>NC_140435.1:19450000-19972500 GCF_965140295.1 Lepidochelys olivacea | reverse complement strand
CGCCAGCCTTCTAGCTGTTTGACTGCACTGCACCATGGTTTCTAAATCACTGCAGTAATTAGCACGCTACCACATGGATGACTAAATGAGTCATCTGACCGCAACCCACGCTATACATTACAGCTCTACAAATACAGCATGTGCAACGATATGGAAACAACACTTCAGCATGCCCAAAACAATGATACGACCCCTTACAGTGTTCTCTTGAGACTTTGATGGCTGGAACATTTCAAGTGGCAAACTAACTACTCCTTTCAAAAGAAAGTTACATTTTGTGCAAGTAATTACAGGAACTACTTCACACGAGTGACCAAACAAATGAACCCAATCTCTGCGGTTGAGATTGCGCAAATGACAATAATGCCATTTTGTGATACTGCATTCTGGTATCTAGCAGAACCACCAATGACACCAGCCCTGCTACTCTACTACATTCCAGCCATCAAACAGAGGACACTTCACATTGCAACCCAAAAAATATACGTTCGAACCCTGATTCTTCCAAACAAAGCACGCCAAACTATTCTCCGGTAACACCGATATCTTCGGACCGCACGGACGGAAATAGCTTCCTATAAGGATGAAAAACAGATTAGCATTCGTTCTACAGCCGTTGAATGTGCGAAACATCTCATTTTCTAACACACACACACACAACAAAAGCACATGAAATTCCCATTGACGTGCACCCAGTGAAACACATTTCCCATCTTCAACATAGAATAGACCAACAAAAATACCACAATCAATAACCATACTTAACTTGCAAACCTGACATCGAATCCGCTTCCATTTTGAGAAATGAGTACTTCGTGTCCCCCATGGTCATACTTCAACTTCACTGGTTCTTTGCCAAATCAGACCCCATCTTCGCACAGAACCTACAATGACAAAAGACTTTACAACGCTTGCACTTGACGACGCTTGCACACCAACCGACAGCATAAAGAGTATCTTGAACCATCTTTAGAACACACCGCTGGTGAGTAGAGGAAGAGAATACATTACCATCACCAGGACTTCACACCCCAATATTTATGACAAGAGTTGAGGACCAAGCACCTTGACTGACAGAAAACCTGCACACTGGAAATCGATCATACTTCACCGACGCTACTATGCTCCCTACCCAAATCCCGATATCTCCTTCCGATATTAAACTCAAAACACAGCTTGACGATCTCTTTGCTCAGAACCCCGCCACGTGCAAATATAGGAAATGTTTCTCCATATTCACAATTTAGTCGATACTTACCTCAACTGAACAATGATTTCCTCTACCTCCACACAGGACTGTCACGTTTCCGTGTCCCCGGATGCACCCGCGTTATCTCCTCTTCATTTCATCACACATTTTCCTTACACACTGAAAACACACCAATGCCTATAAAGTATCCAGCACTAACATCTGTGATTCAGACACACACACTGAGAAAACCTCACAGCGCCTTCCTGTGACCCTTCATTCGTCCCCGCCCAATGGTAACCATTGCTACAAGTTATGGCCGATCGGGTGACGCTCCGCTCCCTCTCCTCCCACCGAACCGCTGCCCAACCAATACCAAAATTAGCTACGTACGTGACAAAAAGCAGCACACGCCAGTGATATGTGACAAGACACAGCTTGGAAGCACATGAGGTCGGCTCTCTATTTTCCCTCCACCACTGTCATCCCCACAAAGGACTGTAAGAGTACTCACACACACCTTGCCAGACATTCTTTTCCAAACCACACCTCCTGAAGCCTCTTAAGTACCTGCAAATGCAAAATAAATGAGTACTGACCGTCAAACCCAAGGATGATGCAACACATCCCACCCTATTTCTGCAAGAAACTATCTACGGTAACAAACCCTGGAATCACAGGTCATGAGATCCCTCACCCCTCCCTAGTATTGCAACTCTCAGTCCCCCTACATATTTTCCACGCTCCCCTCCCCACAGCTACCCCTGCCCCAAAAGATATCAAACGCATCTCCACACCTGCACCACACATCCACAATATGTTCGAGGAAAAACAATACTCAACATTTTAGGGCACACGTGACAACACGCTCACTAACCGTCCACCTAAATCCAACCTTCTTCTAGATAAGAAGCAACACCTTAACCCAAATGTTGTCTTCTCCATCTGTTGTCTCACACGTACAAAACTGGTGGAGAACCCGTGCATAATAAGCCCACCTCACCTAACACAGCAAAGACCACACTCCCATTGAGAGAAGTGCACCAAAAGCTCTAACTTAACACTTACCTCATGGATGCAACCAGCTCCTCTGCTCCCGCTGGCACCACGTAGACCAAACGGGCTGCGCTTGCCCCAGCCAATTCCCTCGGTTCTGGACTCCGATCCCCCTGTGGCACACAAACGATAAATGCCACATTATTGCTAAATCCACAACGGCGCAATACTACATTCCCTTTGCTAAACTGACCTATTCAACACACCAAAAGAGCCCTGACGCATTCATACCCACAATGAAGGAGCAACCAACTACTTCTATATAGTTAAAATGAAGACGCAACATTCTGAAAAATTACACAATACTCACAGCCTTTTCCCACCCTGACTGGGGCCCATCGCTAACTACAATGCTCACATCCTCCTGAGGAAACCAACACCCAGTAGAGGACAGACAAACAAGGTAGTGGTGACCAGTGATGCAAACCCAGTGCTGCATAAGAGAGAAGAACAGAGAATGGAGCATCTCTAGTTACAGACAGGTCACTCTACCAGCACTCAACCTTCCTCCAAGGAGAACGCACACTCCCTCCGTACAATGAGCTCCCTCCCACGCCGGTTAAGAACTAGCAGAGTTTACAGGACTTCTGTCCCTAAACAAGAAGCCTTAACGGCACAAATACTTCTGACTATCAAACCCTTCGGCAGAGACTTAACTTTGACAGCTGCTCCCGCTCTCAATATCTTCTTGTCCTTTGTACACAGGCCTTTGCTCCCATAAGTTGACAGCCGTACAGCGATGTCATGATACGGTCACAGAGAAGTAGTCACGACCCTCCACGGAACGACACGGTGCCGGATCTGGACACGTCTGCAAAGACGAACAAAACTGGACTGCAAACAGACACACAAAGCACCCAACTACACAACATGAAACATGACTTCACCTGCATACTGCTTCCTTAAGAGAAGGAACACCTACTAAACATTACAGCCCCCTCAGAGAAGCACCCACCCACCATAAACAGTCTCATCCACATACTGGTGGCCCTCCACATGTCCCACCACATTGTGACCCATCACTAACTAGGATGCTCACATCCTCCTCAGAAAACCACCACCGCGTAGAGGAGAACCCAAGGTGGAAGCGGTGACCTGTGATGCAAACCCAGTGCTGCGTACGAGAGAAGAAGAAGAACTGAGAACGGAGCATCTCTAGTTACGGACAGGTCACTCTGCCAGCGATCGACCTTCCCTCGGGGGAAACGCACGCTCTCTCCGTGCAACAAGCTCCCGCCCACCCCTCACGTGCCCATTCAGAATGGGGAGAGTTTAGAGGACTCCCGCCCCTAAATGAGGAGCCTCAATGGCTCAAATACTTCTGGCTACCAAACCTTTTGGCAGAGACTTAACTTTGACAGCCGCTCCTGCTCTCAAGATCTTCTTGTCCTTTGTACACGGACCTTCGCTCCCATATGCTAACATGACATGGTACTGGATGTGGAAGCATCTGCAAATACAAACAAAGCTTGACCGAAAACCTACTCGCAAAGCTCCCAGATACACGATACAAAAGATGACCTCACTTACATACTGCTTCCTAAAGAGAAGGAATACCTACTAAACATTACCCACCCCTGCCCCCCGAGAGAAACACCCACCCACCCCAAACACGCTCATCCACATATCGGTGGCCCTCCCCGTCTCCCACCAAAACGGGGGCCCATCGCTAACTAGGATGCTCACATCCTCCTCGGAAAACCACCACCACGTAGAGGAGAACACAAGTTGGAAGCGGTGACCTGTGATGCAAAACTAGTGCTGCGTACGAGAGAAGAAGAAGAACTGAGAACGGAGCATCTCTAGTTACGGACAGGTCACTCTGCCAGCGATCGACCTTCCCTTGGGGGAAACACACGCTCTGCTGTGCAACGAGCTCCCGCCCACCCCTCACGTGCCCATTCAGAATGGGGAGAGTTTAGAGGACTCCCGCCCCTAAACGAGGAGCCTCAATGGCTCAAATACTTCTGGCTACCAAACCCTTCGGCAGAGACTTAACTTTGACAGCCGCTCCTGCTCTCGAGATCTTCTTGACCTTTGTACACGGACCTTCGCTCCCATATGCTAACATGACAGTCACAGAGACGTAGTCATGACACTCCATGGAATGACGTGACATGGTACTGGATGTGGAAGCATCTGCAAATACAAACAAAGCTTGACCGAAAACCTACTCGCAAAGCTCCCAGATACACGATACAAAAGATGACCTCACTTACATACTGCTTCCTAAAGAGAAGGAATACCTACTAAACATTACCCACCCCCGCCCCCCAAGAGAAGCACCCACCCACCCCAAACACGCTCATCCACATATCGGTGGCCCTCCCCGTGTCCCACCAAAACGGGGGCCCATCGCTAACTAGGATGCTCACATCCTCCTCGGAAAACCACCACCACGTAGAAGAGAACACAAGTTGGAAGCGGCGACCTGTGATGCAAAACTAGTGCTGCGTACGAGAGAAGAAGAAGAACTGAGAACGGAGCATCTCTAGTTACGGACAGGTCACTCTGCCAGCGATCGACCTTCCCTCGGGGGAAACGCACGCTCTCTCCGTGCAACGAGCTCCCGCCCACCCCTCACGTGCCCATTCAGAATGGGGAAAGTTTAGGGGACTCCCGCCCCTAAACGAGGAGCCTCAATGGCTCAAATACTTCTAGCTATCGAACCCTTCGGCAGAGACTTAACTTTGACAGCCGCTGCCGCTCTCAAGATCTTCTTGTCCTTTGTACGTGGGCCTTTCCTCCCCTACGTTGACAACCGTACAGCGATGTCGTGACGGTCAAAGAGAAGTAATCACGACCCTCCACGGAATGAGACTACTCGGTACTGGATCTGGACGCATTTGAAAGTAAAAACAAAGCTTGACTGCAAACCTCAGTTATAAACTCTACTCACAAAGCTCCCGACACCACAATATGAAAGATGACCTCACCTACATACCGATTCCTTGAGAGGGAACAGCTACTACACATTACACCCCCCACATAGAACACTCTCATCCACATGGAAAATGGCTACGCTTCTACATAGTGGTGGCTCTCCCCCTTTCCCTACACCACAGGGACCCATCGCTAACTAGGATGCTCGCATCCTCCTCGGAAAACCACCACCGTGTAGAGGAAAACGCAAGGTGGAAGCGGTGACCTGTCATGCCAACCCAGTGCTGCATAAGAGAGAAGAACTGAGAACGGAGCATCTCTAGTTACAGACAGGGCACTCTGCCAGCACGCTCAGGGGAAACACACTGCTCCCTCCATACAATGAACTCCCATCCACCCCTCACAGGCCCTGTAAGAATGAGCAGAGTTTAGAGGACTCCCATAAGTAAAGAAAGAGCCTCAACATCAGAAACGCTTCTGACCATCAAACGCTTTGGCATATACTTATCTTTGGAAATTGGACAGGTGCTCTACCTCTTGAGATCTCCTTCGCCTCGGTAGACAGGCCTTCGCTGCCGTATGTTGAAATTGCTTACAAAATACAGCACTTGTGTGACGGACAAAGAGAAAAATATTCACAACCCTTCACGTCACAATGCGACTCGGTACCGTTTCTTGATGCAGCTGCGAATACAAAGAAAGCTTGACTGCAAACATGGTTTATAAACTCTACTCACAGGATTCCAGACAAGTGAGTAGGAGAAAATACAGGAGGAGAATGCAGTTGAGGTTAAGAGAAGAAACTCTTACTAAATATTACAGTCTCCTCAGACCACTCCCCTCCTAACCCAGACAGAAAACTTCTATGCTTCTACAACAGTCCAACACCATGGACACGCTACCAATACCAGATGTGTGTTTAACAGAAGCTCTGTCGGAAACAACCCTCAATGTCTTCCCCCTAATGAAAATACAAATGATAACATGTGAATCAAACACACTATGAATAACCTGAAATGAAAGAAAACTACATTACACAAAAATAAGCACAGAAAAATAGTACACTAATGCAAATACATGTCATCATTACCTCATATTAATGCTCACTATGACTATAAACACCCCTACAAATACCTATGCACATCTCTTTGAACCAACACAAAGCCAAATGACTTACTGTGACAAGACCCCAGCTTATATACTGCCTAAGCTCCACCCCTCCGTTTCCCAGCATGCTTTAGAAGCCAAAGGCAGCTATAAATACAGACTCAGGCGACACAGAAACCCTTTAGTTCATTCCTAGCTTAGCAGTGGCAAGCACTGTTCATCTTGATGTATTAATCAGCCTTCCTTCTTACAATACAAATTTGCAGAAGACTTAAACTCTATCACCAGGTAACACTATTATTACCATGTTTCAGCTTCCTAAAAAGAAAACGCCACCTAGAGGGAAGAGGGGACTCCACAGTATGTCCAGTTGGGGGCTGCTGAAAGAGGTACCTCAACAGTGCTGGAGGGGTGCGTTTGTACTGTGAGAGGGTATTTAGGGGGTAATGGAAAGATTACTTAGCTGATGCTTGAGGGCATACCGCGGCCTCAAGCTCAAAATGGAGGGCAGTGTCACTCCCTGACATGCTGCCCGGGGAGCTGCCACAAGCCAGAGAAACTGCACCATCCCCATGACTGACTTTAGGGAAAATGGCAACCTGTGCAAACTTGTACTTTGCCCTGAGCTACCTCCCCCCCATCCCCTGCACACCCCACTGCCTCCTCCAAGTGCTTAATTTACGTAGACAAAGGTCACAGAGCTCAGGCCTGGCACAAATTAAGCACTGTATGGGCAGCTAGAGAGCACTGGCTGCCAGGTGATGCCACCACCCCCAGCAGAATTGCAGACGTAAGGGTCGCGTAGCATAATGCCACCCTGACGCCGCCGTTGCTGCTGCAGCTTGTGGTGCCTGGCACTCAGCATGCGGCTCAAGGTGGACTTTGTGCTGTCACACAGGGGGCTGCATCTTGCCAGAGCCCACAGCCCTCTGGCCGCTCCCAGCTCACCAGAGGCAACGTTTCATATTTTGGGGGGTAAGGCAATTTTAATCATGATTCCAGGGGCTATTTGAGCACCTGAAAACTCCAGGTTTCTTGCACATGATAACTTAGATATAGAACTCCTGTCAGCTAAATCCTATTTCATATATATGTGTGTGTGTGTCTATACACACACACATATATATGAAGGAAAAAATATAAACTGAAAATGTGGATTTAGTTGGAGTTTGTATCTGTGTACGTTTAGAACAATCAGGAGACAATACAGCAAGACAGTCCCACTCTCAAGCCTGACGGTGTCAGTTTTGGAGCTTTAACACAGATACCAGAAACACACATTTGCTATTTTGTACATTATCTTTAGTACAGATATATACAAAGTGAGCAAATAAGCAGATTTTAAGCAGAGTTTATTTAACACAGAGTCTGCGTTACTACCGTTATCTACTCAAAATTAAGTAAATGCTTTTTAGTGCAGTGAAAAACCATTCACTAAAATAAACATACATGATTGATGTGGTATTTTCTCTTTTATTAAGAAAGGAAATTCGTTTCTCTAAATATTTTTGCATTTATGTTTACCGATCGATCAAAATCATGTACATGACTCACTAACGTTTGACAGATTTCAGAGTAGCAGCCTTGTTAGTCTGTATTCGCAAAAAGAACAGGAGGACTTGTGGCACCTTAGAGACTAACAAATTTATTTGAGCATAAGCTTTCGTGAGCTACAGCTTATGCTCAAATAAATTTGTTAGTCTCTAAGGTGCCACAGGTACTCCTTTTCTTTTTACTAACATTTGAGTACATCATGGTTATTAGTATTGTACATGTAACCACATTTATTTTCATAAAAATATTAAGTTATTTTACAGATATCACTAAAAGTATGATTTGAAAATAAGCGACCTTCAGCTGCACTGTCTACAGTTGTGAGTAGATGCAGAATTTATGTTCTAGCAGGATCCTATTATTTGATTGTCTGACTTTTATCATATTGTGCTTTATCATTGTTATTTTAAATAATTAATGACAATTAAGCAATTACAATTACCAGCCAGGACAGGTTAGGCATTTTAGAACTCATTTCTACCTTAGATTTAATTATTTGAGTAGTAAAATTATGAAATGCACAGACCGCAGAAAAAAATAAACAACCAGCACTGTAACCCTTAAACTTCAAAATGCACCATGCACATATAGTCTCTGCAATTTTATTCTTTCAAAGGCAGTAATAACAACAACAGTACAAGTGTGTATGTGAGAGAGAGGCTGTGTGTATTTGGAGAGTGAGAGACGGCACACTCTTACTTTAAGCGGAGACCTCGCTCATCAAAAGGCTTGTTCAGTCCAGCAGCAGCACTCAGCATCTCCCATTCAGGACCCAGAGGCAACAGCACAAACTCCTCACCCCCCTACCCAAGCTCAGCAGAGACCAGATACAAAGACAGGGGGATTGTGACACCCCAGCATCAGCCTCTGCAGAGCAGACAAGAGGTTCCCAGGACCAGCTTGGCCAAGGGTTGCTCCAAGTGTGGGTAGGGGGCAAGAGCAGGGGCACTGAAACAGAGGGCACCAGGGAACCATGACCCATTATTTTTAACATTACGTTCTACAAGTACTTGTGTTTCTCGACAGGACAGTATTCAGGGCACACCTCATGTTCCCATGAGGAATACTATCGATGACACACCTCTTGTTTCTGGAGGGGACAGTATTCAGGACACACTCCTTGTTCCCAGGAGGAGTGCTATTGATGACACACCTCTTGTTTCTGGTCGGGGGAGGGGCAGTATTCACGTCACACCTGTTGTTTCCAGAGGGGACGCTTTTCAGCACACACCCCTTGTTCCCAGGAGGAGTGCTATTGATGACACACCTCTTGTTTCGGGGGGGGGGCAGTATTCAGTACACACCCTTGTTTCCAGCAGGACTACGATTCATGACACACTCCTTGTTTCTGGATGGGGCAGTATTTAGGGGACACCTCTTACTTCCAGAGAACATAGTATTCAAGATACACTCCTTGTTTCCAGGGGACATTGTACTCATAATATATCTCTCCTTCCCAGAAGGAACGGTGTTCAGGACACACCTCTTGTTCCCGGGGGAGTACTATTGATGACACAACTCTTGTTTCCAGAGGGGACGGTATTGAGGACACACCTCTTGTTTCCACTAGGAGTACTAATGAGGACACACCCCTTGTTCCCAGGAGTACTATTGATGCCGGTACCCAGTGCCAAGAGGCTAAACAACAGCTGAAGTTGGCTTGTTACCCGGTGTGCTACACCCAATAATTACAATGGGGTGGAGAAGCAGAAAAGTTTATTTGAAGCTTCAAAAACGTACAGGGAGATTTGAATCTCAAATCCTGTACACAGAGCAGGAAGTTACACAGGCTTTATACATCCTTTTTTTTAGCATACTTATTTAATAGCAAGCTGCCCCAAGTATTTATATAGCCAGACAATTCAGTTCCCAGGTAGTTCCCTGATTCTTTGTATTATTTGTTAAACTATACATAAAGCTGCTTTATTTAGCATTGTTTTTCCATATTTGCCCTGTGTGGCCTTGCTTAGTTTCAGGCAATCTGACTTCACAGCCTATTGTTGCAGATCCTCAGCATAACTGCTGTGTGTGCCTCCAGGCGGGGGGGGGCCAAGGACACTTGGGCCTAGTACGCAGAGCTGCTGCGAGTGCCTCCAGGCAGGAGGGGGGGGCCAAGGACACTGGGGCCTAGTGCAAGGGGGCTTCATCGACACTCATGGTCTTCCATCCCCTCGAGTTACCTAGTGGCCATGCCCCAGTGTCCTCAACAACTCCCCCCTTTGAGAACACTCAACAACCTTGGCTCTGCGTTTTTTTATTTGGGCTACTTATTTTTTTACAATAGGACTTTGCATAAGCATTTTGTGATAGCCCTGAAGAGAACGACTTATTAACTTTTGCAAAAGGGCCTTAACACAATACTGCACAGCATAATACCGGTAATACAAGCAATACAGGAAAGAGAATTTTCAATAGCAGGCTAAATAAACCACCAAGCCAAGACGACAAACCCCAGCCTGAAAACAAGGTTTGCAACCAATTGTTCTCTGGGGCAGTATAGGCAACCTGTGCTCTGGCTCGGGCATGGGCCTCAGCCTGTACCACCTTTTTATAGATTTTATAACTGCTATTATTTACATATACATAATATTGGGGCCCGACGAGGGCACATACCCCTTTTTGGGATGCCAAGAGATAGTCCAAAGCCAGCCTGTTTTGGAGGGAAAACGTTTTGAGCTGCTGTACCTTTTTATTTAATGTTTTTATTGCTGACCCTAAATTACTAACCGAGTTTTTTAACTTTAAGGCCACCTTTTTAAGTACCATTTGCAGCCTTATACTATAGCGGCCTATGCATGCCATGGCTGGCCCGGTAAACAGTGGCGCTATTCCCAGTACAGAGCACCCTACAAGCTTCTTGGTTGTGAGGGGATTTTTTATATTGCCCTTCAATGCCGTAGTCAGTTGCCACAGGGTTTTTTTTTGTGACTTAACAGAGGTGTCTTGGGCATTTTTAATTTTTTTCTTGGGCAGTGTGGCAGTTATTGACAGATGAGGAACTCCATGAGCTATATAACAGCTACCTGTCCAGTTGGCTGGCAGCACCTTGTAAGCCTTTTGGCCACATATAATATAGTGACCCTGTAGGGCCCAGTAAGGACTATTTTTAAGAGGATTTCTGGGATATTTAAGGCTGCTTTGGCTGCTTTTTTTAAACAATTTATATGCCCCTAAGGGGGCATCTTATTTTTTTTGATTGGGGACAAGTGGGGGCGTTTTTAATTGTGCCGTTTAAATTATACTTGCCATAGGGACCATTACAAACCCACCATTGGCTTGCTACATTGGAGATATTAACTGGACTGCAAGTTATATTTCCAAACCTTTTTTTTTGTGGTAAGAGTATTTGTAAGAGTTTCTTTAAAAGGGGAGGAACCATTACACCCACACTGTTGGCCTCCCCTTTTGTTTTTTATTTAATACCCATCAGCCCACTGTGTAATAACACAGGAGCTTTTTCCCACAGGACGCTCATAGTGATTAGATTGGTTTTAGGTAAAACATAACACTTCCTTAGTGAGTACTGCAACTGAATACTTCTGGTCCTGATAGGTGACTTGCTGTAAAGAGGTCTTATTCCAGAATGGCGAGTCCGTTCTTTTCTGCTTTTTGGTGGTGGCTAATTCTGCTAGGGTCAAGGGCAGCATGTCAAGGGGCATTCCTGTTTTTGGGGGACAGTGGAGTTGGAGCACATACCCAGCAATCAGTCTGGTTTGTTAAATTAGCAACATGGTGCACAAGCGAAACAAAGGAGTTATTCTCTGTATTGGTATTTCCAAAGTGTGCATATCGGGAGCATAACAATGTTACCCAATTAATTATTACCAGAGTCTTCCCAACCCAGGGTCTCCAGTACCTGGGTGGGCCCATTTTAGCATTAAGGTGCCCGCTATTTGTGTTTTTTAAACAGTAGCTTTAGCCCGAGATCGTCACTAGATGAGGAGTCAGCAGGTTGGACGGTCCAATGTTCTGCTGACGAGGGGGTGGGTACTGCCTTCAGACGAGAGTGATGGATCCGGTTCTTGTGTCCCTCGATTTTTGCCACTGTATGGGAGATCAGCAGGACGGTATAGGGTCCTTTCCACTTTTCCTGGAGAGGCTCGTTTTTCCAGGTGCGAACAAGCACAGGGTCACCGGGCTGTAAGGAGTGAATGGGAGAGTCCAAGGGGAGAGGCTGGGAATCCTTGGTATACCTGTGAAGAGACAAGAGAACAGCAGACAGGGAACACATATACTGTGACAAAAAAACATTACCCAACTCCCATTCCCCTGACAGAACCGGGGTGCCATTCACAGGCCATGCCCTTTTAAACATCATTTTAAAGGGACTGAACCCTAATCTACCCTTTGGGAGAACGGGGATACGGAGTAGGACGAGGGGCAAAGCATCAGGCCATCGCAGTGAGGCTTCTTGGCACACTTCTGAGAGATGCCATTTAAGGGTCTGATTGGTACGCTCCACTACCCCACTGGCTTGCGGTTTCCAGGGCGTATGGAGTTTCCAGGGGATCTGTAAGGCATGTGAGATGCTTTGAATGATTTCTGATGTGAAGTGTGTCCCGTTGTCAAATTTCATCCACAGGGGGAGTCCAAAGCGAGGAATGATCTTCTTAACAAACTTGAGGGCCACTGTTTTGGCAGTGCAATTACGGCATGGGAAGGCTTCTGGCCATCCGCTGAACCGATCCACTATAACTAGGAGATATTTGAACCCTTGGGTCCGGGGAAACTCAGTAAAGTCTATTTGCCACACTTGTCCAGGGCCCGGAGTGGGTTCTAGGGCAGCTGATGGCACAGGATGTCCCGGTCGGGGGTTATTCTTTTGGCAGACTAAGCAGTCCGCTTGTACCTGGGCAGCCAGGGGTCGGAGTCTGGAAGTGATAAAATATTTTCCCATTAGTTGGATAAGTGCTTCCCTGCCAGCATGAGTGGTTTGATGTAGTTTCTGCAGCACTGGCCGGATTAGGCCCTTTGGTAAGAGGACCTTCCCTTCTGGGGAATGGAGCCATCTCTCCTTTTCCCGGAGATTGAGTTTGTCAGTTAGCTGTCTCTCCTCCCCAGAGTACTGAGGGGTTGGAAGCTCCCCTACTGATGGGATAAGGGCATGCATATGGGCGTTCTCAGTCTGAGGGGATGGCAGGGTGGCAGCATGCTTTGCCTCTCTATCTGCCCGGGCGTTACCTTTGGCCATATCTTGATTCTTCCTTTGATTGGCTTTACAATGTACCACTGCCACTTCCGAGGGGAGTTGTACGGCTTCTAGGAGCCGGAGGATTTGGGGCCCGTACTTGACTGGGGAGCCTTGGGCTGTCAGCATTCCCCTTTGCTTCCATAGGCCAGCATGAGCATGCAGCACACTAAAAGCATACTTTGAATTAGTAAAAATGTTGACCCGCTTTCCTTTTGACAGTTCAAGTGCACGGGTCAGGGCTATTAGTTCGGCAAGCTGGGCAGAGGTCCCAGCAGGCAAACCTTCAGCTTCCACGGTGTCATGGAGGGTCACAACAGAGTAACCCGCCCTCCTTTGCCCATCTATTACAGTACTGCTACCATCAGTGTACCACTCATAATCTGCATTTGGGAGGGGTACATCCTTTAAATCCGGACGGCTGGAGTACTGGACATCTATGATCTCTAAACAGTCATGTTTCTGTTCCTCTGTTTCTGGCAAGAGGGTGGCTGGGTTAAGGGAGGGGCAAGGCTGTAAGGTGACTTCAGAGTTCCCTAACAGCTTAGCCTGGTACCGAGCAATCCGAGCCTGGGTGAGCCAAAGCCCTCCCTTTGCATCCAATAAGGCTTGGACCATATGGGGAGTATAGATTTGCATAACCCCTTCCAATGTTAGCTTCTCGGCTTCCTCAAGCAATAGGGCAGTAGCTGCGACCGCCCGTAAACATGCCGGCCAACCCTTTGCAACCTGATCCAATTGCTTAGAAAAATAAGCCACGGGACGTCTCCATGCTCCTAACAGCTGTGTAAGCACTCCTAGGGCCACCCCCCTTCGTTCACGTACATACAACTGAAACGTCTTAGAGAGATCCGGCAGGTCCAGAGCTGGGGCGTCCATCAATTTTCTTTTCAGAATTTTAAATGCCCTATCAGCCTCTGGGGTCCAATAGAAGGGGTCATGATCTACTCCTTTTACACAGTCGTACAGGGGTTTAGCCCACAGTCCAAACTCTGGGATCCATATCCTGCAAAAGCCTGCCATACCCGGAAATGCCCTGAGCCGCTTACAATTATTTGGAGAGGAACTTGACAGATAGATTCCTTTCTTTTTTTTTTTTTTGCTTGAACGCTGACGCGTTCTTGCCTTAGCTATAACCTGATCCCTCTCCACCTCAGACAACAGGGTTCTCAGGAGGATATTACAGTCGTCTCAATCGGCTTGTGACTACTGAGGCACCCCTCAAAGACTGAAATAAACCTGCTTGCATTCGTTGAGAATTCCCCAGCCTGTGTTTTAAAAGCTGCTAAGTCTATTGGATTGAATGGCACATGGGTGTAAACTTGCCTGATGTCTGTCTGCCCCTGGGCAAGCCACAACAGTCTCGGTAAGCAAAGGATAGAGTACCATCGAGGGGGCAATCTCTGTAACCCCAAGGCATCCTACCCTTATACGGTGGGGGTGTGGGGGCCAAAGGGGACACCGGCTCTGCCATTACAGTGGGGGTGGGGGTCTGGGGACTAACATTAGCTACTACCGAACCAGTCGGAGTCAAATTACAACTTTGCAGAATTACAGCTCTGTTCTATTCCTTAAAACCATAAACGCTTATGCATACAAATATTCATTCCATTTACCCATTCACTGACAAAACAAAACTAATTGGAGGATCGTGTTGTAATTAATTGACCCTCCTGGTGGCCACCACTCCTGGTCCTCTAGTTGATATTGAGGCCAGTCAACTGTACAGAATTGTTTTAATTGGCTCTTAGTCATTGGATTCGCACCAAATACCTTCTAGTTTGCTAGAATGCACTCTAGGGGCGTACACTGTGCCCTAACCCCTGAGCTCTGTCCCTGTCCCATACCTACAGGGTAACTCTGGGCGTCCCCAGGTTCCAACAGAGCATACAATCCGGATTTTAAAAGGTTCCTACCTTATCCAAGGGACCGGTTCTTCACCGTGGCCTGCAGCTGCTTCTCCCCCATGTCTAAGGGACCGGTTCTTCACCGCCGTAGACAACTGCTTCTCCACTATATGAGTGCCTTGCACCGTTGTGCCCTCTGGGGTCGATCAAATTGCGTCTCCTTCGAGGCCCCGATGAACTCACCGGTGCGCGCTGGGCGTCGGTTCTCGCCGCAATCCTCGACCTCCTGGAAGGGTCCGGGCAAGGCTAAATTGCAGCCTCGTCGCCCACCCAGGGACGCCAAAAGCTGTTGCCGGCACCCAGTGCCGAGAGGCTGAACAACAGCTTGAGTTGGTTCGTTACCCGGTGTGCTACACCCAATAATTACAACGGGGTAAAAAAGCAAAAAAGTTTATTTAAAGCTTCAAAAAGGCACAGGGAGATTTGAATCTCAAATCCTGTACACAGAGCAGGAAGTTACACAGGCTTTTATACATCCTTTTTTTTAGCATACTTATTTAATAGCAAGCTGCTCCAAGTATTTATATAGCCAGCCAATTCAGTTCCCAGCTAGTTCCCTAATTCTTTGTATTATTTGTTAAACTATACATAAAGCTGCTTTATTTAGCATTGTTTTTCCATATTTGCCCTGTGTGGCCTTGCTTAGTTTCAGGCAATCTGACTTCACAGCCTATTGTTGCAGATCCTCAGCATAACTGCTGTGTGTGCCTCCAGGCGGGGGGGCCAAGGACACTTGGGCCTAGTACGCAGAGCTGCTGCGAGTGCCTCCAGGCAGGAGGGGGGGCCAAGAACACCGGGGCCTAATGCGAGGGGGCTTCATCGACACTCGTGGTCTTCCATCCGCTCGACTTACCTAGTGGCCATGCCCCAGTGTCCCCAACGCTATTGATGACACACCTCTTGTTTCCAGAGGAGACAGTATTCATGGCACACTTCTTATTTCTGGAGGACACTGTACTCATAACACATCTCTTGCTGCTAGAAAGGACAGTATGCTGGACATAGCTCTCGTTCTCAGAAGAACTATTAATGACTTACCCCTTCTTTCTACAGGGGACTCTATTCGAAACTCACCCCTTCTTTCTGGAGGGGACACTATTCAGGATAAACCCCTTATTCCCAGAGGAGACTGTATTCAGAACACACCTCTCTAGAGGGAACAGTCTTCGGAACATACTTCTTGGTCCCGGTGGGGACAGGATTCGTGACACACCACTTGTTTTTACGAGAAGTATTATTGATAAAACACCCCTTCTTTCTGTGAGAGGACAGTATTTGTTACACACCTCTCCGGGGGACACTATTCAGAACACACTGCTTGTTTCTGCAACGACTACAATTCACGACATGCCCTTTGTTTCCTGGGGGACTACAATTCATGATACACCCCTTGTTACACCCCTCGTGTCCAGAGGGCAGGCTACCCATAGCACATCTCTTATTCCTAGAAAGGACACTATTCAGGACACACCTCTTGTTCTCAAGAGCTGTACTATTAATCACACCTGTAGTTTCCATGAGTAATACTGTTAATGATAAAAAGAACAGGAGGACTTGTGGCACCTTAGAGACTAACAAATGTATTAGAGCATAAGCTTTCGTGAGCTGCGGCCAATGAAGTGAGCTCTGAAACCTGTCATTATTAATGATACACCCCTTCTTTCGGGAAGGGACACTATTCTAGACACGTTTCAGAGTAACAGCCATGTTAGTCTGTAGTCACAAAAAGAACAGAAGGACTTGTGGCACCTTAGAGACTAACCAATTTACTTGAGCATAAGCTTACGTGAGCTACAGCTCACTTCATCGGATGCATACTATGGAAAGTTTAGAAGATCTTATTATATACACACAAAGCATGAAAAAATACCTCCTCCCACCCCACTCTCCTGCTGGTAATAGCTTATCTAAAGTGATCACTCTCCTTACAATGTGTATGATAATCAAGTTGGGCCATTTCCAGCACAAATCCAGGTTCTCCCCCCCCCCGTCTCCCCCATACACACAAACTCACTCTCCTGCTGGTAATAGCTTATCTAAAGTGACCACTCTCCTTACAATGTGTATGATAATCAAGTTGGGCCATTTCCAACACAAATCTAGGTTTTCTCACACACACACACACCCCCACACACACACCAACTCACTCTCCTGCTGGTAATAGCTTATCCAAAGTGACCACTCTCCTTACAATGTGTATGATAATCAAGTTGGGCCATTTCCAACACAAATCTAGGTTTTCTCACACACACACACACCCCCCACACACACCAACTCACTCTCCTGCTGGTAATAGCTTATCCAAAGTGACCACTCTCCTTACATTGTGTATGATAATCAAGGTGGGCCATTTCCAGCACAAATCCAGGATTTAACAAGAACGTCGGGGGGGGGGGGTAGGAAAAAACAAGGGGAAATAGGCTACCTTGCATAATGACTAAGCCACTCCCAGTCTCTATTCAAGCCTAAGTTAATTGTATCCAATTTGCAAATGAATTCCAATTCTAGACACATCTCTTGTTCCCAGAGGGGACTGTGTTCAGCACACACCTCAAGGTCCCAGTGGGGACAGTCTGTGTGTCACATTTCTGGTTTCTGCAGGGTCAGTATACATGACACACCCCTTGTTTAATGGGAGAGGGGGACAGTATTCACGTCACACCTCTTGGTTCCACAGAGGACAGCATGCATATCACACCTCATTTCCAGGAGGAGTACTATTGGTAACACACCCTTTGTTTCTGGAAGGGAGAGTATTTGTCACACACATCTTCTTTCTGGAGGGCACAGTATTCGTGACACACCCCTTGTTCCTAGAGGAGACAGACTTTGTGTCACACTTCTTGTTTCCAGGAGAAGTACTATTGACGACGCACCCCTTGTTTTTGGAGGGGACAGTATTCCTGACTCACCCCCTTCTTTCCAGGTGGAATGCTATTGACAACATATCCCTGGGGTTCCCAAGCCTGCATGAGACATTTTTTCACTGAGGGAATGTGACCGAGAAGACATTGAACATATCTTCTCACAGGAAGAATTATATTGGGGAAAATTAAAATCACACCATCTGCAAAGCAGACTGCTACAGCAGGGAATTAAACTACTTCCTGTTTCTGAAGAAGACTAACAAAACACACCATATTTTGTATTATACATAAAATGTTACTGAGTAACCGTAGATTATTATTGGTTTCTGAGAGGACAGCAGGATACTATTTGAGTGTTGCTATTAATATTTACTCCAGAAACAAGATGGCTGGGGCTGCACCCCAATGCACAAAGTTTCTAATAGCTGCAGCCCTCGCACACATTTGAATCCTGCATGGAGAAACACACTCTCTAACTGATTGCCTCCCATACGTGCCCCTCCTGGACTAGGGCAACCTCTCAGATCTAGGTTTCAGAGTAGCAGCCATGTTAGTCTGTATTCGGAAAAAGAAAAGGAGTACTTGTGGCACCCTAGAGACTAACCAATTTATTTGAGCATAAGCTTTCGTGAGCTACAGCTCACTTCATCGGATGCATTCAGTGGAAAATACAGCGAGAGTTATATACACACAGAACACGAAAACATGGGTGTTATACACACTGTAAGGAGAGTGATCACTTAAGATGAGCTAATATCAGCAGGAGAGTGGGGGGGGGGGCGGGGAAGAAAATCTTTTGTAGTGATAATCAAGGTGGGCCATTTCCAGCAGTTAACAGGAACGTCTGAGGAACAGTGGGGGGTTGGGGGGGGGGAAACTAAACATGGGGAAATAGTTTTACTTTGTGTAATGACCCATCCACTCCCAGTCTCTAGTCAAGCCTAAGTTAATTGTATCCAGTTTGCAAATTAATTCCAATTCAGCAGTCTCTCGTTGGAGTCTGTTTTTGAAGTCTTTTTTTTGTAATATTGCGACTTTTAGGTCTATAATTGAGTGACCAGAGAGATTGAAGTATTCTCCGACTGGTTTTTGAATGTTATAATTCTTGACGTCTGATTTGTGTCCATTTATTCTTTTACGTAGAGACTGTCCAGTTTGGCCAATGTACATGGCAGAGGGGCATTGCTGGCACATGATGGCATATATCACATTGGTAGATGTGCAGGTGAACGAGCCTCTGATAGTGTGGCTGATGTGATTAGGCCCTATGATGGTGTCCCCTGAATAGATATGTGGACACAGTTGGCAACGGGCTTTGTTGCAAGGATAGGTTCCTGGGTTAGTGGTTCTGTTGTGTGGTTGCTGGTGAGTATTTGCTTCAGGTTGGGAGGCGGTGTCTGTAGGCAAGGACTGGCCTGTCTCCCAAGATTTGTGAGAGTGATGGGTCATCCTTCAGGATAGGTTGTAGATCCTTGATGATGCGTTGGAGAGGTTTTAGTTGGGGGCTGAAGGTGATGGCTAGTGGCGTTCTGTTGTTTTCTTTGTTGGGCCTGTCCTGTCGTAGGTGACTTCTGGGTACTCTTCTGGCTCTGTCCATCTGTTTCTTCACTTCAGCAGGTGGGTATTGTAGTTGTAAGAATGCTTGATAAGAGATCTTGTAGGTGTTTGTCAGCCAAAAGGCTGACAAATTGGTAACGATGTCAGCCTTCTGGCTGTTTGACTGCACTGCACCATGGTTTCAAAATCACTGCAGTGATTTAAAATGCTATGACATGGATGACTAAATGAGTCATCTAACCGCAACCCAAGCTCTACGTTATGGTTCTACAAATAAAGCGTGCACAACGATACAGAAACAATTGACAAACGCTTCCGAATGCCCAAAACAATGATACAACCCCTAACGCTGTTCTCTTGTGACTTTCATGGCTAGAACGTTTCAAGTGGCAAACGACCGACTCCTTTCAAAAGAAAGTTACTTCTTGTGCAAGTAATTACAGGAACTGCTTCACACGAGTGACTGAACAAATAAACCCAATCTCTCCGATTGGGATTGCAAAAGTGACAATAATGCCATTTCATGATATTGGTAGTTCTGCTAGGTACCGGAACACAGTGACACCAGCCCCGCTGTGAAGGGTTAATGTCTAGCTATTCCACCTGGAAGCAGGCGGGGCACACCCTGACTGTTTCCTAGAAGCAATGCACACATTGCTCTATCCAAGGACAAGGGCTAGATATGAACCCTGAGAACTTGATTGTTTGGACAGCAACTGTGGGAGGCTTTTTTAGCCTGGGCTCAAGGCCTGAGAACCAGGATTGTAGTAGATAGAGGATGGTAACTAAGCATATGAATCAACGTCATACATTCCTTTGTGTAGCAGTGTGTAATGCTTAGGGGGAGAAATATAATAAAAGGAGAAGGTGGAAGGCGGGGGGGGGCAGAACAGCCCATCTCCGCTGACCAGCCTGTTTGCTTGCATAAAGCTGTGTTCTGTCTCATCACTGAACCGCCACACCGCTGCTCTACTACATTCTAGCCATCAAACAGAGGACCCTTCTGATCACAACCCAAAAAATATATGATCTAACCCCGATTCTTCCAAACAAAGCACACCAGTCTTCTCCAGTGACACCGATATCTTCGGACCGCAGGGACAGAAATAGCTTCCTATGAGAAATCAAAAAAAGATTAGCATTTGTTCTACAGCCATTGAAAGTGCCAAACATCTCAGTTTCTAAAACAAACACAACAAAATTCCCGTTGACGTGCACCCAGTGAAACGTATTTCCCATCTTCAACATAGAATGGACCGACAAGACTACCATGATCGATAACCATACTTAACTTGCGAACCTGACGTCAAATCCACTTCCATTTTGGGAAACAAGTACTTCCGCAGCTTGCCACAGCCCGTTCCCTCGGTTCTGGACTCGGATCCCCCTGTGGCACGCAAACAATAAATGCCACGTTATTGCTAAATGCCATAACGCCAAACTCACATTGCTAAACTGACATATTCGACAAGCCAAAAGAGCCCTGACACATTCCTACCCACAAAGAAGGAGCAACCAACTACTTCTATTCAGTTACAATGAACAAGCAACATACTCAAAATTTACACGATACTCATGGCCTTTTCCCACCCTGACTGGGGCCCATCGCTAACTGAGATGCTCACATCCTCCTGAGGAAACAAGGTAGTGGTGACCAGAGATGCGAACCCAGTGCTGTGTGAGAGAGAAGAACGGAGAACTGAGCATCTCTAGTTACAGACAGGTCACTCTGCCAGCGATCGACCTTCCCTCGGAGGAAACGCACGCTCCCGCCGTACAACCATCTCCCGCCCACCCCTCACGTGCCCATTCAGACTGAGGAGAGAGTTTACAGGACTCCCGCCCCTAAACAGGGAGCCTCAACGGCACATATACTTCTGACTATCGAACCCTTCGGCACAGACTTAACTTTGACAGCCGCTCCCGCTCTCAAGATCGTCTTGTCCTTTGTACACGGCCCTTCGCTCCCATACGCTGACGTGACGGTCAGACAGAAGTAGTCACGACCCTCCGCGGAACGACACCACACGGTACAGGATCTGGACGTGCCTGCAGAGACGAACAAAGCTTGACTGCAAACCGACTGGCAAAGCGCCCAACGACGCGATCTGAAACATGACCTCCCCTGCATACTGCTTTCCGAACGGAAGGAACGCCTACCACACATTACACCCCCCTCAGAGAAGCGCCCACCCACCCCAAACATGCTCATCCACATACTGGTGGCCCCCCACGTGTCCCACCACAATTGGGACCCATCGCTAACTAGGATGCTCACATCCTCCTCGGAAACCACCACCACGAAGAGGAGAATGCAAGGTGGAAACGGTGACCAGTGATGCGAACCCAGTGCCACGTACGGGAGAAGAACGGAGAACTGAGCATCTCTAGTTACAGACAGGTCACTCTGCCAGCGATCGACCTTCCCTCGGAGAAATGCACGCTCCCGCCGTACAACCATCTCCCGCCCACCCCTCACGTGCCCATTCAGACTGGGGAGAGAGTTTACAGGACTCCCGCCCCTAAACAGGGAGCCTCAAAGGCACAAATAGTTCTGACTATCGAATCCTTGGGCACCGACTTAATTTTGACAGCAGCTCCAGCTCTCAAGATCGTCTTGTCCTTTTTTACACGGGCCTTCGCTCCCGTACGTTGACAGCCGTACGGCGATGTCGTGACACGGTCACAGAGAACTAGTCACGACCTTCCACGGAACGACACGGTACCGGATCTGGACACTTTTGAAAATAAAAACAAAGCTTGACTGCAAACCTCAGTTATAAACTCTACTCACAAAGCTCCCGACACCACAATATGAAAGATGACCTCACCTGCATACCGTTTCCTTGAGAGGGAACAGCTACTATACCCGCCACATTGGACACTCTCATCCACACGGAAAATGGCTACGCTTCTAGATAGTGGCGGCTCTCCCCCTTTCCCTACACCGCAGGGACCCATCGCTAACTAGGATGCTCGCATCCTCCTCGGAAAACCACCACCGTGTAGAGGACCTGTCATCCCAAACCAGTGCTGCGTAAGAGAGAAGAACTGAGAAGGGAGCATCTTTAGTTACAGACAGGTCACTGTGCCAGCACGCTTGGGGGAAACGCACGCTCCCTCCGTACAGTGAGCTCCCGCCCACCCCTCAGGGTCCATTAAGAATGAGCAGAGTTTAGAGAACTTCCGTAACTAAAGAAACAGCCTCAACATCAGAAACGCTTCTGACCATCGAACGCTTTGGCGTATACTTTATCTTTGGAGATTGGACAGGTGCTCTCCCTCTCAAGATTTCCTTCGCCTCGGTAGACAGGCCTTCGCTCCCATATGTTGAAATTGCTTACAAAATACAGCAGCCCTGCGACGGACGAAGAGAAAAATATGCACAACCCTTCACTTCTCGATGCGACTCGTTACCGGATCTGGACGCAGCTGCGAATACAAAGAAAGCTTGACTACAAACGTGGTTTATAAACTCTACTCACATGGTTTCAGGCAACCAAGTAGAAGAAAATACAGGAGGGGCAAGCAGCTGAGATTAAGAGAAGAAACTCGTACTAAATATTACGGTCTCCTCAGACCGGTCCCCACCTAACCCAGACAGAAAACTTCTTTGCTTCTACAACAGTCTGACACCATGGACGCTCTACCGATACCAGATGTCTGTTTAACAGAAGCTCTGTCGGAAACAACCCCTAATGTCTTTCCTCCTAATGAAAATACAAATGATAATAGGGTAATCAAACACGCTATGAGCAACCTGAAATGAAAGAAAACCACATTACACAAAAATAAGCACAGAAAAATAGCACATTAATCACAAATACATATCATCGTTACCTCGCATCGATACTCACCCTGACTATAAACACCCCTATAAGCGCCTATGCGCATTTCTTTGAACCAACTCAAAGCCGAATGACTTATTGTGACAAGACCCCAGCTTATATACTGCCTAAGCTCCACCCCTCCGTTTCCCAGCATGCTTTAGAAGCCAAAGGCAGCTATAAATACAGACTCAGGCGACACAGAAACCCTTTAGTTCATTCCTAGCTTAGCGGTGGTAAGTGCTGTTCGTCTTGATGTATTAATCGGCCTTCCTTCTTACAATACAAATTTGCAGAAGACTCAAACTCTATCACCGAGTAACACTATAATTACCATGTTTCAGGTTCGTAAAAAGAAAATGCTACCTAGAGGGAAGAGGGGACTCCACGGTAGGTCCAGTTGCGGGCTGCCAAAAGAGGTACCTCAACGGTGCTGGGGCGGGGGGTTTGTACTGTGAGAGGGTATTTAGGGGGTAATGGAAAGATTACTTGGCTGACGCTTGAGGGCATACCACGGCCTCGAGTTCAAAATGGAGGATGGTGTCGATCCCTGACACGCCACCCAGGCAGCTGCCATGGGCCAGAGAAACCGTACCATCCCCATGACCGACTTTAGGGAAAATGGCAACCTGTGCAAACTTGTACTTTGCCCTGGGCTGCATCCCCTGCACACCCCACTGCTTCCTCCGAGTGCTTAATTTACATGGACAAAGGTCACAGAGCACTGTATGGGCAGCTAGAGAGCACTGGCTGCTGCGTAGGTGTCCAGTTCTTAAGGCGACGCCACCACCCCCAGCAGAATCGCAGACATAAGGGTCGCATAGTGTATTGCCACCCTGACACCTCCGTTGCTGCTGCAGCTTGTGGTGCCTGGCACTGGGCACATGGCTCAAGGTGGACTTCGTGCTGTCACGCAGGGGGCTGCATCTTTCTGGAGCCCACTCCCGGCTCACTGGAGGTGACTTTTCATATTTTTGGGGGGGAAGGTGATTTTAATCATGATTCCAGGGGCTATTTGAGCACCTGAAAACTCCAGGTTTCTTGCACATGATAACTTAGATATAGTACTCCTGTCAGCTACATCCTAATTCTTACATATATACAAACTCCAACGAAAGCCACATTTTCAGTTTATATTTTTTTCTTTCTTTATATATATATGTAAGTTCAGAATAATCAGGAGATTGTTCCCACTCCCAAGCCTGAAGGTGTCAGTTCTGGAGCTTTAACACAGATATCAGAAACACACGTTTGCTATTTTGTACGTTATCTTTAGTACAGATATATACAAAGTCAGCAAATAAGCAGATTTTAAGCAGAGTTGATTTAACACACACACTGCATTACCACCATTATCTAGTCAAAATTAAGTAAATGCTTTTTAGTGCAGTGAAAAAAACCATTCATTAAAATAAACATACATGATTGATGTAGTGTTTTCTCTTTTACTAAGAAAGGAAATTCATTTCTCTAAATATTTTTGCATTTATGTTTACCAATAGATCAAAATCATGTATGTGACTCACTAACGTTTGACAGGTTTCAGAGTAGCAGATGTTAGTCTGTATCCGTAGAAAGAAAAGGAGTACTCGTGGCATCTTAGAGACTAACAAATTTCTTTGAGCGTAAGCTTTCATGAGCTACAGCTTACGCTCAAATCAATTTGTTAGTCTCTAAGGTGCCACGAGTACTCCTTTTCTTTTTACTAACATTTGAGTCCATCGTGGTTATTAGTATCATACATGGAACCACATTTATTTTCATACAAACATTAAGTTATTTTACAGATATCACTAAAAATATGATTTGAAAATAAGCGACCTTCAGCTGCGGTGTCTACAGTTGTGAGTAGAAGCAGAATTTATGTTCTAGCAGGATACTATTATTTGATTGTCTGACTTTTATCATATTGTGCTTCATAGTTGTTATTTTAAATAATGAATGTCAATTGAGCAATTACAATTACTGGCCCGGACAGGTTAGGCATTTTAGAACTCAGTTCTACCTTCAATTTCATTATTTGAGTAGTAAACTTATGAAATGCACACACCACATTAAAAAAATGAACAAACAGCATTGTAACCCTTAAACTTTGAAATGCATCATGCACATATTACTTCCTTTGAAAGAATAAAATTGCAGAGACTATAACAACAACAACAACAGTGCAAGTGTGTATGTGAGAGAGAGGCTGTGTGTATCTGGAGAGTGAGAGAGACAGCACACTCTTATTTTAAATGGAGACCTCACTCATTAGAAGGCTTGTTCAGTCCAGCAGCAGCACTCAGGACACAGAGGCAACATCACAGACTCCTCACCCCCCCTACCCAAGCTCAGCAGACACCAGGTACAAAGACGGGGGATTGTGACACCCCAGCATCAGCCTCTACACAGCAGACAAGAGGTTCCTGGGACCAGCTCGGCCGGGGATTGCTCCAAGTGTGGGGAGGGGGCGAGAACAGGGGCACTGAAACAGAGGGCACCAGGGAACCATGACCCATTATTTTTAACATTACGTTCTACAAGTACTTGTGTTTCTCGACGGGACAGTATTCAGGGCACACCTCATGTTCCCATGAGGAATACTATCGATGACACACCTCTTGTTTCTGGAGGGGACAGTATTCAGGACATACTCCTTGTTCCCAGGAGGAGTGCTATTGATGACGCACCTCTTGTTTCTGGTGGGGGGGGGCGGTATTCATATCACACCTGTTGTTTCCAGAGGGGGCACTTTTCAGCACACACCCCTTGTTCCCAGGAGGAGTGCTATTGATGACACACCTCGTTTCCAGAGGGGACAGTATTCAGGACACACGCCTTGTTCCCAGGAGGAGTGCTATTGATGACACACCTCTTGTTTTCGGGGGGCAGTATTCAGTACACACCCTTGTTTCCAACAGGACTACAATTCATGACACATTCCTTGTTTCTGGATGGGGTAGTATTCAGGAGACACCTCTTATTTCCAGAGGACACAATATTCAAGACTCACTCCTTGTTTCTAGAGAACATTGTACTCATAATTAATACATGTCTTCTTCCCAGAAGGAACGGTGTTCAGGACAGACCTCTTGTTCCCAGGGGGAGTACTATTGATGGCACAACTCTTGTTTCCAGAGGGGACGGTACTCAGGACACACCCCTTGTTTCTAGAAAGAAAAGGAGTACTTGTGGCACCTTAGAGACTAACCCACAAGTACTCCTTTTCTTTTCGCAAAGACAGACTAACACGGCTGTTACTCTGAAACTTGTTTCTAGAGGGGACGGTATTCGGGACACATCTCTCCTTTCCGGAGGGGAAGATATTGAGGACACACCTCTTGTTCCCACTAGGAGTACGAATGATGACACACCCCTTATTTCCAGGAGTACCACCAATGATGACACACCCCTCGTTCCTGGGAAGAGTACTATTGATGACACACCTCTTGTTTCCGGAGGAGACAGTATTCACGGCACGCTTCTTGTTTCTGGAGGACACTGTACTCCTAACGTATCTCTTGTTGCCAGAAAGGACAGTATGTCGCACATAGCTCTTGTTCTCAGGAGAACTATTAATGACTCACCCGCTTCTTTCTACAGGGGATGCTATTCGAGACTCACCCCTTCTTTCTGGAGGGGACACTGTTTGGGATACACCCCTTGTGCCCAGAGGGGACTGTTTTCAAAACACACCTCTCCTCTCTGGAGGGAACAGTCTTCGGAACATACTTGGTCCCCGTGGGGACAGTATTCGTGACACACCACTTGTTTTTATGACGAGTAGTATTGATAAAACATCTCTTCTTTCTGGGGGCGGGGGGACAGTATTTGTAACACACTTCTCCCTTCCAGAGAGGACAGTATTCAGGACCCACCTCTTGTTTCCAGAGGGAGCACTATTGATGACATACTTCTTGTTTCTGGGGGGCACAATATTCGGGACACACAGCTTGTTCCCACTGAGGACAGTAATTGTGACTCACCTCTCGTTCCCACGAGTACTATTGATGAGAGCGCTCGTGTTTCCGGGGGGATGTTATTCGGAACTCACTTCTCGTTCCCAGGAGGAGTACTATTGATGACACCCCTCTTGTTTCGGGGGGATAGTATTCAGGACACACCGTTTGTTTCTGGGGGGGACTACAATTCACGACATGCCTTTGTTTCCAGGGGGACTACAATTCATGACACACCCCGTTTCGGTGGGACGGTAGTCACCGGTCACACCTTGTTCCCAGAGCAGACGGTATTCATGACACATCCCTCCTGTCCAGAGGGCAGGTACTCGTAGCACATCTCTTATTCCTAGAAAGGACACTATTCAGGACACACCTCTTGTTCTCACAAGGTGTACTATTAATGACACCTATAGTTTCCAGGAGCAATACTATTAATGATAAAAAGATAAGGAGTACTTGCGGCACCTTAGAGCCTAACAAATGTATTGGAGTGTAAGCTTTCGTGAGCTACGGCAGATGAAGCTCCTTTTCTTTTTACAGACACAGGCTTACACAGCTGCTACTCTGAAACCTGTCATTATTAATGATACACCCTTTCTTGTTCCCAGAGGGGACTGTATTCAGAACACACCTCGGGGGGCCAGTATTTGTGTCACGCTTCTGGTTTCTGCAGGGTCAGTATACATGACACACCCCTTGTTTAATGGGAGAGGGGGGCCAGTATTCACGTCACACCTCTTGGTTCCAGAGAGGACAGCACGTGTACCACACCTCATTTCCAGGAGTACTATTGGTAACACACCCCTTATCATAGAATCATAGAATATCAGGGTTGGAAGGGACCCCTGAAGGTCATCTAGTCCAACCCCCTGCTCGAAGCAGGACCAATTCCCAGGTAAATCATCCCAGCCAGGGCTTTGTCAAGCCTGACCTTAAAAACCTCTAAGGAAGGAGATTCTACCACCTCCCTAGGTAACGCATTCCAGTGTTTCACCACCCTCCTAATGAAAAAGTTTTTCCTAATATCCAATCTAAACCTCCCCCACTGCAACTTGAGACCATTACTCCTTGTTCTGTCATCTGCTACCATTGAGAACAGTCTAGAGCCATCCTCTTTAGAACCCCCTTTCAGGTAGTTGAAAGCAGCTATCAAATCCCCCCTCATTCTTCTCTTCTGCAGGCTAAACAATCCCAGCTCCCTCAGCCTCTCCTCGTAAGTCATGTGTTCTAGACCCCTAATCATTTTTGTTGCCCTTCGCTGGACTCTCTCCAATTTATCCACATCCTTCTTTCTGGAGGGCACAGGATTCGTGACACACCCCTTGTTCCCCGAGGGGACAGTCGTTGTGTCACACCTCTTCTTTCCAGGAGAAGTACTATTGACGATGCACCCCTTCTTTTTGGAGGGAACAGTATTCCTGACTCACCCCCTTCTTTCCAGGTGGAATGCTATTGACAACAGATCCCTGGGGTTCCCGAGCACGGAATCGACCCTGCACAGGACATGTTTTCGCTGAGGGAATGTGGCCAAGAAGACATTGAACGCATCTTGTCACGGGAACGATGATATTGGGGAAAATTAGAATTGCACCATCTGCAAAGCAGACTGCTACAGCGGGGCATTAAACTACTTCCTGTTTCTGAAGAAGACTAACAAAACACGACATATTTTTTATTATACATAAAATGTTACTGACTAACCGTAGATCATTATTGGTTTCCAAGAGGACAGCAGGATACTATTTAAATATTTGAGTGTTACTATTAATATTTACTTCAGAAACAAGATGGCTGGAGCTGCACCCCAAAGCACAAAGTTTCTAATAGCTGCAGCCCTTGTGCACATTTGAATCCTGCATGGAGAAAAGTGCTCTCTGATTGCCTCCCATATGTGCCCCTCCTGGACTACGGCAACCTCTCAGATCTACCGTAGCGCTAGCTCTCTCACTTTCCCTAACCCAAACTCATTCCAAAGGAGCAGGAGGGGGGCCAGCTGTGAGCACTCCTCTTTCCCCAACTCCCAAAGCCTTTGAACGAGCAGTTACAGGAAAAAAAACCCTCCTCCCCATCATGAGCTTGTGTGAAAAACTCATGTCCCCAAAAACTGTCTCCTTTGACTAGAAAATGTTCCTCATTCCATCGCTAGTGTTCCCTACCCACCCAATGAAAATGGTCTCTCTTCCATATAAACAGGAAGTAGCCCTCCTTCCATAACTAAATTTATCCCCAGCCTTTAAGTGGCATACATTCAATCAACAGTAAACTGTCTGAACATAAAATGCCCCAAGTCCCGTCAATGGTGTGTTCCGTGAAAAACAAGCAACACCCCAAATCCACTGTATACCGTCCCCCACAGAAACAAGAAATAGCCCACATACCAATCAAAGTGACCCCCGGTGACATTCCCCAGGGTAGAACCTGAACCGCTCAACTCCTGTCTCCCTTGAACTGTGCTTGGCTAGTGAAAAGCAGCTTCTCCACACTCTGCTCAAACACATACATGAACATGTACAGTCGCTCCCAGCCGCTCACGAACCATGTACAGGATGACATACACACATTTTCAGTCCTGGCCTTGGACCCCAGAAATGTGCATCTTTAACTGTCCAGCACACTACTGCACAGAACAAGCTCATTATTAGTCCATCACGTCATCCAAGGAAACAATTATGCCCGAGCCTTTGTTAACCTAACTAGAGATTCCCCAAATACATCGACTGCAACACGCTGCTTCGACGCAACAAGTCTATTAACTAGGAAAATATCACTTACAAGGATAAAATCACAAACCAATTCTGAATTTTATGGCCTTACACATTTTATTTCTTTTGTAACCAATTCCTAAACATCACCAAGCTAAATACCATTTCAAAGCCAAAAGATTTCTCACCCAACAGCTTACAACAGTTCATACTAACTGAAAAGACTTCCAGCCACAACCGCCCTCCCCACAGTTCAGTGATGCTCCAATTGTCCGTCAAGCGATCTTGTTGCCGTGAGTACAGACAGAGGAGGACAGCTAACGATGAGGTCACTGTCTCTTACTTTTGGGTCCTCCTTCTCTCTTTCACAAATATCCCCGACTGGGGTGCAGATGAACCATCACGGGCATAATTGAAATGAGTACTAGTTAGTAAAACTAAGACTGCTTTAAATAGTACAAGGACCTGTGATCTTGAGCAAACTGCAATAAATTCTTGCTGATCTTAAATACAAAAAAGAAGCTTACAAGAAGTGGAAGATTGGACAAATGACCAGGGATGAGTACAAAAATATTGCTCAGGCATGCAGGAGTGAAATCAGGAAGGCCAAATCACACCTGGAGTTGCAGCCAGCAAGAGATGTTAAGAGTAACAAGAAGGGTTTCTTCAGGTATGTTAGCAAAAAGAAGAAAGTCAAGGAAAGTGTGGGCCCCTTACTGAATGAGGGAGGCAACCTAGTGACAGAGGATGTGGAAAAAGCTAATGTACTCAATGCTTTTTTTGCCTCTGTCTTCACGAACAAGGTCAGCTCCCAGACTGCTGTGCTGGGCAGCACAGCATGGGGAAGAGGTGACCAGCCCTCTGTGGAGAAACAAGCGGTTTGGGACTATTTAGAGAAGCTGGACGTGCACAAGTCCATGGGGCCAGCTGCGTTGCATCCGGGAGCGCTAAAGGAGTTGGCGGATGTGATTGCAGAGCCATTGGCCTTTATCTTTGAAAACTCATGGCGATCGGGGGAAGTCCCGCACGACTGGAAAAAGGCTAATGTAGTGCCCATCTTTAAAAAAGGAAAGAAGGAGGATCCTGGGAACTACAGGCCGGTCAGCCTCACCTCAGTCCCTGGAAAAATCATGGAGCAGGTCCTCAAGGAATCAATTCTGAAGAACTTAGAGGAGAGGAAAGTGATCAGGAACAGTCAGCACGGATTCACCAAGGGCAAGTCACGCCTGACTAATCTAATTGCCTTCTATGACGAGATAACTGGTTCTGCGGATGAAGGGAAAGCAGTGGACGTGTTTTTCCTTGACTTTAGCAAAGCTTTTGACACTGTCTCCCACAGTAGTCTTGCCAGCAAGTTAAAGAAGTACGGGCTGGATGAATGGACGATAAGGCGGATAGAAAGCTGGCTAGATTGTCGGGCTCAATGGGTAGTGATCATTGACTCCATGTCTAGTTGGCAGCCGGTATCGAGCGGAGTGCCCAAAGGGCCGGTCCTGGGGCCGGTTTTGTTCAATATCTTCATAAATGATCTGGAGGATGGTGTGGATTGCACCCTCAGCAAGTTTGCAGATGACACTAAACGGGGAGGAGAGGTAGATACACTGGAGGGTAGGGATAGGATACAGAGGGCCCTAGACAAATTGGAGGATTGGGCCAAAAGAAATCTGACGAAGTTCAATAAGGACAAGTGCAAAGTCCTGCACTTAGGACGGAAGAATCCAATGCACCGCTACAGACTAGGGACCGAACGGCTAGGCAGCAATTCTGCAGAAAACGACCTAGGGGTGACAGTGGACGAGAAGCTGGATATGAGTCAAAGGTGTGCCCTTGTTGCCAAGAAGGCCAATGGCATTTGGGATATATAAGTAGGGGCATTGCCAGCAGATCGAGGGACGTGATCGTTCCCCTCTATTCCACATTGGTAAGGCCTCATCTGGAGTACTGTGTCCAATTTTGGGCCCCGCACTGTGAGAAGGATGTGGAAAAATTGGAAAGAGTCCAGCGGAGGGCAACAAAAATGATTTGGGGACTGGAACGCATGACTTATGAGGAGAGGCTGAAGGAACTGGGGATGTTTAGTCTACGGAAGAGATGAATGAGGGGGGGATTTGATAGCTGCTTTCAACTACCTGAAAGGGGGTTCCAAAGAGGATGGCTCTAGACTGTTAACATGTTATGCACCAATGGCTAAACTTGCTTATTTGGCATCATAATTTATCCTTGTGGAATTTGAGTTTTGTTTTTTTTTAACCATCAGCAGTCAGCTGATGTTTTTGGGACCTCTTTTTGTAGTTACGAGCCATTTCCTACACCCAAAAGCAGTTAACAGGGAAAAAAGTGGAAAAAATAATAACAACAGCCCAATGCTTAAACAACAGTGCATGAAAGAAAAGTATCATTGTGAAACCAACACACAGAAGTGTGGTTCTGTAACTATCCTTGTAGGTCATGTGACAAATTATAGGTAGCTAACAAAACAGTAGTGTGATAGCAGCTCTGATTTAAGCTAAGTTGAAAGCCATGTGGTTAAGCAAGTAAAGTTTGGGTTTTTAATGCTTTTGCAGAAACCTTAATCACATTTTAAAACACTTTAGGGTTACTAAGTTTTACCAGTTATAAAAATGACACACTGTAATATAAACAAAAGAAAAACAAGCAAGCGTTTAACATATGAAAAAATAATTATAAATGGTTAACCCTTCAATTTTTTTAAGCAAAAGCACTCTCACAATTGGCTTTCCAATTGTAGTCTTAGCATGCCACGATTCACAAGTAAATGAAAGAACTAATTTTTTTCCACACCAAGAAAAAAGCAGTTGAGAGCATTAAAAACTGCAATCGATGTTGTCTTTTTGAAAAGGGGACTTTGAGTGGCTACACAACACAAACTTAACAACTATCTGTTTCAATTTCTGTGTTTTTTGGTTTGGATGCATTTTGTTTCTTTTGTATTTTTCAAGTAATTATTTCACGAAATTTGGATTGAACCCCTGCCCCTAACTGCCCCATCCCTCCAACCCCTATCTATACCCCTGCCCCTTGACCACCACCCTCAACTCCCCTGCCCTCTATCCAACCCCCTGGCTCCGTGCCTCCCGACCATGCTGCCTGGAGCGCCGGTGGCTGGCGGCGTGGCTGCACCAGGAGAGGCAGCCGCGCTGCACGGCACCGAGACCGGGTCAGGCCGGGCTCTACAGCTGCGCTGCCCCAGGAGCTCGCAGACCCCCGGCCCAGAGTGTTGCGCCAGCGGAGCAGTGAGCCGAGGCTGCGAGAGAGGGGCCGGGGGCGAGCGTCCCAGGCCAGGAGCTCAGGGGCTGGGCAGGACGGTCCCACGGGCCGTAGTTTGCCCACCTCTGTCCTAGATCCAAAGATGTGACTCATATTGAGTACAGGACGGGGGCTTGATTCTGTGGCAGCACAGGCTCAGTGTGTCTCTCAAAAATGGGAATGAGGCTACGAGAGACCGCCTATTTTAGGTGAACTGAATTGACAAGGCACGGGGACCTTTCTTTGTTTGGGAGAAATGGTCGTAACACAATATGGTGGCCATCGTGATTTGAAAGCAGGGGATGCTATTGAACAGATGTTGCTGGTTTTGTGAGAGCGACACTAATAATGGGATGAGGGATTTACCATGGCTACCCATCCCTGGAACCAAGGCAGTGACAGAACGCAGAGTGTTTCATGTTTTACGGAGAACATTATTCACCAGGTCAGAGGCCAGAAGCTTCAAGTCAGAGCCAGGCAGGATGTGGCAACTGCCGCTCTAGGTGGTGCAATGATGCAGGCTGCCAAAACGTTCCCCCATCTTGTCCTTGTACCGGTTGGGGGTTCCAGGGCTGTGGCTGCTCCTCAGTTCCCTGCTGCCCTTCGACAACTCACAGACCTTAAGAGCCGCTCGGGTGCGGGTCCCGCTCCAGCTAGATTCAGAGGCCTTTCCTCAGGGGCCAACCCCATACTAACAAATTCTCTCCACCAACAAGAGTCATAGAATTATAGAATATCAGGGTTGGAAGGGACCCCAGAAGGTCATCTAGTCCAACCCCCTGCTCAAAGCAGGACCAATTCCCAGTTAAATCATCCCAGCCAGGGCTTTGTCAAGCCTGACCTTAAAAACCTCTAAGGAAGGAGATTCTACCACCTCCCTAGGTAACGCATTCCAGTGTTTCACCACCCTCTTAGTGAAAAAGTTTTTCCTAATATCCAATCTAAACCTCCCCCACTGCAACTTGAGACCATTACTCCTCGTTCTGTCATCTGCTACCATTGAGAACAGTCTAGAGCCATCCTCTTTGGAACCCCCTTTCAGGTAGTTGAAAGCAGCTATCAAATCCCCCCTCATTCTTCTCTTCTGCAGGCTAAACAATCCCAGCTCCCTCAGCCTCTCCTCATAACTCATGTGTTCCAGTCCCCTAATCATTTTTGTTGCCCTTCGCTGGACTCTCTCCAATTTATCCACATCCTTCTTGTAGTGTGGGGCCCAAAACTGGACACAGGACTCCAGATGAGGCCTCACCAATGTCGAATAGAGGGGGACGATCACGTCCCTCGATCTGCTCGCTATGCCCCTACTTATACATCCCAAAATGCCATTGGCCTTCTTGGCAACAAGGGCACACTGCTGACTCACATCCAGCTTCTCGTCCACTGTCACCCCTAGGTCCTTTTCCGCAGAACTGCTGCCTAGCCATTCGGTCCCTAGTCTGTAGCTGTGCATTGGGTTCTTCCGTCCTAAGTGCAGGACCCTGCACTTTTCCTTATTGAACCTCAGATTTCTTTTGGCCCAATCCTCCAATTTGTCTAGGTCTTTCTGTATCCTATTCCTCCCCTCCAGCATATCTACCACTCTTCCCAGTTTAGTATCATCCGCAAATTTGCTGAGAGTGCAATCCACACCATCCTCCAGATCATTTATGAAGATATTGAACAAAACCGGCCCCAGGACCGGAGTCTTTGCAGCCCTCCCTCAATACTTAACTGAAGCAAATTTCTATTTGCTCTTACTCTGCAGATCACTGTCTGGCTTCGATCCCTGGGGATGGGCTCAGGGTGGCTGCTCCTTCTTAGGTCTCTGCCACAGGTTGGCCATTCTCTCATCTACCCAATCTCATGAGGAACTGAAAAGAGAAAGAGAGAACACTTGTAAGCTAGGCTACCACTGGTGCATGGAAGACAGACAGACACACAGGTGTAACTAACTTCTGCTCATTGGAGCCCCGTTCTTTATTCCTCTCCAGCCCACCCAGGGCCTAAAATGCTCATCACTCCCAAGGAACTACAGCCCTCCAGGAAAGGGACAATCCCAGACAATTACCAGCCATGGGCAGAGCTGTACCTTCCCCAGGACACATCCCATGGAAATGAGAAGCATCTCTCTGTTCTCAAGGAAGCACCTCACTATGCAGATACTGGAGAGAGATATTTCACAAACAAACACCTGCTCCTCCAACATCACAAGAGACCTCCTCAGCTCCGTTGGCAAGTGAAATGTCTAGATTGTGCAGGTCCACTTCCTCCACATGCTCCTCCTCTGTCTGGGGCTGCTGCACTGGCCTGGAGCATGCCTCTGCAAGAACAGCAAACCACCTATGGAAGAGCCATCGCTGCCAGAAAGGCTATAGGTGCATGAGATCTTCCATTACCTGCCTCCCTCTCCCATCTGTACTACATCACCTCCATTGCAGTAAAAGACACGGACTAAACACTTGATGGGCCAAATGGCCTTTTACGCCCCCCTTCTGCCAGCTCTAACAGGCTTTCTTGCCCCCATCCTGCTGGCTCTTATATCCAAGACTGTGAGGACACACAAACAGCATCCATGCCCAATTTCTGTGAAGGGAGACAGTACCAGAAGAGGCAAGAAGAGGGAGCATGCACGTCTGTGTTGGCCACAGAAGACAGGGAGAGAGAGAGAGAGAGAGAGAGAGAGAAACATGGAAGGAAGAAAAGCATCTCAGTGGCTGGACTGACCTCCTGCTGGGGAGAACACTCCACTCCTGGTCAGAGAAAAAAGCAGCCCCTGAAAATAAGAGCCTTGTCTCCCTCTTAACCAGAGCTTGTCACAAACTTTTTCCTACACACTAAGCGCCAGCTAACAAAAAGTCCCAGCCTGGAGCCAGGTGGACTGTGAGTAGAGCCCTCACAGCTTGCCTTCGCTTTCCCTCACATGAGGGGAGTGGACTCTGACCCGCCACTTTTCCCTTGGTACTAAACCCAACACAAGGGAGGGTGGGGGGGAGACAGTAAAATTAGCATCTCAGTCAGCAACACTGCTCTTCTCGCATCTCCCACACACCAGGGTTCTGCCCTCAACCCCCGTTGCACTATGCCTTTATAACTACAAATAGAAAACACCTGTAGCAACAGCACCTGAAATAGTGACTCTGCAGAGGAGACTTGCTTCTTCCTCAGCCTTAATCCCATAGAGCCCCATGCCCAATGAGGAAGCTCACAGCCTGTGAAGAAAACTAGAGTGAGTACAGAATGAGGAATTCAAAGCACTGACCGCTTACTCACAGTCAGTTATGCGGAAGGCAGAAAGCAGAGGACTGTTAATCTTCGCTTACAAGAATGTCCAGGCTGGTCAGGTCAACCTCTGCCAGCTTCTCCTGCAGCTGCTGCTCGACGATTCCTCTGCAAGCACCACAATTAAGCCAAGCAGGAGCCATCACTCCACAAAACTCAATTGGTGCGCAAAACCTTGCCCTCATCCCTGCCTCCCTCTCCCATCCCATCTACATCGGCCCCACTTGATGAACAGAGACTCAGTCAACACTGACAGTGATGCTCCATTCTCGCGCGCGCTCCCCCGCGTGATTTTTGTCCCCTCCTACTTCTTCAAGGCTCCCGAGACCTAGCCAATGGGGATGCACGCCTGCCCATGTGCTATGAAGGGAGACCAAAGAAAGAGAAACAAGCACAGACAGACAAAGTGTGTCAGCCAATACACTAGAGTAGAGAAGAGAGAGAGAGAAACAGGGGAGGAAGGCAAGAAACTCACCAGCTACAGTCATCCTCCTGGATCCAACCTTTTGCTGCAGTGGACACACCTCTCCTGGCCAGACAGATGAGCAGCCCCTGATAATGGGGGCCTTGTCTCCCTCGTAGCCACAGCTAGTCAGGAACCTTTTCTTACAAACACAGACCTAGCTAATGGCACGTCCCTGCCTGGAGCTAGGTGCACCGTGACCAGACTCCTCACCAAACCAGACACTTATCTCACTGACAGCGATGGCTGCTCTGCTTCCAGCTAGACGGCATCACCGTAGCCTGGCATCAACAATGCTCAGTGTCTCATGGCTCTTGTACGCTTTCCATCTCACAACAGGGGTGGGCTCTTACCCTTGACACGAAGCACAACGCAAGAGGGAAAAACAAAAGTTATCGTCAGAATCTGCAATGTTGTGTCAGTGGTTCTTCTCCCTCTCCCATTAGACCTTCCCATTAGATACAATTAAAAAGCACACAACACACACTCAACCTGTGGAATTGCTGGCCAGAGAATACTGTGAAAGCCAAGACTATAATAGGGTTCAAAAAAGAACTAGGTAAATTCATGGAGATTAGGTCCATCAATGGCTATTAGTCAGGATGGGCAGGGATGGTGTCCTTATCCTCTGTTTGCCAGAAGCTGGGAATGGGCGACACAGGATGGATCACTTCTCGATTACCTGTTCTATTCATTCCCTCTGAAGCACCTGGCATTAGCCAGTCAGAAGACAGGATAGTGGGCTAGATGGACCTTTGGTCTGACCCCAAATTGCCATTCTTACGTTCATATGTTAAGCAGCCCTTTGCACCTGTATTCAAGAGAGTCACTGTGCAGAGAAGACTGTTGTCTCTTCCCCTGGTCGTAAACCCACACCTACTCACAAAATAGGGAAATTCACACACCCAGAACAAGGAAGAAAACTTTTATGAGAAATCAAGTCTCACTTAAAGGGAAGCAGCCGCCTGTACTCAGGCTCTACCATGCATTTATCTAAGCCCTGGTCTACACTGGGTCGGGGCGGGGCGGGGGGGGGAATTGACCTAAGATATGCAACTTCAGCTACGAGAATAGCGTAGCTGAAGTCGACGTATCTTAGGTCAACTTACCTTGGCGTCTTCACAGCACTGGGTCGACTGCCACCGCTCCCCCGTCGACTCCGCTTGCACCTCTCACGATGGATTTATCACGTCTAGACTAAAATTGACCCCCGATACATCCATCACTACCCGCTGATCCGGCGGGTAGTGTAGACATACCCTTAGGCTTCAGCCCTGCTGCTAAAAGCCGTGAACAATGCGTGGTTCACACTGGTACTTGTAGTGGCAAAACTTTTACTTTCGGGGTCAAGGGATGGGGGAGGGGGTTAACACTTCTGAAAGAAAAAAGTTTTGTCCTTCAATGCCAGCATAGACATATCCTTACAGGCAACTCAGCCTGCAGCTTCCCTGGAACAACAGTAACACTATGTGGAAGGGCGGGGTTATGCACAGAGGATTTTCCCCATAGAGCAACAGTGACGCTGGGTGACCACGGAGTAATCCACAAAACATTTCCCTCAAGGAGAAACAGTGACACCGGATGGCCACTCGGGTTAATGCACACAGCATTTATCTCATGGAGCAACAGTGACACAGGGTGGCTAATCCAGGTAATGCACAAAGCATTTCCTTCGTGGAACAACTGTGGATTACCCTGAGTGACCACCCACTGTCATTGTTGCTCCATGAGGGAAATGCTGTGTGCATTACCTAGAGTGGCCACCTGGCGTCACTAAAATATTTCCCACATGGAGCAAGAGTGAAACCAGGTGGCCAATCCAGGTAATGCACAAACCATTTCCCTCACCAAGGAAGAGAGGCAACGAGGGGCCACTTGGGTTAATGCACAACCCATTTCCCTCATGAAGCAACAGTGACACTGAGTGACCAGTTTTCAGAGTAACAGCCGTGTTAGTCTGTATTCGCAAAAAGAAAAGGAGTACTTGTGGCACCTTAGAGACTAACCAATTGATTTGAGCATAAGCTTTCGTGAGCTACAGCTCACTTCATCGGATGCATACCGTGGAAACTGGGTGACCAGTTGCACAAATGCACAAAGCATTTCCCTTATGCAACAACAGTGACAATCATAGAATATCAGGGTTGGAAGAGACCTCGGGAAGTCATCTAGTCCAACCCCCTGCTCAAAGCAGGACCTATCCCCAATTGAATCATCCCAGCCAGGGCTTTGTCAAGCCTGACCTTAAAAACTTCTAAGGAAGGAGATTCTACCACCTCCCTAGGTAACGCATTCCAGTGTTTCACCACCCTCCGAGTGAAAAAGTTTTTCCTAATATCCAACCTAAACCTCCCCCACTGCAACTTGAGACCATTACTCCTCGTTCTGTCATCTGCTACCACTGAAAACAGTCTAGATCCATGCTCTTTGGAACCCCCTTTCAGGCAGTTGAAAACAGCTATCAAATCCCCCCTCACTCATCTCTTCTGTAAACTAAACAATCCCAGTTCCCTCAGCCTCTCCTCAGAAGTCATGTGTTCCAGTCCCTTAATAATTTTTGTTGCCCTCCGCTGGACTCTCTCCAATTTTTCCACATCCTTCTTGAAGTGTGGGGCCCAAAACTGGACTCGGTACTCCAGATGAGGCCTCACCGCTGTCGAATAGAGAGGAACAATCACGTCCGTCGATCTGCTGGCAATGCCCCTGCTTATACATTCGAAAATGCCATTGGTCTTCTTGGCAACAAGGGCACACCGTTGACTCATATCCAGCTTTTCGTCCACTGTAACCCCTAGGTCCTTTTCTGCAGAACTGCTGCCTAGCCGTTCAGTCCCTAGTCTGTAGCGGTGCGTGGGATTCTTCCGTCCTAAGTGCACAACTCTGCACTTGTCCTTGTTGAACCTCATCAGATTTCTTTTGGCCCAATCCTCTAATTTGTCTAGGGCCCTCTGTATCCCTACCCTCCAGCGTATCTACCTCTCCTCCCAGTTTAGTGTCATCTGCAAACTTGCTGAGGGTGAAATCCACGCCATCCTCCAGATCATTAACGAAGATATTGAACAAAACCAGCCCCAGGACCGACCCTTGGGGCACTCCACTCGATACCGGCTGCCAACTAGACATGGAGACTTTGAGCCCGACGATCTAGCCAGCTTTCTATCCACCTTATAGTCCATTCATCCAGCCCATACGTCTTTGACTTGCTGGCAAGAAGAATACTGGGGGGGGACCGTATCAAAAGCTTTGCTAAAGTCAAGGAACAACACATCTGCCGCTTTCCCCTCATCCACAGAGCCGGTTATCTAGTCATAGAAGGCAATTAGATTAGCCAGGCATGACTTGCCCTTGGTGAATCCATGCTGACAGTTCCGGATCGCTTTCCTCTCCTCTAAGTGCTTCAGAATTGATTCCTTGAGGACCTGCTCCATGATTTTTCCAGGGACTGAGGTGAGGCTGACCGGCCTGTAGTTCCCCAGATGCTCCTTCTTCCCTTTTTTAAAGATGGGCGCTACATTAACCTTTTTCCAATCATCCGGGACCTGTTAAGGAAAAGTTAGCATATGTGACTCCATTTTGGTTTGGGGCCCATCAGTGTCTAAAAGCAAGCACATCATGCACTAGGAGGAGTGCTCCTTAGATATTGCATTCCTGTGAAAACCCTCCCTCTTTTTTCCAGCCTGTCTCGATTCCCGGTTTCTGTTCTTTGTCTGTTCCTAACTCCCTGCCTCCTGGCCTTGATGTGAGCCTCCCATCCCGATAAGAAAAGCTACTGGTGCATTGCTTTAGGACCATGTTGTGTAGTTGAAGTAATGGTCTACAATGGGCAATGTACCTAGCAGGGATAGGTAGTAGATAAGGGAAGGGTTTGTCTATTGGCTAAGGTTTCTGATGCACGAGGGCAATGTGCTTTGCTAAAAGGTATATAATCTCTGTATAACTTGCATTCGGGGTCCCCTCCTGACTAGCAGGGGGGCACCACGCTAGAGCGTAATAAACTTAGTATCTTTGGGATCTCTGCAGTTGTGGACTTTGTTCGTGTGCCTCAGCCTAGACTCGACCTGTGCGTGACCTATCGGGTATAATTCGCAGCAGTTCCTGTGCGTGACCTATTAGTTACAATCCGTAACAGGACCTCCCCCGATTGCCGTGAGTTTTCAAAGATAACGGCCAATGGCTCTGCAATCACATCCGCCATCTCCTTTGGTGCTCTCGGATGCAGCGCATCCGTCCCCACGGACTTGTGCTCGTCCAGCTTTTCTAATTGTCCCGAACCGGTTCTTTCTCTACAGAGGGCTGGTCACCTCCTCCCCAGACTGCTGCCCAGTGCAGCAGTCTGGGAGCTGACCTTGTTCATGAAGACAGAGGCAAAAAAAGCATTGAGTACATTAGCTTTTTCCACATCCTCTGTCACAGGTTGCCTCCCTCATTCAGTAAGGGGCCCACACTTTCCTTGACTTTCTTCTTGTTGCTAACATACCTGGAGAAACCCTTCTTGTTACTCTTAATATCTCCTGCTAGCTGCAACTCCAGATGTGATTTGGCCTTCCTGATTTCACTCCTGCATGCCCGAGCAATATTTTTATACTCTTCCCTGGTCATTTGTCCAATCTTCCACTTCTTGTAAGCTTCTTTTTTGTGTTTAAGATCAGCAAGGATTTCACTGTCAAGCCAAGCTGGTCGCCTGCCATATTGACTATTCTTTCTACACATCGGGATGGTTTGTTCCTGTAACCTCAATAAGGATTCTTTAAAATGCAGCCAGCTCTCCTGGACTCCTTTCCCCCTCATGTTATTCTCCCAGGGGATCCTGCCCATGAGTTCCCTGAGGTTGTCAAAGTCTGCTTTTCTGAAGTCTAGGGTCCACATTCTGCCGCTCTCCTTTCTTCCTTGTGTCAGGATCCTGAACTTGATCATCTCATGGTCACTGCCTCCCAGGTTCCCATCCACTTTTGCTTCCCCTACTAATTCTTCCCAGTTTGTGAGCAGCAGGTCAAGAAGAGCTCTGCCCCTAGTTGGTTGTTCCAGCACTTGCATCAGGAAATTGTCCCCTACGCTTCCTGGATTGTCTGTGCACCGCTGTATTGCTCTCCCAGCAGACATCAGGGTGATTGAAGTCTCCGATGAGAACCAGGGCCTCCGATCTAGTAACTTCCATTAGTGGCCGGAAGAAAGCCTCATCCACCTCATCCCCCTGGTCCAGTGGTCTATAGCAGACTCGCACCACGACACCACCCTCATTGCTCACGCTTCTAAACTTAATCCAGAGACTCTCACGTTTTTCTACAGTTTCATACTGGAGCTCTGAGCAGTCATACTGCTCTCTTACATACAATGCAACTCCCCGACCTTTTCTGCCCTGACTGTCCTTCCTGAACACTTTATATCCATCCATGACAGTACTCCAGTCACGTGAGTTATCCCACCAATGGGCGGCCTCTTGGGAGAATGCACACAGCATTTCCCTAATGGAGCAAGAGTGACACTGGGTGGCCACTTGGGGGATGCTCAAAGCATTTCCCACATTGAGAAGACTGACACCGTGTGGACACTCGGGGTAACGCACAGAGCATTTCCTTCATGGAGCAACTGTACATTACTCGAACAAAAAAACTTCAGAAACAGACTTCAAAGAGAAACAGCAGAACTAAAATTCATTTGCAAATTTAACACCATTAATTTGGGCTTGAGTAGGGACTGGCTGGCTCACTACAAAAGCAGCTTTGCCTCTCCTGGAATTGACACCTCCTCATCAATTATTGGGAGTGGACTATATCCACCCTGATCGAATTGGCCCTGTCAACACTGGTTCTCCACTTGTGAGGTAACTCCCTTCTCTTCATGTGTCACAATATATTGCCTGCATCTGTAATTTTCACTCCATGCTTCTGAAGAAGTCGTTTTTTACCCACAAAAGCTTATGCCCAGATAAATCTGTTCGTCTTTAAGGTACCACTGGACTCCTTATTGTTTTTGTGGATACAGACTAACACGGCTACCCCCTGATACTGGACACCCGGTGTCACTGTTCCTCCACGAGGGAAATGCTGTGTGCATTACCCCGAGTGGCCATTTGGTAACACAAAGTATTTCCCTCATGGAGGAACAGTGACACCAGGTGGCCAGTTGGGGTAATGCACAAACCATTTTCCTTATGAAGGGACAGTGATAATGGGTGGCCACTCTGAGTCACGCACAAAGCATTTCCCTCAGAGCAACGGTGACCTGTCAGAGTAATTCACAAAGCCTTTTTCCCACTGCGTTACAATGACATCCACTGGCCAGTTGGGGTAACTTACAGGGAGAACCCTTGAGTAGCAGCAAGCGCAGGGGTTAGAACCCAGGAGCCTGAGCTGGAGCAAGTCAGTCCAGAGTGCTGTGCATAGCCCTGGACCCTCCACATGCCCTGGGTGGTGCAACCTGGTGAGTGGAGACACAGGCCGAGGGCTACTCTCAGACCCCCTGCTCACATCCTCGACTGAATGTGGCCTGCTTCAGAGAGGAGGACTAGATTGGCATGACCAGGGAAGCTCACCCAGTGTACAGAAGGAAGATACCTGAGGACTAAGCATCTCTTGTTACAGTCAAGTTGCTCTCCACGAAGTTACCAGACTTCAGGAAGATTCCGTAGCACCTGACAACTCCTTGGAGGGCACAAAGGATTCCCCCCGCACTTATCGTGCCCCAGTTAGAAGCAGAGGTCTTTTCTCAGGGGCCCACCCTGTGACGGGTTTGACCCCCATTCTGGGATGCCACCTGATGTACTGGGATTTCTCTGAGCCTGCTGCTGCACTAGCCTGGCCTCCCTCTCCTTGTTTTGCTGACTTAGGCTCTCCAGCCTCTGGCAGCACACACACACACACACACGTAGGGACGCACCAGCTGTAGAATCGCACAGAGTCTGTCAACAGCTCTCTACGAGAAGACTCAGCTATGATATCTCCCAGCTCTCAAGTGCAGTTCCCCTCTGGAAAGTACACCCAAAATAATATTGTCTTGGGCCGTAGAGAAATCTATACAACATAAGCTCATAAATTCACCCCCTCCCTCAATGTGGAGGAAGATATGCACAACTTTTGCCCCACCCCGTTAGAAGTTGCACAAACTGGGTTTAATGAACTTGTTTTTGTTTATTATTAACTATAAGGGAAGAAGATTTTAAGTGATTGTAAGGGATAGCAAACAGAAGGCAGATTACTAAGCAAATAAAACAAACATGCAATACTAAGCCTAAGATCTTAAAGAGACTGGACTCAGGAAGTGATTTCTCACCCTAAACGTTGTTTTTAGGCAAGTTGCAGGGTTTCTGTAGCTGAGATTTCCAGTTATTTCTCTTTACAGAGCAGACTGCTGTCTTAGTCCAGACTCAGCCCTGGACTTTCCCCCTGCTCGGTTCCTTTGTCCCTTCAGGTACTTTTAGCAGTCTTTCTGCTTCGACAGGAAGGCAACGGAGAAGAGACCTGTTTGCATTACTCCCCAGCCTTAAGTAAGATTTACATAAGGCGGGAATCTTTTGTTTCCCAGTCTTGACCTCCCCCTCCTTTTAGTGGAAAATTACTAGAAGTCCAACATAGCATTTAGTACCAGGTGACAGGACCACCTGACCTAGTAGCGTCACAGCTACATCCCAGGATGCGTCTCAGGAAGGAGAGAGATTAGTGTCTTCACAGTCTTATTGTTTCTTCCTAATGGCCCATCAAGGCTGATGGCGTGTTGTCTGGTGGGTGTTTCCCAAGTATACACCCGGTTATAATTGTTACATAGTCAATATTTCCAACTTTAGATACAGAAATGATACATGCATCCAAATTGGATAATCACATGCAGTAAATTATAACCTTTCCAATGATACCGTAAAAGACTATCTCGCATAAAATATATCACTTATCTCACTGACAGTGGTGGCTGCTCCCCTCCCAAATGTATGGCTCCTGTCTCATTTCAACAAGGCTCACAGTCTCCCTGCTCTCGCTTGCTTTCCATCATACGAGTGGAGTAAACTCTGTCATTTGACTTCTTTCCCCTTGGTACCAAACCCAGCACAAGGGAGAAAAACAAAGAAGTTAGCATCTCAGACGGCAATGTGGCGTAAGCTCTTCTTCTTGCATCTAACACACCCCAGGGCTCTGCCCTCAACCCCCCTCCCATTACACCTTCAGGACTACAAGTAGAAGCACCCCAGCAATGACACCCGAAATAGTCACTCTGCACAGCAGACTCTGGTAAAAAATACCAAACCTGTGGGGAAAATGCAGAAATTGGGCTTGTTTTTCACTTAATTGGCTTGAGAGTTGCTTCTTGGCGAGTTTTTGGATGCTGGCTTGTTGCTTGTTTACCTTGCAGTTTGTTACTTCTTTTTTTTAAATTGGCTCCTGGCAAGCAAGGGCACAGGGCAAGGAGAGGCAAAGTGGGGGAGAGAATCAGGGGTGCACAGTGGGCCCACCACACTCCCAGACTGCACACCGGGGGGATCTAGTCACAGAGTGTTCGGGTTCTTACAGATTCCTTGTTTTGAAATGGGATTAGCTTGATTTTTGGTTTATTGTGAAAGTCGGGGTGCTTATTACCCCGTGAAAGATGGCAACTGTAAGTGTGATACCTTCCCCAGCCTTAAATACCAAAGAGCCCCATATTCAATAAGCAAGCACACTGCCTGTGACAAAAACAACTACAGAGGAGGAATTCCAATCACTGACTGCTTACATACAGCCAGTTATGCGGGAGGCAGAAAGGGGAGGACTGTTCATGTCTCCGTAGAAGGATGCCCAAGCTGCTCAGCTACACCTTTGCACCTTCTCCTCTGGCTGGGCTCCTGGACAATTCCTCTGCAAGAGCAGCTGCAAAAGCCAAGCATGAGCCATCAGTACACAAAGCTCTACCGGTGCTTGAAATCTTGCCCTCATCCCTGCCTCCCTCTCCAAACCCATCTACACTGGCCCCACTCGATGACCGAGTCAACACCGACTGCCACGCATGATTTTCATCTGCTCCAACTTCTCCAGGGCTCCCGAGACCTCACCTGTCGGGATGCAAACCTAGTACCCCTGCCTGCATCCTAAGAAGGGAGACAGCACAAGGAGAGGAGAGGAGACAGAGAGCTGGCAAACACATTAGAGTAGAGAGAAAGAAAGAGAAAAACCTTGGAGGAAGGCAAGCAACTCAACACATGAAGTCATCCTCCTAGATGCAACCTTCTGCTGCGGAGGACACACTGCTCCTGGCCAGAGAAATGAGCAGCCCCTGAAAATGGGGACCTTGTCTCCCTCATAACAACAGCTAGTCAGGAACCTTTCCTTACAAACCCAGCCTTAGCTAAAGGAGCGTACATACCTGGAGCCAGGTGGGCCACGAGCAGAGCAATCACCAAAACAGTCACTTATCTCAGAGTGGCAGCAGTTCTGCTCCCAGTTGGACAGCTTTTGCGTGGCATCAACAATACTCGCGGTCTTATCACTGTCACTCGCTTTCCATCGCATGAGGGCAGTAGACCCTGGCACGCGACTTCTTTTCCCTTGGTACTAAACCCAGCACAAGGGAGAAAAACAAATCAGTTACCATCTCAGTCGGCAACGTCTCGTTGGCCCTTCTTTTCCCCTCTCCTGCATGGCGGGGCTCTGCCCTCAACCCTCTTCCCATTACATCTTTAACATTACAACCAAAAAGCACCCCTTGCAATGGCACCCCACATGGTCACTCTGCACAGCAGACATGGCTCCTCCTCAGCCTTAATACCACAGAGCCCCATACCCAACAAGGAAGCGCACAGCCTGTGAAGAGTACTACAGCGAGTACAGATGAGGAGTTGAAAGCACTGACCACTTACTCACAGCCAGTTAAGCGGGAGGCAGAAAGTGGAGGACTGTTCACATCTGCTGAGAACAATGTCCAAGCTGCTCAGGTCCATCTCTGCCACTTTCTCCTCTGGCTAGGGCTCCTCAGCAATTCCTCTGCAAGAGCAGCAGCAGAAGCCATCGCTACACAAAGCTCTATTGGTGCCTGAGATCTTCCCCTCATTTCTGCCTCCCTCTTCCATTCCATCTACATTGGCCCCACTTGATGAACAGAGACCAAGTTAATACCGACAGTCACTGCTCCACTCTCGCACGCACTGCCCTGCATGATTATCATCCACTCCTACTTCTTCATGGCTCCCGAGACACAGCCTGTGGGGATGCACACCTAACATGCCTCCCAGTATCCTATGAAGGGAGAGGCACTAGGAAAGGTAAGGACAGAAAGGTGGGGTGTGTGTTTGTGTTGGCCAACATACTAGAGAAGAGAGAGAGACAGAGAGAAAAAACATGGAAGGAAGGCAAGTGACTCACCACCTGGAGTCATCCTCCTGGATTGAACCTTCTGCTGCAGAGGACACACCGCTCCTGGTGTTAAGGAAAAGTTAGCATATGTGACTCCATTTTGGTTTGGGGCCCACCATTGTCTAAAAGCAAAAACTTCATGCACCAGGAGGAGTGTTTCTTAGATACTGCATTCCTGTGAAAATCCTCCCCCCGTTGTCTCCAGCCTGTCTCGACTCCTGGTTTCTGTTCTTTCTCTATTCCTAACTCCCTGCCTCCTGGCCTTGATGTGGGCCTCCCATTCTGATAAGAAAAGTTACTGCTGCATTGCTTTAGGACCATGTTGTGTAGTTGAAGTAATGGTCTAGCACGGGGAATGTACCTAGCAGGGATAGGTGGTAGATAAGGGAAGGGTTTGTCTATTGGCTAAGGTTTCCGATGCACTAGGGCAACGTGCTTTGCAAAAAGGTATATAATCTCTGTATAACCTGCATGCGGGGTCCCCTGCTGATTAGCAGGGGGGCACCGCGCTCGAGCGTAATAAACTTAGTATTTTTGGGAATTCTGCAGTTGTGAACTTTGTTTGTGTGCCTCAGCCTATACTCGAACTGTGCGTGACCTATCAGGTATAATTCGCGGCAGTTTGTGTGCATGACCTGTCAGGTATAATTTGTAACACTGGCCAGAGAAATGACCAGCCCCTGAAAATGGGGACCTTATCTCCCTCGTAACCACAGCTAGTCAAGAACATCTTCTTACAAACCCAGCCCCAGCTAAAGGGGCGTCCCTACCAGGAGCGAGGTGGGCCGTGAGCAAAGCAATCACCAAAATAGACACTTACCTCACTGAGGGTGGCAGCTCTTCCGCTCCCAGTTGGACAACTTTTCCGTGGCATCAACAACGCTCACGATCTTGTCGCTCTCTTTCCGTCGCATGAGGGCAGTAGACTCCGACGCTTGTCTTCTTTTCTTTTGGGACTAAACCCAGCAGAAGAGGGAACAAAAAAAAATTAGCATCTCCATCTGCAATGTCGCGTTGTCTCTTCATTTCATATCTCCCGTATCCCAGGGCTCCGCCCTTAACTCATCTCCCATTACTACTTTACAACTAGAAAAGGAGGACTTGTGGCACCTTAGAGACTAACCAATTTATTAGAGCATAAGCTTTCGTGAGCTACAGCTCACTTCCTCAGATGCATATCGTGGAAACTGCAGCAGGCTTTATATATACACAGAGAATATGAAACAATACCTATTCCCACTTTACAACTTTACAACTGCAACTGGAAGATACCCATTGTAACGGCACCCAAAATAGTCACTTTGCTCAGGAGACTCTTGTCCCTTCCCCAGCCTTAATCCCAGAGACTCGTAGCCAACGAGGAAGCACACGGCCTGTGAGGAAAACTACAGTGAGTACAGATGACGAATTCAAAGCACTGACTTCTTACTCACAGCCAGTTAAGCAGAAGGCAGAAACATGAGGACTATTCATGTCTCCTTAGAAGGATGGTCAGGTCCACTTCTGCCAGCGTCTCCTCCGACTAGGGCTTCTCAACGATTCCTCTGCAAACTAATAAAGCCAAGCAAGAAACCATCACTACACAGAGCTCTCTCGGTGTGTTTAATCTTGCCCTCATCCCTGCCTCCCTCTCCCATCTCTGCTTGGGACTGTGTTCCAGTCGTCCAATAAACTTTCTGTTTTACTGGCTGGCTGAGAGTCACGGTGAATCGCAGGAAGTGGGGGTGCAGGGCCCTGACTTCGCCACACTCCATGACACACTGCCACCAGGGCAAGAAGCTCACACAACTTTGACCTTCTTGGGTCTGACTTCGAAGCATTCAGCATCCCCTTCCACACCGTGGGCTTCCCGCAGCAAGTCTGCCCGGACGGGGCTTCTGGGGAAGCCAGAGGGCCCTGCCCCCCAGCCAGCATGACTCTCAGCCAACCAGTAAAACAAAAGGTGTATTATTCGACAGGAACACGGTGTAGAACAGAACTCATTAGCACAGAAATCAGTGACTTTCGGCCAAGTCCACCTTAGGGAGTCATGGGCCAGATGCCCTGAACTCCCCCTCTTCGGGTCCCCCCAAGCAGACTGCCAGCTTCCAGCGACCCAAAGTCAGACACCTCCATTGCTCCTCCTCCTTGTCTTTGTCTCGTTTCCTGGGCAAAGAGTCACCTGGTTGCATCCCATTTGTTACAAATTACACCCGATTGGTCACGCACACTCCAAGTCTAGGCTGAGGCACACGAACAAAGTCCACAACTGCAGAAAGAAAAGGAGTACTTGTGGCACCTTAGAGACTAACCAATTTATTTGAGCATGAGCTTTCGTGAATTACAGCTCACTTCATCGGATGCATACTGTGGAAACTGCAGAAGACATTATATACACAGAGACCATGAAACAATACCTCCTCCCACCCCACACTCCTGCTGGTAATAGCTTATCTAAAGTGATCATCAAGTTGGGCCATTTCCAGCACAAATCCAGGTTTTCTCACCCTCCTGCTATTACCAGCAGGAGAGTGAGTTGGGGGGGGGGGGGGGCAGAGGGTGAGAAAACCTGGATTTGTGCTGGAAATGGCCCAACTTGATGATCACTTTAGATAAGCTATTACCAGCAGGAGAGTGGGGTGGGAGGAGGTATTGTTTCATGGTCTCTGTGTATATAATGTCTTCTGCAGTTTCCACAGTATGCATCCGATGAAGTGAGCTGTAGCTCACGAAAGCTCATGCTCAAATAAATTGGTTAGTCTTTAAGTGCCACAAGTACTCCTTTTCTTTTTGCGAATACAGACCAACACGGCTGTTACTCTGAAATCTGTCACAACTGCAGAGTTCCCAAAGATACTAAGTTTATTATGCTCGAGCGTGGTGCCCCCCTGCTAATCAGGAGGGGACCCCGAATGCAGGTTATACAGAGATTATATACCTTTTAGCAAAGCACGTTGCCCTAGTGCATCGGAAACCTTAGCCAATAGACAAACCCTTCCCTTATCTACCACCCATACATGCTAGGTACATTCCCCGTGCTAGATCATTACTTCAACTACACAACATGGTTCTAAAGCAATGCACCAGTAGCCTTTCTTATCGGGATGGGAGGCTCGCATCAAGGCCAGGAGGCAGGGAGTTAGGAACAGACAAAGAACAGAAACCGGGATTCGAGATGGGCTGGAAACAAGGGGGCAGGTTTCAAAGGAATGCAGTATCTAAGGAACACTCCTCCTGGTGCATGATGTGTTTACTTTTAGACAATGGTGGGCCCCAAACCAAAATGGAGTCACATACACACATATGCTAACTTTTCCTTAACACATTCCTGGGTCTCCGGTTACGAAAGGCACCGTGTGACGGGTTCAGTCACAGAGACCCCCATGGGACTGTCACCCGATGTGCTGAAAATACCTCTGAACCTGTTTTACCTGCCAGCTTGTGACTTCCAGAACCCTGTCTTGTTGAGCCAGACACACTAACCTGCTGCAACACAGACTCAGGGTCTGAACCACGCCCCCAAAGCTGCAGACTTTAAGTGAAAACAGCTCAGCAGCTTACTTGTCTCCAGCACCCAGATACCAAGTTCCCAATAGGATCCAAAACCCAAATAAATCTGTTTTACTCTGTATTAAGCTTATATAGAGTAAATTCATAAATTGTCCACCCTCTGTAACACTGATAAAGAGATATGCACCGCTGTTTGCTCCCTTTGGTATTAATCACTTACTCTAGATTTATTAATAAAGAAAAGTGATTTTATTAAGTATAAAAAGTAGGATTTAAGTGGTTTCAAGTAATAACACACAGAACAAAGTAAGTCACCCAGCAAAATAAAGCAAAAACACGCAAGTCTAAACCTAATACATTAAAAAAAAGGATTACAGGTAATATCTCACCCTCAGGGATGTTCCAATAAGCTTCTTTCACAGATTAGACTCCTTCCTAGTCTGGGCCCGATCCTTTCCCCAGGTAGTGTTAGTTCCAGCAGACATCTCAGGTGGTAAGCAGGGGATTTCTCATGACTAGCCCCCTTTGTCCTGCTCCACCCCCTTCTATAGCTTTGGCACAAGGCAGGAATCTTTTGTCTCTCTGGGTCCCCACCCTTCCTTCTAAATGGAAAAGTACCAGATTTAAGATGGATTTCATTATCAGGTGACATGGTCACATGTCACGGTAAGACCCCTAGTCTCCATTCCCCATGGGCTGGCCCACATGTACACAAGAAGGCTTTCAAGAAACTAAGGCCATTTACAACTGATTGTTTCTGGAGCACCCTTAATGGCCTCTACTTCATATGTTTACATCAGTGAAACAATTTTATAGCTAATTCTCCTAACTCCAGATATAGAAATAATACATACAAACAAATAGGATGAACACACTTAGTAGATTACAAGCTTTCTAATGACACGATACAAGGGGTATTTAGCGTGAAGCATATTCCAGTTATGTCATAAGCATATTTCCATAAAGCATATGGAGTGCAACGTCACACACCGGGCATGCAGGCAGCCTCACCAGCCCCAGAGGTCTCAGCCAAAGTCACACATCCCTATTCCCACCACCGAGGTATTGGTGCAGCACACAGGGAAACTGAGGCACACGCCGTACTCATGAAAAACAGTAAGACTCACTTAAAACATAACAAGGAAAAATCCCCACTTTCTCACACCCTCTATCCCTGCTCCTTCTCTGTTATATTTACATGGAAAAAATGGTAAAAAGCCCAACTGCTATTCAGCAGAATCCAGTGCAACGTGGCAACAACTGGGAATGAGGCAATCTGTCCCTAGTGGGGGAACCTGGTGACTAACAATCACTTTGAAGAGGGAGAAAAAATTATAAATGTGATGCTCCAAATTTGGTTAGACTAGAAAAAGTGACGGAGCTTGTGTCCAGTGGTAAGGAAATTTGCTACGTTACCCTGGACGCTATATGGGCTATTTTCTTTCTTGAAAAAATAGTTGTGTTTTTATATCAGGATCGCGAACTCCATGGAAAACCCTAGTGGTGTCAAGGCCCAGATAGATTTAACCTCCATGTACCTAGTAGAGATCACTCCTGGTTCCCCCACCTGGGACTGATGGGCATTCCTGTTGGAGGGACGCACATTTCCATGACAGAGGACGAAGGAGTTGATGAAAAACACTGTGGGCTTCACTCCAAGGAAGGGTGAGCTGCAAAAGGGAAAAGCTGACAACTCACCTAAAGGAGCTGAGATGCCACAAATGCTGCCTTAAAGTGCACTACTTGGGAATTAGGAAAAAACAATGTTTTCTGAACCCGAGAAAAGATTTTCATGGTGTTTATCTCCCTTGCAGCTTCTCTGGTGATAAATAAGAGAAGAGTTGTGATGGAAGAATTTTCCACATTCACAGCATTCATGGGGTTTCTCTCCTGTGCAGCTCCTCTGATGTGTAATAAGGCCTGAGCTCCGAGCGAAAGTTTTCCCGCATTCACAGGGTTTCTCTCCTGTGTGGCTCCTCTGATGCGTAATAAGGTTTGAGCTCTGAGTGAAGGTTTTCCCACACTCACAGCATTCATAGGGTTTCTCCTCTGTGTGGATTCTCTGATGATGAATAAGGGTTGAGCACTCAGTGAAAGTTTTCCCACACTCACAGCATTTATAGGAAAGGAGGACTTGTGGCACCTTAGAGACTAACCAATTTATTAGAGCATGAGCTTTCGTGAGCTACAGCTCACTTCATCGGATGCATATCGTGGAAACTGCAGAAGACATTATATACACACTAAAAAGAAAAGGAGGACTTGTGGCACCTTAGAGACTAACCAATTTATTAGAGCATAAGCTTTCGTGAGCTACAGCTCACTTCCTCAGATGCATATCGTGGAAACTGCAGCAGGCTTTATATATACACAGAGAATATGAAACAATACCTATTCCCACCCCACTGTCCTGCTGGTAATAGCTTATCTAAAGTGATTTCCAGCACAAATCCAGGTTTTCTCACCCTCCACCCCCCCACACAAATTCACTCTCCTGCTGGTGATAGCCCATCCAAAGTGACAACTCTTTACACAATGTGCATGACAATCAAGCTGGGCTATTTCCTGCATAAATCCAGGTTCTCACATCCCCCCACCCCCATACACACACAAACTCACTCTCCTGCTGGTAATAGCTCATCCAAACTGACCACTCTTCAAGTTAAAATCCAAGTTAAACCAGAACATCTGGGGGGGGGGGGGTAGGAAAAAACAAGAGGAAACAGGCTACCTTGCATAATGACTTAGCCACTCCAAGTCTCTATTTAAGCCTAAATTAATAGTATCCAATTTGCAAATGAATTCCAATTCAGCAGTTTCTCGCTGGAGTCTGGATTTGAAGTTTTTTTGTTTTAAGATAGCGACCTTCATGTCTGTGATCGCGTGACCAGAGAGATTGAAGTGTTCTCCGACTGGTTTATTTACAATTCTTGTAACATTCATAAACCAGTCGGAGAACACTTCAATCTCTCTGGTCACGCGATCACAGACATGAAGGTCGCTATCTTAAAACAAAAAAACTTCAAATCCAGACTCCAGCGAGAAACTGCTGAATTGGAATTCATTTGCAAATTGGATACTATTAATTTAGGCTTAAATAGAGACTTGGAGTGGCTAAGTCATTATGCAAGGTAACCTGTTTCCTCTTGTTTTTTCCTACCCCCCCCCCCAGATGTTCTGGTTTAACTTGGATTTTAACTTGAAGAGTGGTCAGTTTGGATGAGCTATTACCAGCAGGAGAGTGAGTTTGTGTGTGTATGGGGGTGGGGGGATGTGAGAACCTGGATTTATGCAGGAAATAGCCCAGCTTGATTGTCATGCACATTGTGTAAAGAGTTGTCACTTTGGATGGGCTATCACCAGCAGGAGAGTGAATTTGTGTGGGGGGGTGGAGGGTGAGAAAACCTGGATTTGTGCTGGAAATCACTTTAGATAAGCTATTACCAGCAGGACAGTGGGGTGGGAATAGGTATTGTTTCATATTCTCTGTGTATATATAAAGCCTGCTGCAGTTTCCACGATATGCATCTGAGGAAGTGAGCTGTAGCTCACGAAAGCTTATGCTCTAATAAATTGGTTAGTCTCTAAGGTGCCACAAGTCCTCCTTTTCTTTTTAGTGTGTATATAATGTCTTCTGCAGTTTCCACGATATGCATCCGATGAAGTGAGCTGTAGCTCACGAAAGCTCATGCTCTAATAAATTGGTTAGTCTCTAAGGTGCCACAAGTCCTCCTTTTCTTTTTGCGAATACAGACTAACACGGCTGCTACTCTGAAACCAGCATTTATAGGGTTTCTCTCCTGTGTGGATCCTCTGATGTTTTATAAGGGCTAAATGCCAAGAGAAGGTTTTCTCACACTCAAAGCATTTACAGGGTTTCTCCCCTGTGTGACTCCTCTGATGTGCAATAAGATGTGAGTGCTGAGTGAAGGTTTTCCCGCACTCGCAGCACTCATAGGGGCGCTGGCCTTTGTGGATTCTCTGATGGCAAATAAGGTGTGAGCGCTCAGCGAAGGTTTTCCCGCACTCACAGCATCCATAGGGTTTCTCCCGTGTGGATCCTCTGAGTGCGAATAAGGTGTGAGCACTCAGTGAACATTTTCCCACACTCACAGCATTCATAGGCTTTTGCCCTTGTGTGGATCCTCTGATGTTTTATAAGGGCTGAGTGCCAAAAGGTTTCCCACACTCACAGCATTCATGGGGTTTCTTCCCTGTGTGGATCCTCTGATAGCAAATGCTGAGTGAAGGTTTTCCCGCACTCACAGCATCCATAGGGTCTCACTCTGGTGTGGATTCTCTGGTGGGTAATGAGGTGTGAGCGCATCCTGAACTTTTTCCCACACTCAAAGCCCGTGTTATTTCTCTCTCCTGTCAGGATTCTCTGCTGGGCTGTGATTTCCTTGAGGCCTTTGTGAGTTCCCCGATAATTAACAGATATTCCAACTTTCTGCACTGGCTGGTTTCCCTGCCGCTTCTCTGGCCTGTGCTGCCCCTGAGAGCCTTTTCCCTGCTCACAACTCCTGGACACACTCCCTTTGCATCCTTGCAACAACGCCCCATGTGGTTCCACTTGCTCATCTTCCTGCTGAGGATTCTGCTCCACGGTCTCTCTCACCATCCCATCACTTCCTGGGACAGAGAAAGAAAAACCTTAGAAACCAGAGGGGAAAGGGGAGAAGAAACCAAGAGAATAGCTGAAGATGGAAAAAAATCAGAGACTGAATTTCCCCCAACTCTTCCCCAAAGGGGCGAGAGGAGGGGATCAATTCTGCATCCAGCTCCCATCCAAACACTCAGGGAGATGGCAGTTTGGGGAGGGAACTACTGCCAGGAGTTAGTCAAGATGGGTACCAGAGTAGCAGCCGTGTTAGTCTCTAAGGTGCCACATGTACTCGTTTTCTTTTTTCAGGATGGGTAGGAAGCCATAAACAGTATTTGCCCAGAGGATATGACACCTGCTGGGGACCATCCTGAACCCAGAAACCTCACAAGGTCTTTGCTGGGAATCCCAGCTGTCTCCTTAAATGATCCCTCACCCATGCAGCTGCCTCTCAGGATCTCTCTTTCCTCTGAGCCCTGGAGATCTGGGGCCCACGGCTCTTCCCCTCGTTCCAGCTGGGAGATGACATCGGGTTTGGAAACTGGAAACCCTGCTTAGGGGAAAGAAGACCAGTGAGATCAGGTAACAAGAAAAGAAGAAATTACACAACTTGTGTATTAACGATGGTTCTCGTTAGGATATAGATATTCAGACCTGTCTGCAAAGGCCTGTACTTTAAGAATTTAGGTGTATTCTTATCACTTGGCTAGTTAGAGGTATAAAAGAAAGAATTAAAATCACTGTCCGCCAGTGTAAGGTCCTTCTCTTAGTGTGACAGTCTGAGTCCCTGTTCTTAGGCTAAGACCTTTGACGAAGCAACAGAGGCAGCCATAAGCTGGGAAGTGACCGGTCACATCCTCACATTCCAAACTAGTCACATTGAAATAAGGTGCTATTGGGCTGTTAGGAATACACTCCTGTCCTGATAGTGCCTATCATCTCCAGAGAAAGGGAAGTGCCTAGAAGATGTGAAACGAAACTTAGTTTGATAGCATCCTGTCTGGCAAGAACTCACTTATCAATAGCTGGGGTGTGAAATCCTGACTTCTGTATTGTTTTGTCATTATAGTTCCCACTTCGCTGTTGTTTGTCTGTATAATCTCTGTCTGGTTCTGTGATTGTTTCTGTCTGCTGTATACTTAATTTTGCTGGGTGTAAACTAATTAAGGTGGTGGGATATAATTGGTTACATAATCATGTTACAATATGTTAGGATTGGTTAGTTAAATTTCAGGAAAATGATTGGTTAACGTATAGCTAAGCAGAACTCAAGTTTTACTATATAGTCTGCAGTCAATCAGGAAGTGAGTGGGTGGGTGTGGGGAGGGGAAATGGGAACAGGGAATGGGGCTGGGGAAATTGGAATCATGTTTGGCTAAGGGCAGGAATGGGAACAAGGACACAGGTGTAAGGCTCTGTGGTGTCAGAGCTGGGAAGGGGGACACTAAGGAACGAAACTGGAATCATGCTTGCTGGAAGTTCACCCCAATAAACATCAAAAGCACCTTTGGACATTGTTGCTCTCTGTTCATGTGAGAAGGACCAGGGCAGTAAGTGGGTGAAGGAATAAGCCCCCTAACAGTTCTTTGAGATGTGTCTCCCTATGGGTGCTCCACTGTAGGTGCTAGCCATTAAAAATAGCTGTGTAGACTGGTGGCTTTCCACACTACTGTGCCCCTTTCAGGAGTCTGATTTGTCTTGCGTACCTCTGAGTTACGCCCCATTTAAAAACTACTTGCTTATAAAATCAGACATAAAAATAACAAAGCGTCACCTATCAGGGGGTAGCCGTCTTAGTCTGTATCCACAAAAACAACAAGGAGTCCGGTGGCACCTTAAAGACTAACAGATTTATTTGGGCATAGAATTCAAGGTAACATTTACAAATTGGAGAAGTAAGCTGAATGAGTGAGATGAAATTCAATAAAGACGAGTGCAAAGTACTAGACTTAGGTAAGGAAAACCAAATGCACAACAACCAAGTGGGGAATAGCTGGTTACGAGGTAGTACTACTGAAAACGATCGGGAGTTATAGTGGATCACAAATTGAATTTGAGTCAACCGCGTGACTCAATTGTGAAAAAAAAGTAATTAAGCACTGGAATAGATTAGCAAGAGAGGTGATGGACTCCCCATCATTCGAGGTTTTCAAAGACAGGTTGGACAAACTCCTCAGTGCTGGGGGCTGGACTAGATGCCCTCTCATGGCTCATTCCAGCCCTACCGTTCTACGATTCTACGCTGGGGAAACGTTTGGTCACTTGATTACAGCACTGACCGGCCCCTCCCACTAGCACTAAACCAGCGAGACATTTTGAAACCCTCCCAGTAACAAAGTCTGGGAACCGAATGGGAGAGAAGAGCAGAACAAAAGGAGTGACATTGCGGGATTCCCCGACATTGTCCCCAAGGCAGCACAGCAACAGTTTCCCATCCCCTCCTCCACCCCTGGCTCCGGGAGTCTCTGTCCGCGCGGCTGCCCCCGGGGGTCTCTCCGTCAATCAGCGAGCGGGTCGCCCTCACGCAAACCGTTAACCGCCTCCACCCGTCATTGGGACAACGTTATTTCCGGCCTGAGGTGCGTCAGGAACTACATCTCCCAGCCTGCCCTGGGGCACTGCCGAATTCTCGGGCCCAGCCCGTACAGATCCCCCCGTTCATACAGACCGCCCCGCCTGGCCTGTCAAACACGGTGACACCGGGTCGGGCCCCCGCGCGCGCTAGTTTAGCTGGGAGTGAGCATGCGCCTTGAGCACGGATGGCGCATGCTCAGTAGTAGCTGCTGAAGCCGCTGCGCCCTCGCTCTGTCCTGACTTGGCCCGAAACTCCCCTGCGCTGGCTGGGGGGAAAGGGGGGTCGTAGTCTGACTGTGCGGGGTGTGGGGGGGTCAAATAGCTGGAAGTGGGGACAGGGGAGCGGCCAAATCCGGGCTCGGAAAGCGGAGGCTAAGCGGGGCTGGGGGGGTCTTTTTTTATCCCCCCGCACCGACAGCCCAGCCCCCGTGTTGAGTGTCGTGCTGTGTGTGTGTTCTGTGTCATCTAGCGTGTGTGTGATGTGTTGTGTGTCATTGTGTGTGTGTCTGTGTAGTGTGTTCTGTGTGTTATGTTTTGTGTGACGTGTTGTCTATTGTGTGTCATCTAGCATGTGTGTGATGTGTTGTGTATCCTCTTGTGCTTGTGTTGTGCGTCGTCTAGCGTTTGTGTGACGTGCTGTGTGTTGTCTGTGTGTGTCTGTGTGGGGTGTTGTGTGTGTGATCTTTTGTGTGTTGTCTTATGTCTGTGTGACGTACCATTTTGTGTATCGTGTGACGTGTTGTGTGGGGGTGTGACGTGTTGTGTGGGTCATCTTGTGTGTGTTGATGGCGTGTGTTTTGTGTCTGATGTTATTTGTGTCATGTGTGTGTTGTGTTGTGTGTCATCTTCTGTGTGTAGTCTTGTGTGTATGTGATGTGTTGTGTGTGCATATCGGTGTCGTGTGTCATCTTTTGTGTGTGTGGCGTGTTGTGTGTGTGTGACAGTGTAATTTTGTGTGCATGACGTGTGGTTGGTCGTGTTCTATGTGCGTGTCGGAGTTGTCTGTTGTGTGTGTGATGTTTTGTGTGTTGTATTGTGTGTGTTGTCGTGTATTGTCTTGTGTGCCTTTTGTGTGTGTGTCTGACGTGTTGCGTGCAGTGTTGTGTGTGGGGGACGTGTTGTGTGCCATCTCGAGTGTCGTGTGGAGTGTGTGTGTGTCATGTTGTCCGTGTGTTGTGTGTCATCTCAAGTGTGTGTGTGTCGTGTTGTCCATGTGTTGTGTGCCATCTTGAATGTCGTGTGGAGTGTGTGTGTGTCATGTTGTCCGTGTGTTGTGTGTCATCTCAAGTGTGTGTGTGTCGTGTTGTCCATGTGTTGTGTGCCATCTTGAATGTCGTGTGGAGTGTGTGTGTCATGTTGTCCGTGTCTTGCATATATGTGTGACGTGTTGTGTGTCATGGTGTGTGTGAGTCTGTGTGGTGCGTGTGTGTGTGTGTGGTCTCTTGTGTCGTGTCCTGTTGTGTGTGTGTGTGACGTGTGTCGTGTCGTGTGTGTGTGTGGTCTCGTGTGTCGTGTCCTCTTGAGTGTGTGTGAGAGAGACGTGGTGTGTCATGTTGTGTGTGTGTCTGTCAGTGTCGTGTGAGTGTTGTGTTGTGTGAGCGTCAGTGTCGTGTGACATGTCTGAGCATCAGTGTCGTGTGAGTGTTGTGTTGTGTGAGCGTCAGTGTCGTGTGACATGTCTGAGCATCAGTGTCGTGTGAGTGTTGTGTTGTGTGAGCGTCAGTGTCGTGTGACATGTCTGAGCATCAGTGTCGTGTGAGTGTTGTGTGTTTCCTTCAGTGCTGTGTGTCGTGTCGTTTGTGTGTGGCGGTGTCGTGTGTGTGTTGTGTGTTTCCTTCAGTGCTGTGTGTCGTGTCGTTTGTGTGTGGCGGTGTCGTGTGTGTGTTGTGTGTTTCCTTCAGTGCTGTGTGTCGTGTCGTTTGTGTGTGTCGGTGTCGTGTGTGTGTTGTGTGTTTCCTTCAGTGCTGTGTGTCGTGTCGTTTGTGTGTGTCGGTGTCGTGTGTGTGTTGTGTGTTTCCTTCAGTGCTGTGTGTCGTATTGTTTGTGTGTCGGTGTCGTGTGTGTGTTGTGTGTTTTCTTCAGTGCTGTGTGTCGTATTGTTTGTGTGTCGGTGTCGTGTGTGTGTTGTGTGTTTCCTTCAGTGCTGTGTGTCGTATTGTTTGTGTGTCGGTGTCGGGTGTGTTTGTGAGACGTGTTTGTGTATGTTGGTGTTATGTGTCGTGTTGTCTCAGTGTGATGTGTGTGTGATGTTCTGTGTGTGTGTGTGTGTGTTGTCTTCAGTGGCCACACAGGATAACACACAAAGCATTTCCCTCATGGAGCAACAGTGACACCAGGTGGCAACTCAGGGTAATGAACAAAACGTTTTCCCTCATGGAGCAAGAGTGACACTGGGTGGCCACTCTAGGTAATGCACCAACAATTTCCCTTACGGTGCAACAGTGACACTGGGTGGCAAGTCAGGGTAATGCACCAAGAATTTCCCTAACGGAGCAACAGTGACACTGGGTGGCCACTCTAGACAATGCACCAACAATTTCCCTCACGGAGCAACAGTGACACTCGGTGGCCACTCAGGTTAATGCACCAAGAATTTCCCTCACGGTGCAACAGTGACACTGGGTGGCCACTCTAGGTAATGCACCAAGAATTTCCCGCACTGAGCAACAGTGACACTGGGTGGCCACTCTAGGTAACGCACCAATAATATCCCTCACGGAGCAACAGTGACACTGGGTGGCCACTCTAGGTAATGCACCAATAATTTCCCTCACGGAGCAAGAGTGACACTGGGTGGCAAATCAGGGTAATGCACAAAGAATTTCCCTCACGGAGCAACAGTGACACTGGGTGGCCACTCTAGGTAATGCAACAACAATTTCCCTCACGGAGCAACAGTGACACTGGGTGGCAAGTCAGGGTAATGCACAAACAATTTCCCTCACAGAGCAAGAGTGACACTGGGTGGCCACTCTAGGTAATGCACCAACAATTTCCCTTACGGTGCAACAGTGACACTGGGTGGCAAGTCAGGGTAATGCACCAAGAATTTCCCTCTCGGAGCAACAGTGACACTGGGTGGCCACTCTAGGTATTGCATCAATAATTTCCCTCACGGAGCAACGGTGACACTTGGTGGCGACTCTAGGTAGTACACCAAGAATATCCCTCAAGGAGCAACAGTGACACTGGGTGGCCACTCTAGGTAATGCATGAACAATTTCCCTCACGGAGCAACACTGACACTGGGTGGCCACTCTAGGTAACGCACCAATAATATCCCTCACGGAGCAACAGTGACACTGGGTGGCAAGTCAGGGTAATGCACCAAGAATTTCCCTCACGGAGCAAGAGTGACACTGGGTGGCCACTATAGGTAATGCACCAAGAATTTCCCTCACTGAGCAACAGTGACACTGGGTGGCCACTCTAGGTAATGCACCAATAATTTCCCTCACGGAGCAACAGTGACACTGGGTGGCAAGTCAGGGTAATGCACCAAGAATTTCCCTCAGGGAGCAACAGTGACACTGGGTGGCCACTCTAGGTAATGCACCAAGAATTTCCCTCAGGGAGCAACAGTGACACTGGGTGGCCACTCTAGGTAATGCACCATCAATTTCCCTCACGGAGCAAGAGTGACACTGGGTGGCCACTCAGGTTAATGCACAAACAATTTCCCTCACGGAGCAACAGTGACACTGGGTGGCAAGTCAGGGTAATGCACCAAGAATTTCCCTCACGGAGCAAGAGTGACACTGGGTGGCCACTATAGGTAATGCACCAAGAATTTCCCTCACTGAGCAACAGTGACACTGGGTGGCCACTCTAGGTAATGCACCAATAATTTCCCTCACGGAGCAACAGTGACACTGGGTGGCAAGTCAGGGTAATGCACCAAGAATTTCCCTCAGGGAGCAACAGTGACACTGGGTGGCCACTCTAGGTAATGCACCATCAATTTCCCTCACGGAGCAAGAGTGACACTGGGTGGCCACTCAGGTTAATGCACAAACAATTTCCCTCACGGAGCAACAGTGACACTGGGTGGCAAGTCAGGGTAATGCACCAAGAATTTCCCTCACGGAGCAACAGTGACACTGGGTGGCCACTCTAGGTATTGCACCAAGAATTTCCCTCACGGAGCAACAGTGACACTTGGTGGCGACTCTAGGTAGTACACCAAGAATATCCCTCAAGGAGCAACAGTGACACTCGGTGGCCACTCTAGGTAATGCATGAAAAATTTCCCTCACGGAGCAACACTGACACCCGGTGGCCACTCTAGGTAATGCACCAACAATTTCCCTCACGGAGCAACAGTGACACTGGGTGGCCACTCTAGGTAACGCACCAATAATATCCCTCACGGAGCAACAGTGACACTAGGTGGCTAATCAGGGTAATACACCAACAATTTCCCTCACGGAGCAACAGTGACATTCGGTGGCCACTCAGGGTAATGCACAAACTATTTCCCTCACGGAGCAACAGTGACACTGGATGGCAAGTCAGGGTAATGCACCAAGAATTTCCCTCACGGAGCAACAGTGACACTCGGTGGCCACTCAGGTTAATGCACAAACAATTTCCCTCACGGAGCAAGAGTGACACTGGGTGGCCACTCTAGGTAACGCACCAAGAATTTCCCTCACGGAGCAACAGTGACACTGGGTGGCCACTCTAGGTAATGCACCAACAATTTCCCTCACGGAGCAACAGTGACAATAGGTGGCTAATCAGGGTAATACACCAACAATTTCCCTCACGGAGCAACAGTGACACTGGGTGGCCACTCTAGGTAATGCACAAACAATTTCCCTCACGGAGCAAGAGTGACACTGCGTGGCCACTCTAGGTAATGCACCAAGAATTTCCCTCAGCAACAGTGACACTGGGTGGCCACTCTAGGTAACGCACCAATAATATCCCTCACGGAGCAACAGTGACACTGGGTGGCCACTCTAGGTAATGCACCAACAATTTCCCTCACGGAGCAACAGTGACACTGGGTGGCAAGTCACGGTAATGCACAAAGAATTTCCCTCACGGAGCTACAGTGACACTCGGTGGCCACTCTAGGTAATGCAACAACAATTTCCCTCACGAAGCAAGAGTGACACTGGGTGGCCACTCTAGGTAACGCACCAAAAATTTCCCTCATTGAGCAACAGTGACACTGGGTGGCCACTCTAGGTAGTGCAACAACATTTTCCCTCACATAGCAACAGTGACACTCGGTGGCCACTCAGGGTAATGCACAAACTATTTCCCTCACGGAGCAACAGTGACACTGGATGGCAAGTCAGGGTAATGCACCAAGAATTTCCCTCACGGAGCAAGAGTGACACTGGGTGGCCACTATAGGTAATGCACCAAGAATTTCCCTCACGGAGCAACAGTGACACGGGGTGGCGACTCTAGGTAATGCACAAAGAATATCCCTCATGGAGCAACAGTGACACTCGGTGGCCACTCAGGTTAATGCACAAACAATTTCCCTCACGGAGCAAGAGTGACACTGGGTGGCCACTCTAGGTAATGCACCAAAAATTTCCCTCACGGAGCAACAGTGACACTGGGTGGCCACTCTAGGTAATACATCAACAATTTCCCCCTCAGAGCAACAGTGACACTAGGTGGCTAATCAGGGTAATGCACCAAGAATTTCCCTCACGGAGCAACAGTGACACTGGATGGCAAGTCAGGGTAATGCACAAACTATTTCCCTCACGGAGCAAGAGTGACACTGGGTGGCAAGTCAGAGTAATGCAGAAACAATTTCCCTCATGGAGCAACAGTGACACTCGGTGGCCACTCTAGGTAATGCACCAACAACTTCCCTCAAGGAGCAACAGTGACACTGGGTGGCCACTCTAGGTAATGCATGAACAATTTCCCTCACGGAGCAACACTGACACTGGGTGGCCACTCTAGGTAACGCACCAATAATATCCCTCACGGAGCAACAGTGACACTGGGTGGCAAGTCAGGGTAATGCACCAAGAATTTCCCTCACGGAGCAAGAGTGACACTGGGTGGCCACTATAGGTAATGCACCAAGAATTTCCCTCACTGAGCAACAGTGACACTGGGTGGCCACTCTAGGTAATGCACCAATAATTTCCCTCACGGAGCAACAGTGACACTGGGTGGCAAGTCAGGGTAATGCACCAAGAATTTCCCTCAGGGAGCAACAGTGACACTGGGTGGCCACTCTAGGTAATGCACCAAGAATTTCCCTCAGGGAGCAACAGTGACACTGGGTGGCCACTCCAGGTAATGCACCATCAATTTCCCTCACGGAGCAAGAGTGACACTGGGTGGCCACTCAGGTTAATGCACAAACAATTTCCCTCACGGAGCAACAGTGACACTTGGTGGCGACTCTAGGTAGTACACCAAGAATATCCCTCAAGGAGCAACAGTGACACTCGGTGGCCACTCTAGGTAATGCATGAAAAATTTCCCTCACGGAGCAACACTGACACCCGGTGGCCACTCTAGGTAATGCACCAACAATTTCCCTCACGGAGCAACAGTGACACTGGGTGGCCACTCTAGGTAACGCACCAATAATATCCCTCACGGAGCAACAGTGACACTAGGTGGCTAATCAGGGTAATACACCAACAATTTCCCTCACGGAGCAACAGTGACATTCGGTGGCCACTCAGGGTAATGCACAAACTATTTCCCTCACGGAGCAACAGTGACACTGGATGGCAAGTCAGGGTAATGCACCAAGAATTTCCCTCACGGAGCAACAGTGACACTCGGTGGCCACTCAGGTTAATGCACAAACAATTTCCCTCACGGAGCAAGAGTGACACTGGGTGGCCACTCTAGGTAACGCACCAAGAATTTCCCTCACGGAGCAACAGTGACACTGGGTGGCCACTCTAGGTAATGCACCAACAATTTCCCTTACGGTGCAACAGTGACACTGGGTGGCAAGTCAGGGTAATGCACCAAGAATTTCCCTAACGGAGCAACAGTGACACTGGGTGGCCACTCTAGACAATGCACCAACAATTTCCCTCACGGAGCAACAGTGACACTCGGTGGCCACTCAGGTTAATGCACCAAGAATTTCCCTCACGGTGCAACAGTGACACTGGGTGGCCACTCTAGGTAACGCACCAATAATATCCCTCACGGAGCAACAGTGACACTGGGTGGCCACTCTAGGTAATGCACCAATAATTTCCCTCACGGAGCAAGAGTGACACTGGGTGGCAAATCAGGGTAATGCACAAAGAATTTCCCTCACGGAGCAACAGTGACACTGGGTGGCCACTCTAGGTAATGCAACAACAATTTCCCTCACGGAGCAACAGTGACACTGGGTGGCAAGTCAGGGTAATGCACAAACAATTTCCCTCACAGAGCAAGAGTGACACTGGGTGGCCACTCTAGGTAATGCACCAACAATTTCCCTTACGGTGCAACAGTGACACTGGGTGGCAAGTCAGGGTAATGCACCAAGAATTTCCCTAACGGAGCAACAGTGACACTGGGTGGCCACTCAGGTTAATGCACAAACAATTTCCCTCACGGAGCAAGAGTGACACTGGGTGGCCACTCTAGGTAATGCAACAACAATTTCCCTCACGGAGCAACAGTGACACTCGGTGGCCACTCAGGTTAATGCACAAACAATTTCCCTCACGAAGCAAGAGTGACACGGGGTGGCGACTCTAGGTAATGCACAAAGAATATCCCTCATGGAGCAACAGTGACACTCGGTGGCCACTCAGGTTAATGCACAAACAATTTCCCTCACGGAGCAACAGTGACACTGGGTGGCAAGTCAGGGTAATGAACCAAGAATTTCCCTCTCGGAGCAACAGTGACACTGGGTGGCCACTCTAGGTAATGCACCATCAATTTCCCTCACGGAGCAACAGTGACACTCGGTGGCCACTCAGGTTAATGCACAAACAATTTCCCTCACGGAGCAACAGTGACACTGGGTGGCAAGTCAGGGTAATGCACCAAGAATTTCCCTCTCGGAGCAACAGTGACACTGGGTGGCCACTCTAGGTATTGCATCAATAATTTCCCTCACGGAGCAACGGTGACACTTGGTGGCGACTCTAGGTAGTACACCAAGAATATCCCTCAAGGAGCAACAGTGACACTGGGTGGCCACTCTAGGTAATGCATGAACAATTTCCCTCACGGAGCAACACTGACACTGGGTGGCCACTCTAGGTAACGCACCAATAATATCCCTCACGGAGCAACAGTGACACTGGGTGGCAAGTCAGGGTAATGCACCAAGAATTTCCCTCACGGAGCAAGAGTGACACTGGGTGGCCACTATAGGTAATGCACCAAGAATTTCCCTCACTGAGCAACAGTGACACTGGGTGGCCACTCTAGGTAATGCACCAATAATTTCCCTCACGGAGCAACAGTGACACTGGGTGGCAAGTCAGGGTAATGCACCAAGAATTTCCCTCAGGGAGCAACAGTGACACTGGGTGGCCACTCTAGGTAATGCACCATCAATTTCCCTCACGGAGCAAGAGTGACACTGGGTGGCCACTCAGGTTAATGCACAAACAATTTCCCTCACGGAGCAACAGTGACACTGGGTGGCAAGTCAGGGTAATGCACCAAGAATTTCCCTCACGGAGCAACAGTGACACTGGGTGGCCACTCTAGGTATTGCACCAAGAATTTCCCTCACGGAGCAACAGTGACACTTGGTGGCGACTCTAGGTAGTACACCAAGAATATCCCTCAAGGAGCAACAGTGACACTCGGTGGCCACTCTAGGTAATGCATGAAAAATTTCCCTCACGGAGCAACACTGACACCCGGTGGCCACTCTAGGTAATGCACCAACAATTTCCCTCACGGAGCAACAGTGACACTGGGTGGCCACTCTAGGTAACGCACCAATAATATCCCTCACGGAGCAACAGTGACACTAGGTGGCTAATCAGGGTAATACACCAACAATTTCCCTCACGGAGCAACAGTGACATTCGGTGGCCACTCAGGGTAATGCACAAACTATTTCCCTCACGGAGCAACAGTGACACTGGATGGCAAGTCAGGGTAATGCACCAAGAATTTCCCTCACGGAGCAACAGTGACACTCGGTGGCCACTCAGGTTAATGCACAAACAATTTCCCTCACGGAGCAAGAGTGACACTGGGTGGCCACTCTAGGTAACGCACCAAGAATTTCCCTCACGGAGCAACAGTGACACTGGGTGGCCACTCTAGGTAATGCACCAACAATTTCCCTCACGGAGCAACAGTGACACTAGGTGGCTAATCAGGGTAATACACCAACAATTTCCCTCACGGAGCAACAGTGACACTGGGTGGCCACTCTAGGTAATGCACAAACAATTTCCCTCACGGAGCAAGAGTGACACTGCGTGGCCACTCTAGGTAATGCACCAAGAATTTCCCTCAGCAACAGTGACACTGGGTGGCCACTCTAGGTAACGCACCAATAATATCCCTCACGGAGCAACAGTGACACTGGCTGGCCACTCTAGGTAATGCACCAACAATTTCCCTCACGGAGCAACAGTGACACTGGGTGGCAAGTCAGGGTAATGCACAAAGAATTTCCCTCACGGAGCTACAGTGACACTCGGTGGCCACTCTAGGTAATGCAACAACAATTTCCCTCACGAAGCAAGAGTGACACTGGGTGGCCACTCTAGGTAACGCACCAAAAATTTCCCTCATTGAGCAACAGTGACACTGGGTGGCCACTCTAGGTAGTGCAACAACATTTTCCCTCACATAGCAACAGTGACACTCGGTGGCCACTCAGGGTAATGCACAAACTATTTCCCTCACGGAGCAACAGTGACACTGGATGGCAAGTCAGGGTAATGCACCAAGAATTTCCCTCACGGAGCAAGAGTGACACTGGGTGGCCACTATAGGTAATGCACCAAGAATTTCCCTCACGGAGCAACAGTGACACGGGGTGGCGACTCTAGGTAATGCACAAAGAATATCCCTCATGGAGCAACAGTGACACTCGGTGGCCACTCAGGTTAATGCACAAACAATTTCCCTCACGGAGCAAGAGTGACACTGGGTGGCCACTCTAGGTAATGCACCAAAAATTTCCCTCACGGAGCAACAGTGACACTGGGTGGCAAGTCAGGGTAATGCACAAACTATTTCCCTCACGGAGCAAGAGTGACACTGGGTGGCAAGTCAGAGTAATGCAGAAACAATTTCCCTCATGGAGCAACAGTGACACTCGGTGGCCACTCTAGGTAATGCACCAACAACTTCCCTCAAGGAGCAACAGTGACACTGGGTGGCCACTCTAGGTAATGCATGAACAATTTCCCTCACGGAGCAACACTGACACTGGGTGGCCACTCTAGGTAACGCACCAATAATATCCCTCACGGAGCAACAGTGACACTGGGTGGCAAGTCAGGGTAATGCACCAAGAATTTCCCTCACGGAGCAAGAGTGACACTGGGTGGCCACTATAGGTAATGCACCAAGAATTTCCCTCACTGAGCAACAGTGACACTGGGTGGCCACTCTAGGTAATGCACCAATAATTTCCCTCACGGAGCAACAGTGACACTGGGTGGCAAGTCAGGGTAATGCACCAAGAATTTCCCTCAGGGAGCAACAGTGACACTGGGTGGCCACTCTAGGTAATGCACCAAGAATTTCCCTCAGGGAGCAACAGTGACACTGGGTGGCCACTCTAGGTAATGCACCATCAATTTCCCTCACGGAGCAAGAGTGAGACTGGGTGGCCACTCAGGTTAATGCACAAACAATTTCCCTCACGGAGCAACAGTGACACTGGGTGGCAAGTCAGGGTAATGCACCAAGAATTTCCCTCACGGAGCAACAGTGACACTGGGTGGCCACTCTAGGTATTGCACCAAGAATTTCCCTCACGGAGCAACAGTGACACTTGGTGGCGACTCTAGGTAGTACACCAAGAATATCCCTCAAGGAGCAACAGTGACACTCGGTGGCCACTCTAGGTAATGCATGAAAAATTTCCCTCACGGAGCAACACTGACACCCGGTGGCCACTCTAGGTAATGCACCAACAATTTCCCTCACGGAGCAACAGTGACACTGGGTGGCCACTCTAGGTAACGCACCAATAATATCCCTCACGGAGCAACAGTGACACTGGATGGCTAATCAGGGTAATGCACCAAGAATTTCCCTCACGGAGCAACAGTGACACTCGGTGGCCACTCAGGTTAATGCACAAACAATTTCCCTCACGGAGCAAGAGTGACACTGGGTGGCCACTCTAGGTAACGCACCAAGAATTTCCCTCACGGAGCAACAGTGACACTGGGTGGCCACTCTAGGTAATGCACCAACAATTTCCCTCACGGAGCAACAGTGACACTAGGTGGCTAATCAGGGTAATACACCAACAATTTCCCTCACGGAGCAACAGTGACACTGGGTGGCCACTCTAGGTAATGCACAAACAATTTCCCTCACGGAGCAAGAGTGACACTGCGTGGCCACTCTAGGTAATGCACCAAGAATTTCCCTCAGCAACAGTGACACTGGGTGGCCACTCTAGGTAACGCACCAATAATATCCCTCACGGAGCAACAGTGACACTGGCTGGCCACTCTAGGTAATGCACCAACAATTTCCCTCACGGAGCAACAGTGACACTGGGTGGCAAGTCAGGGTAATGCACAAAGAATTTCCCTCACGGAGCTACAGTGACACTCGGTGGCCACTCTAGGTAATGCAACAACAATTTCCCTCACGAAGCAAGAGTGACACTGGGTGGCCACTCTAGGTAACGCACCAAAAATTTCCCTCATTGAGCAACAGTGACACTGGGTGGCCACTCTAGGTAGTGCAACAACATTTTCCCTCACATAGCAACAGTGACACTCGGTGGCCACTCAGGGTAATGCACAAACTATTTCCCTCACGGAGCAACAGTGACACTGGATGGCAAGTCAGGGTAATGCACCAAGAATTTCCCTCACGGAGCCAGAGTGACACTGGGTGGCCACTATAGGTAATGCACCAAGAATTTCCCTCACGGAGCAACAGTGACACGGGGTGGCGACTCTAGGTAATGCACAAAGAATATCCCTCATGGAGCAACAGTGACACTCGGTGGCCACTCAGGTTAATGCACAAACAATTTCCCTCACGGAGCAAGAGTGACACTGGGTGGCCACTCTAGGTAATGCACCAAAAATTTCCCTCACGGAGCAACAGTGACACTGGGTGGCCACTCTAGGTAATACATCAACAATTTCCCCCTCAGAGCAACAGTGACACTAGGTGGCTAATCAGGGTAATGCACCAAGAATTTCCCTCACGGAGCAACAGTGACACTGGATGGCAAGTCAGGGTAATGCACAAACTATTTCCCTCACGGAGCAAGAGTGACACTGGGTGGCAAGTCAGAGTAATGCAGAAACAATTTCCCTCATGGAGCAACAGTGACACTCGGTGGCCACTCTAGGTAATGCACCAACAACTTCCCTCACGGAGCAACAGTGACACGGGGTGGCGACTCTAGGTAATGCACCAAGAATATCCCTCACGGAGCAACAGTGACACTCGGTGGCCACTCAGGTTAATGCACAAACAATTTCCCTCACGGAGCAAGAGTGACACTGTATGGCGAATTCAGGTAATGCACCAACCATTTCCCTCACGGAGCAACAGTGACACTGGGTGGCCAGTCAGGGTAATGCAGAAAGTATTTCGCTCACGGGGCAATGGCCAATGCGTGGTCAATTCAGGTAGTGCACAAATCATTTCCCTCATGGACCAACAGTGACACCGGGCAACCCCTTGGAGTAATACACAAAGCATTTCCTCACGGAGCACCAGTTGCACAAACTGGGTTTAAGAATAAATAATAATAATAATAAACAAAAAATAGTTTCACTATAAAAGTTAGATTTTCAGTGATTGTAAGGGGTAGCCAACAGAAGAAGGCAGATTACTAAGCAAATACAAATACACACACATACTACTCCTAAGATCTTCAGGAGACTAGATTCAAGAAGTTTTTCTCATTCTAAATGTCTTTCGGCAACTTGAAGAGTTTCTGTAGCTTAGACTTCCCGTTGTTTCTCTTTACAGACTAGATTCCAGTCTTGGTCTGGACTTCCCCCTTCTCAGTTCCTCTGTCTCTTCAGGTACTTTCAGCAACGTTTCTACTGCCCTGCATGATATTTGTCTGCTCCGACTTCTCCATGGTTCCCGAGACCTCATGTGGGGGAATGCACACCTACCCATGTCCTACAAAGGGAGACGGCACCAGGAGAGCAGAGGAGAGAGAGACTGAGAAAGTTGGCCAACACACAAGAGAAGAGAGAAAAACATGGGAGGAAGGCAAGCAACTCAGCAGCTGGAGTCCTCCTCCTAGATGCAACCTTCTCCTGCGAAGGAGACACCGTTCCTGGCCAGAGAAATGAGCAGCCCCTGAAAATGGGGATCTTGTCTCTCTCGTAACCACAGCTGGTCAGGAACCATTTCTTACAAACCCAGCCCCAGCTAATGGGGAGTCCCTACCTGGAGCCAGGCGGGCCGTGAACAAAGCCTTAACCAAACCAGACACTTATCTCACTGATATTAGCGACTGCTCCACTGCCAACTGGAGGACTCCTGGCTTGCATCAACAGTGCTCGTGGGCTCACTGCTCTCGCTTGCTTTCCATCCGATGAGGGGAGTAAACTGTTTGTACTAAACCCAGACTGAGGAGGAAAAACAAATAAGTTACCATCTCAGTGGTAAACATTGCATAAGCTATTCTTTTTTCTTCTCCTGCACAGCGGCATTCCGCCCCAACCCTCCCCACCATTAGGCCTTTAGTACTACAACTAGAAAGCACCCCTTGAAACGGCACCTGATATAATCACTCTGCACAGCAGACTCTGGCCCCTCATCAGCCGTAATCTCACAGACTCCCATATCCAAAGAAGAAGCACACGGCCTCTGAAGAAATACTGCGGCGAGCACAGACGAGGAATTCAAAGCACTGACCGCTTACTCAGAGCCAGTCATGCGGGAGACAGAAAGCTGACGACTCTTCATGTCTGCTTAGAAGGATGTCCAAGCTGCTTAGGTACACCTCGGCCACTTCTCCTCTGGCTCGGGCTCCTGGACAATTCCTCTGCGAGAGTAGCTGCAAAAGCCAAGCGTGAGCTATCATGATACAAAGCTCCATTGGTGCTGGAAATCTTGCCCTCATCCACGCATTGGCCCCTCTTGATGAACAGAGACAGAGTTAACACCGACAGTCACCGCTCCATGCTCGCACCCGCTGCCCTGCATGATTTTCGTCCGCTCCTACTTCTCCAGGGCTCCTGAGACCTCACTTCTGGGAATGCACACTACCCGTATCCTGTGAAGGGAGACGGCAAAAGGAGAGAAGGAGAGAGAAAGAGTTGGCAAACACACTAGAGAAGACAGAGAAACATGAGAGCACGGCAAGCAACTCAACACCTGGAGTCACCCTCTTGGATCCAACCTTCTGCTGCGGAGGAGACACCGCTCCTGACCAGAGAAATGAGCCACCTCTGAAAATGGGGACCTTTTCTCCCTCATAACCACAGCTGATCAGGAACCTTTTCTTACAAACCGAACCCTAACTTAACGGGGCTTCCCTACCAGGACTCAGGTGGGGTGTGAGCAGAGTCCTCACCAAACCAGACGCTTATCTCACCGAGACTGGCGGCTGCTCAGCTCCCAGATGGAGGGCTCTTGCCTGGCATCAACAATGGTCACAGGCTCGCTGCTCTCACTCACTTTCCATCGCATGAGGGCAGTGGACTCTGAGGCTTGACTTCTTTTTCCTTGGTACTAGACCCAGCAGATGGGCGGGGGGGGGACAAAAATATTAGCATCTCCATCTGCAGTGTCACATAGTCTTTTCATTTCACATCTGCCAGATCCCACGGCTCCGCCCCCAACCCATCTTCCATTCCTACTTTACAATTGCAACTAGAAGGCGCCCATTGTCAGGGCAAACAAAATAGTCACTTTGCTCAGGAGACTCTGGTCCCTTCCTCAGCCTTAATCTCAGAGTCTCGTACTCAACAAGGAAGCACACAGCCTGTGAAGAATACTGCAACGAGTCTAGATGAGGAATTGAAAGCACTGACCTCACAGCCAGTTATGCAGAAGGCAGAAATATGAGGACTGTTTATGTCTCCTTAGAAGGATGTCGAAGCTGCTCAGGTCCACCTCTTCCATTTCTCCTGTGGCTAGGGCTCCTGTGCAATTCCTATGCGAGAACAGCTGCAAAAGCCAAGCATAAGCCATCCCCGCACTAAGTTCTATTGGTGCTAGGAATCTGGCCCTCATCTTGGCCTCCCTCTCCAATCCCATCTCCCTCTGCCCCACTCAATGAGCAGAGACCAAGTTCACACCGACAGTCACTGCTTCACTTTAGTGCCCACTGCCACACAGGATTTTTCTCCGCTCCTACTTCTCCATGGCTCCCGAGACCTAGCCTGTGAGGATGCACACCTAGCACGCCTGCCCGCATCTTATGAAGGGAGACAGCACAAGGAAAGGTAAGGTGAGGAGGAGGAGAGAGAGAGAGAAAGAGAATTGGCCAACACACTGGAGAAGAGAGAGAGACAAAGAGAAAAACGTGGGAGAAAGGCAAAGAACTCATTTCCTGGAGTTATCCTCCTGGATCCAACCTTCTGCTGCGGAGGAGACACCATTCCTGATCAGAGAAATGAGCAGCCTCTGAAAATAGGGACCAGTTCTCCCTCTTAACCACAGCTAGTCAGGAACCTTTTCTTACAAACCCAATCCTATCTTACGGGGCTTCCCTACCTGGACTCAGGTGGGGCATGAGCAGAGCCCACACCAAACCAGACACTTATCTCACTGACAGCGGCGGTTGCTTGGCTCCCAGATGGACGGCTCTTGCCTGGCATCGATAATGATCACAGGCTCGCTTCTCTCACTCACCATCAAATGAGAACAGTAGATTCTGAGGCTTATTTTCTTTTTCCTTGGTACTAAACACAGCAAAAGGTGAAAAAAACAAGTAAGTTACCATCTCGGTCGGCAACATCTCGTAGGCTCTTCTTTTTGCCTCTCCCACAGAAGACTCTGGCCCCTCCCCAGCCTTAATACCACAGAGCCCCGTACCCAACGAGGAAGCGCACGGTCTGTGAAGAGTGCTACAACGAATACAGATGAGGAACTGAAAGCACTGACCTCACAGACAGTTCTGCAGAAGGCAGAAAGCTGAGCCCTGTTTATATCTCTTTGGAATAGATGCCCAAGCTGCTCAGGTCCACTTCTGCCATATTCTCATCTGTTGTGTGTTCTGTGTGTGTGTGTCGGCGTGTGTCGTATGTGTGTCTGTGATGGCGTGTGAGAGACGTTGTGAGTTGTGTGTGTGTTTGTCGGCGTGTGAGAGACGTTGTGAGTTGTGTGTGTGTGTCAGCATGTGTCATATGTGTGTCTGTGTGACCGCGTGTGAGAGACGTTGTGTGTTGTCTGTGTGTGTCGGTGTGTGTCGTGTGTATCAGCTTTTATTGGTGTGTATGAGACGACGTGTGTCGGCGGAGGTCAGACTTGTATCCTGTCTGTCATCGTGGGTGAGACGTCATGTGTTTTGCGTGTGAGACGTCGTGCGTGTGTGTCGGCGTGCGTGTGAGAGTTGGCGTGCGTGTGAGAGACATCATGTGTCGGCGTGGGTGTGAGTCAGCCTGCGTGTGAGAGACATCGTCGTGGGTGTGAATCGGTGTGCGTGTGAGACGTCCTGCGTCTCTCGGCGTGCGAGTGAGAGACGTCCTGCGTGTGTGGGCGTGCGTGTGAGAGTCGGCGTGCGAGTGAGAGACGTCCTGCGTGTGTGGGCGTGCGTGTGAGAGTCGGCGTGCGAATGAGAGACGTCCTGCGTGTGTGGGCGTGCGAGTGAGAGTCGGCGTGTGAGTTTCCCTCATGGACGAACAGTGACACTGCGTGGCCACTCACGGTAATGCACAAAGCATTTCCCTCAGAGCAACGGTGACACTGGGTGGCCACTCAGGGTAATGCACCAACAATTTCCCTCACAGAGCAGCAGTGACACTCGGTGGCCACTCAGGGTAATGCAAAAACAATTTCCCTCACGGAGCAACAGTGACACTCGGTGGCAAGTCAGGGTAATGCAAAAACAATTTCCCTCACAGAGCAACAGCGACACTGCGTGGCCACTCTAACGCACCAACAATTTCCCTCATTGAGCAACTGTGACACTGGGTGGCCACTCTAGGTAATGCACCAACAATTTCCCTCACGGAGCAACAGTGACACTAGGTGGCCAATCCAGATAATGCACAAACCATTTCCCTCACGGAGCAACAGTGACACTGGGTGGCCACTCTAGGTAATGCACAAACAATTTCGCTCACGGAGCAACAGTGACACTGGGTGGCCACTCTAGGTAATGCACAAACAATTTCGCTCACGGAGCAACAGTGACACTGGGTGGCCACTCAGGGTAATCCACCAACAATTTTCCTCACGGAGCAACAGTGAGACTGGGTGGCCAGTCAGGGTAATGCACAAACAATTTCCTTCACGGAGCAACAGTGACACTGGGTGGCTAATCAGGGTAATGCACCAACAATTTCCCTCACGGAGCAACAGTGACACTGCGTGGCCACTCTAATGCACCAACAATTTCCCTCACGGAGCAATAGTGACACTAGGTGGCCAATCCAGATAATGCACAAACCATTTCCTCATGGACGAACAGTGACACTGGGTGGTTACTCACGGTAGTGCACCAACAATTTCCCTCACGGAGCAACCGTGACACTGGGTGGCCACTCTAGGTAATGCACCAACAATTTCCCTCACGGAGCAACAGTGACACTGCGTGGCCACTCTAGGTAATGCACCAACAATTTCCCTCACGGAGCAAGAGTGACACTGGGTGGCCACTCTAGGTAATGCACCAACAATTTCCCTCACGGAGCAACAGTGACACTGGGTGGCAAGTCAGGGTAATGCACAATCAATTTCCCTCACGGAGCAACAGTGACACTGCGTGGCCACTTTAATGCACCAACAATTTCCCTCATGGAGCAATAGCGACACTGGGTGGCCACTCTAGGTAATGCACCAACAATTTCCCTCACGGAGCAACAGCGACACCGGGTGGCCACTCTAGGTAATGCACCAACAATTTCCCTAACGGAGCAACAGCGACACCGGGTGGCCACTCTAGGTAATGCACCAACAATGTCCCTCGCGGAGCAACAGCGACACCGGGTGGCCGCTCTAGGTAATGCACCAACAATGTCCCTCACGGAGCAACAGCGACACCGGGTGGCCGCTCTAGGTAATGCACCAACAATGTCCCTCACGGAGCAACAGCGACACCGGGTGGCCACTCTAGGTAGTGCACCAACAATTTCCCTCGCGGAGCAACAGCGACAGTGGGTGGACAGTTAGGGGAATGCACCAATTCCCCTCACGGAGCAACAGTGACACTCGATGGCCACTCCCCAGGTGAGTGAGAGACGTCCTGCGTGTGTCGGCGCGCGAGTGAGAGACGTCGGGTGTTCTGTGCGTGTCGTCGCGTGTGAGAGAGACGTCGGGTGTTCTGTGCGTGTCGTCGCGTGTGAGAGAGACGTCGGGTGTTCTGTGCGTGTCGTCGCGTGTGTGAGACGTCGGGTGTTCTGTGCGTGTCGTCGCGTGTGTGAGACGTCGGGTGTTCTGTGCGTGTTGTGTGTGTGTGAGACGTCGGGTGTTCTGTGCGTGTTGTGTGTGTGTGAGACGTCGGGTGTTCTGTGCGTGTTGTGTGTGTGTGAGACGTCGGGTGTTCTGTGCGTGTTGTGTGTGTGTGAGACGTCGGGTGTTCTGTGCGTGTTGTGTGTGTGTGAGACGTCGGGTGTTCTGTGCGTGTTGTGTGTGTACCGGCATGTGAGACGTCGGGTGTTCTGTGCGTGTTGTGTGTGTACCGGCATGTGAGACGTCGGGTGTTCTGTGCATGTTGTGTGTGTCGCATGTGTGAAACGCTGTGTGTTTTGTGAGCTTGTATTGGCGTATGTGAGATGTGTGTCGTGTGTGGGTGTCGGCGTTTATCAGCATGTGTTAGATGTGTGTCATGTGTCAGCGTGTGTTGGCGTGTCTGAGACGTCATCTGTCCTGTGTGTGTTTGTGTGTCGGCGTATGTCGGTCAGCGTATCGTGCGTGCGCATGTGTGTGTACGTGTGTGTCGTGTGTGGGTGTGTGTGGGCGTGTCGGTCAGCGTGTGTCATACGCGTGTGTGGGCGTGTCGGTCAGCGTGTCATGCGCATGTTTGTGTGTGTCAGCGTGTGTCGTACGCGTCGGTCGGTGTGTGTCATGCGCGTTTGTCAGCGTGCGTTGTGCACGTATGTGTGTCAGCGTGTGTCAGCGTGAGTCGTGCGCGTGTCAGCGCGTGTCGTGCACATGTTCTGCATCGGTGCGTGTGGTGCGTCAGCCTGTCATGAGCGTGTGGTGCGTCGGCGTGTGTCGTGCACGTGTCAACGTCCGTGTGTCGGCGTGTCGTGCGCGTGTGTGTGTTGGTGTCATGTATGATTTCTGTGTAATGTTGTCTGTTGTTTTGTGTGGCGTAGGACATGTGTGACATGTGTGTTGTGTTGTGTGTGTGACATGTGTGTTGTGTTGTGTGTTGGTGTCTGGTGTTTGTGTGAGACATGTTTGTGTATGTGTGACGTGTTCTGTGTCATGTTCTCTGTGTGTGAGACTTGTGTGCGATTTTGTGAGTGTGCTGTGTGTTGTCTTGAGTGTTGTGTAGTGTGTGTGACGTGTTGTGTGTGTGTGTGTCGGTGTAGTGTGTTGTCTCATGTTTTGTTTGTGATGTCTTGTGTTGCGTCTTGTGTGCCGTCTTGTGTGTCATGTGAGGAGTTGCATATTGTGTTGTGTGTATGTATTGACGTGTTGTCAGTCTTGTGTTTTCCTTGAGTGTTGTGTATTGATGCTGTGTGTTGTCTTGAATGTTGGGTTGAGTGTGTGACATGTTGTGTACCCGTTTTATTTGTCTTGTTGGTGGTCTGTGTGTGTGTCAGTGTCATTTGTGTGTCGATTTTTGTGTGTCATGTTGTCTGTGTGTGTCAGTGTCATGTGTTTTGTGTGTGTGAGAGACGTGTGTGTATGAATGACGTGTTCTGTGTGTTTGTCAGTGTGGTGTGTCGTGTTGTGTGTGTGAGATGTTTTGTGTGAAATATGTGTGTTGTCTTGCGTGGCCAGAAAGGGTAACGCACAAAACATTTTCTACATGGAGCAAGAGTGACACTGGGTGGCCACTCTAGGTAATACATCAACAATTTCCCTCACGGAGCAACAGTGACACTGGGTGGCCACTCAGGGTAATGCACAAAAAATTTTCCATACGGAGCAACAGTGACACTCGGTGGCCACTCTGGGTAATGCACCAACCGTTTCCTTCATGGAGGAACACTGACACTGTGTGGCCAATCCACATATCCACATAATGCACAAACCATTTCCCTCATGGAGGAACAGTGACACTGGATGGCCACTCGGGGGAATGCACAAAGCATTTCCCTCACGGAGCAATAGTGACACTGGCTGGCCACTCAGGATAATGCACAAAAAATTTCCATCACGGAGCAACAGTGGCACTCGGTGGCCACTCAGGGTAATGCACAATTTCCCTCATGGAGCAACAGTGACACTGTATGGCGAATTCAGGTAATGCACAAAGCATTTCCCTCATGGAGCAACAGTGACACTCCGTGGCCACTCAGGGTAATGCACAAAGCATTTCCCTCGGAGCAACAGTGACACTGGGTGGTGTCAAAGTTTGACTCAGACTCACAATTTATCAGTCCACTCTGTTTTATTAGCAAAGCTGCTCTGCTAATTCATTTAGAAGTGAGCCCCCCGAGTGGGGCTTGTGTCTTTTAATTTATACAGTTTTTTCGAGAACAAGTTACAGAGAAGTTACAGACCAAAGAAGAAAAAGATTTTAGTCACCACCCTTCGAGATCCCTGAGACCAGTCACGTATCATCAATTACCTGCCACCCTTAACAATCTCCTTTAACAGCTTCCAGTTAACTTAACTAATTGCCCGTCACACCTTCCATTCTGATGCCTGCTTCTTAAATGTGCTGGCTCTATCTTAATTGCTTCTCCATTCAAAAGCTAACTGTCCCTACATGTGCTCCCTCAGATATTTTGTAACATGTTTTGGCATGCCCTCTCATATACAATATATCCAGCATGTCCCCTTATACAATGTTATACTTATGCAATGTTATACTTCCACCATCCCCCCTTTTGGTCAAGGCTATGCCCATGACCAATGACTTACTGGATTCCATACATCAATCGTTCTTTTTCATTACTTTCACTGGTGACATTTAACAACATTAGATTAGCACTCTGGTTAGGGGTAACCTGATGGATGGTGTGTCTTGTGCAGTTTTGGATACAACAAGAAATCAATTGAAAACTCACAAAGATTATTAGAATTCCAAATAGGATAGTCAGGATTCCTTGAAACAACCAGTTTCCCAGACTAGAGAAACTGAATAAGTTACTTATCCATTTCCACAAGGAACTTGGTTCTTCGTGGGGAAGGTATGCAATTTGCTCCAGATGGCTAGCACGATTTATTACCTCATTAGTATTATCAGGTATGTATACACAGCATTCTGTTCCAATTAGAGCACAGGTCCCACCTTTGGCTGCCAGTATTATATCTAATGCCCGACGGTTTTGGAGGGCCACTTGTCGGACCGCTCCTGCTTCTTTGGCTAGAGCTTTTAAGCTCTCTCCTGTTTCATTGGCCATGATCTCAACCACCGCTTGTAACCTTAAAAGCCTTTTTGCATGGTGGATTACCCCCCCTACTGGGACTAAAGAAATGCCAACAGCTTCTTCCCAAGTTAGGGGGCTTATGTTATCCACATACCATTTAGCATCTGGCAAGTCCCTCCTTTTTCGCCTGAAATTACGGAGGTGTTTTTGTGGGAGGGATTGAAGCACCCAGAATTGTGGGAAAAGCTGAGCAGGATAACAGATACCTGACCAATTTGCTGGTAACACAGTGTAAGCATTTTCCCCACAAACCCAATGATGTCCCATTAAAGCTGGGAAGGGTTGACTGCAACCCTTTGACATGTAAGAATTTACAAAGGAGTAATAGTATCCCCCAAAGGGCACAGGATGATTTTCACTGGGAGAAGAGGTAGCATTCACATGACATTTGTAGATGGTGCTGTTTTTCTCAGGGAGGCTGTAGGGGGAGCAAGAGATTGAATCTTTGGTTTGATCCCAGGTTGAGAGGAAGTTTATCTTTCCATACCCGGTTCGCCATTCTCCAACCTTGTTTCAATAGTCCCATACACCATGGGACACGATGTATTGGAGACAGCTGCTCCTCCCTAGATTCAGCCCTGTCCCATTACACACCCAGCACCAGTGGCCCTTTCCTTTCACCACACTTATAAGTTTAGGAACATATGTTTTTCCCAGCCCCCAAGTGTCATTTTCCTTCCATGTCCTTTTAAGTGGATAGGGTTCTCCAGCAAGCTCTGGGGAATTCAAAGGGATTGCCATGGTGGGGATACTAGCTTGTGAGTGAGCTGGGATGTGGCTGCAGACCCAGCAATTAGAAATATTCAGGATCTGGGCTATCTGCACCTGTTGTTGGATGAAAGAATTGTCACTGTCACTCTGGATTCCCCAGACCCTCAGGACACAGTAGCTGAGGATTAAGCTTCTCAAAGGACACATGTTGGAAGCAGGACCCTTTCTGGTTCCGACAACCCCTTTCGAGGGAACCGCAGTCACGGTTTTATGTCCACCAGGCAGCAGGCGATAGGCTCACTACTGCTTCTTGTTTGTTGGGTCCTGCTGTCTGCTTACCCTCTGCTTCTGGCAACCCTTATGAGAGCGCAGATTGTAAGGTATTGCAGGCTGTTCCTCTTTGTCTTCTGGGGTTGAAGCTGGTTCCGCGTGGTCTTGCAGAGGTGCTTGGTCCCCTTGAGGTGGCGCTGTGAGGCGTGGATCCATGCAGCGATGCCGGATAATTTCACTGCTGTCTGGGTGGTGAGCAGTACCTGGTATGGACCCTTCCACCGGGGTTCCAAGGCATGCTTCCGAAGGTGGTGCCGCAGGTAGACCCAATCACCAGGCTCAAGAGTGTGACAGGCAGCAGAGGTGGGTTCCGTCGGCCAAGCTGCTCGCACCTGCGAATGGAAGGAGCTCACAGCTTGCATTAACCCTTTGCAGTACTGGAGGAGCGTGCTGTAAGTTAGGTTTAGGTCTGGGGCTGGGGTAATAGTAGCCATTGTTCGCATAGGGCGTCCCATGATGATTTCAAATGGACTCAATTTGTGTCTCTGGGATGGGGATGACCGAATTTCCATAAGGGCCAGTGGTAAAGCAGCTGGCCAGTTTAACCCTGTGGAACTACATATTTTTGCCAGATTATTTTTAAGCACACCATTTCACCTTTCAACTGCCCCTGCACTCTGTGGATGGTAAGGGCAGTGCAACAGGTGGGTGACCTGGTTTAGATGTTGAACAATTTTTCCAGTAAAATGTGTTCCCCGGTCACTAGACAAAGTGGCAGGAATTCCCTTGGTAGGGATAATGTGGTTTAACAGACATTTTGCAACGGACAATCAATCAGCTTTGCGACAGGGAAAGGCTTCAATCCAACCCAAAAACAGACATATTATAACTAAAATGAATTCATATTTCTGACACTTTGGCATTTGTACAAAATCAAGTTGCCAGTGTAGGAAAGGTGCTTGAGGCAAACCCCAGAACCCTTGTGTTACTTTTACAGATTTGCCTACATTGTGGCTTTGACAAGTAACACAAGCGGCACAGTGGCGGGTTGCAAAGAAGCTGAAATGGGGAGCCCACCACCCCGCCTTACTCATAGCAGAGACCATCCCCTCCTTGCCAACATGCAAAACACCACGTAGCAGGGCGGCTAGAGACAGGTAGAATGAGAGGGGGGCTACAAAGGTACCGGTGGGCGATCGCCAAAGGGAATCAGAATGCAAAGAGCAACCCAAAGCACTCCAGATGTCTTTCTCTGTTTCTGGGGCAGAATCCTGGAGCTGAGAGAGATGAGACAGGGATGGTGGCATTGCAGAGACAGAGAGGGGACCAAGAAACGCTTCTGGTGAAGGTTTTATAGTGGCGGCATGTTTCGCAGCAGCATCAGCAAGTGCATTACCTTTTGCCACCTCGGTGTCTGCCGCTGAGTGGCCAGTACACTTAACAATTGCCAAGGCAGACGGTATTAAAACTGCATACAGGAGGGCGGCAATGTAGGGGCCATTCTTGATAGGGGTACCAGTAGCGGTAAGAATACCTCGAGCCTGCCAGAGGGTGCCAAAGTCATGCACAACCCCAAAAGTGTACCGAGAATCAGTAAAAATAGTGGCAGAGAGCCCCTCGGCTAGAAAGCAGGCACGGGTTAGAGCAATCAGTTCAGCCACCTGGGCAGAGGTCACAGGGGGTAAGGGCGCAGCTTCTATGGTCTCAGAGACAGAGACCACAGCATACCCTACAAGAAGGTGGCCTTGGTCATTTCTATAACAGGACCCATCAGTGAATAATACCAGGTCAGAGTTAGGGAGAGGTACATCTGAAAGGTCGGGGCGCGGGACAGTGATAGCGGAGACAGTTGCAAGGCAGTCATGGGGTTCACCATCACTAGGTAAAGAAAGGAGGGTAGCAGGGTTTAACCGGGAGCAGCGCTTAATAGTGATATGTGAGGCTGAAAGCAGCAAAAGTTCATACCTAGAGAGGCGAGCAGAGGAGAGGTGAGCAGTGTTGCGTTGCAGAAGGAGAGTTTCCACAGAATGGGGAACCAGGAGAGTGAGAGGAGAGCGGAGGACAAGGGACTCAGACATCTCGACCAGGCGCGCTGCAGCAGCTACAGCGCGTAAGCAAGGGGGTAAACCCTGGGCTACAGGGTCCATGGTTGTAGAAAAATAAGCCACCGGGCGATTTCTGTCACCGTGCTCCTGAGTAAGAACCCCGAGGGCACAAGCAGATTGTTCGTGACAGAAAAGGGTAAAAGGCTTGTCATAGTTAGGTAACCCTAAGGCAGGGGCAGAGGCTAAATTCTGCTTAAGGGAGATGAAAGCAGCATTTGCTTCAAGTGGCCATGGCATGGGGTTAGGTACAGAGGATCGAGTGAGTTCTTGGAGTGGTTTAGCCAGAGAAGCATATTGGGGAATCCATTGCCTACAGAACCCTGTCATGCCTAAGAATTTTCTCACCTGGCATGGACAGCAAGGCTGGGGAAAGCTAAGGATGGCTTGTACCCGGGCTGGATAGAGTGTACGGGAGCCCTGGGAGAGAAGGAAGCCTAGGTATGTGACAGAGGTTTGGCAGAGCTGCAATTTTGTGCAAGAAGCCTTATGACCCTTGTTTGCTAAAGCTGTGAGAAGTGTTAGTGAATCAGTTTCTGAGGCAGACAGAGAGGGGGAGCACAGGAGTAAGTCGTCCACATATTGGATCAGTGTGGATCCTGATGGGAAAACCAGATCAGTGAGATCCCTGGCTAGGGCTTGAGAAAAATAGGATGGACTCTCTGTATACCCCTGGGGAAGGGTAGTCCATGTATATTGCTGACCCTTGTAGGAGAAGGCAAAGAGATACTGGGATTCAGAGTGAACTGGGACAGAGAAGAAAGTGGAGCACAAACCTACAACAGTAAAGTGGGTTGCATTTGGAGGAAGAGACGCTAGTATTGTAGCAGGGTTAGGAACCACTGGAAAAGAAGGTATGACAATACGGTTAATAGCTCGAAGGTCTTGAACTAATCGCCACGATTTGCCGTCAGCCTTTTGAACTGGGAGGATAGGGGTGTTACAGGGGCTGAAACAAGGGACAATAATTCCTTGTTCTTTTAATGCAGATATAACTGGAGCAATCCCAGCCTCTGCCTCAGGATTCAAAGGATACTGAGACAGGCGAGGCAGAGGTTTGGAATTGTCTACAGTAATCCCAACTGGGTCAGTATTTAATCGGCCCACTTCAGATGGGTGAGATAGCCATAGGGAGGAAGGAACCTGAGAGATTAGGTGCTCCAGGGACGGAGTTAAGGGACAGCAAGGGACCGGAGTGGAGAGGGAAGTTTCAGACAGCAGGGAGGCTACAGAATCACATAAGGAAGACTGAGGGATTTGCAGATAGACACCATCTGGGGAGCAGTAAATAGAACAGCCAAGTTTGCATAGCAAGTCCCGTCCCAGAAGGTTTGCAGGGGTGGAATCAGAGAGGAGGAATGCATGCTCCTCAGAGAGGGGACCGACCTGAACAGACAAAGGTTTTGAGAGGGGACAAGAGGCAGGCATCCCTGTAATGCCAACAGCAGACAGATTTTCCAGATCGGGAACCTCAGGCAAGTCAGTGGTGCGGATTGTAGAAAGAGAAGCTCCAGTATCAACAAGGAAAGGGAGAGAGAGATCATTTACAGTCAGGACACATTCTCCAGTACGGGACAGAGGTAATAAGGGAGCTAAAACTTTGTGAGGTTCCCCAGCATCCCGTCATTGTTGGGGTGAAAAATAGGGTTGGGGATCAGCTGGAGGAACCAGCGGGGGGTTCACTTGATTTCCCATACAATTATTAGGTCATTTTGGACACTCTTTTTTTCCAGTGTCCAGGCTGTTTACAGTAGTTACAAACCCCAGTTAATCCAGCCCCCCGCCCCCTTCCGCAAACCCGTCCCTGTCCCCGGTGTGGTCTGCTTAGTCCTGAATAATGCTGTATCTGCAGAGCCATTAACTTTTGGGAGGACTGTTCCTCCTTTCCTTTTAAAGTGCGGTGGCAATGCTCTGCTACTGCCAGCAATTTGTCCATGGTTTCAGTCTCCCATCCCACACTTATTCATTTTAACATGCTGCCTGTGGCAGGGAGAAGACCATCAACAAATGCATGTGCCAAGGCCCCCTGCCCATTTACATCAGGCTCTTGTATTCCTGAATGTTGTAGGAAAATATCAGTTAGCCGGGACCTATAGTCGCCTGGGCTTTCTCCTTGCCCTTGCTTACAGCAACGTATTGCTGTCCAGTTTGTTTTAGGAGACCACACTTTGGGAATGGCTTGATGCAGGCGCTTCCAAAGAGCCATACTCTGGTCTCTGTATGCTGAATCTGGGCCAGTACTTTTTATGGTTGAGTGGCGTGCCTCAGCTGGCCAGTTTGTGGCAGCCAACCATTTTTCATAATAACTGGCAGGAGCTAACAATTTACACAGTTGGAGGAGATCTGTCTCAGAGGGTTCATAGGTTTCACAGATTAACAGAAACTCCTCAGCAAATTTGACAGAGTTTTCCTGTGGTTTGGGAAAACTTTTAACTATAGATAAAAGTTCTGTACGAGTCCAGGGCTTATAATCCCATATGGACTCACTTTCTCCCATCTTAAGGACTCGTAAGGGTGCCACAACAGTTTGATCAGAGTCTCTCATTAACCTCCCGTCAGGTTCTCTTTTCCAAGAAGAGATGTCAAGAGAATCTTTGCAGTCTGCTTTGGATTTCTTCATAATATTTTGCAGAGCTGCGAGGCCAATGAGGGTATCTTCTTCACTTTCATTATCTGTAGTCACTGAAGATTTTTCCTTCTCTGATTTCTTATTTGCGCAGGAGTATGGTGGGGGTCGGGTTTGATCTGGATCATTACACAGGGCTGGGCAAAGGGGAGCGCTCAGACTAGTGGTGGGAGAGACTGCATCCAATTGAACGTTAGTTTTTTGATAGAATTTTTAAGAGAGGTGAGTTTTGACTCAGTCCATCTACGATTTGCCTCTTCCCACCACTGCATGAAGCAGTCTACTTCTCCTCTCTCCAATTTGGTTTTTGGGAGGACGAGTTTGCTTTTTAAAGTGTCCACTTGATCTTTGTCCCAAGAACCTAACAGTGGCCACTGTAATTTGGGGTTCTCTAGAGCTAATTTGGACCATTTTTCAAGAAACCTACAAGAGTCCGGACCCTACATAAAATAAGCTGGAGTTCCCTTAGGGAACTGTTCTACCTTAGACTTCTGATTACCCATCCAGGAGGACTTCACACAGCACTCACACAAGAAGGAAATTCGGGCTCAGCAGAGCAGTACCCGGTGCAACACACAGAAAGGAGCCCACAGGCTACTGCCTCAACTGCCCTTGCTTTCACACCAGGGGTTATACCCAAGGCGTGGTGCAGCTGCAGCTGTGCAGATTCCACTTATTCAGACCGTGGGAACGGGGACCCCTTGGTCAGCCAGTCTCCGGACAGAAATGGCTCCCAAATTCACACACACACCACGGGGAAGACGGATAGACACAAAGACAAGACAGTCCTCAAACCGGTTAAAGCACAAAAATAATAATTACCTGAGACGTCTGATTCCAGAAGCTGGATCCAAAGACCCCTACCCGAACAGAGTGAGAACCAACAAGTTCAATGGCGTAGACTGCGCTGCTGCTGTGTACCTTTCTGTCTTGTGGAGGATCGCTTGGACTAAGCATCCAGGCGCCGGCTGCCACGATCGTCCTGCAACGCAGTCAAGGATCACACAGCCTCAGTGAAGCCGCTTGCCATCTCGGTAGAACCTCCAAATTGTCCAAGTTTGACTCAGACTCACAATTTATCAGACCACTCTGTTTTATTAGCAAAGCTGCTCTGCTAATACATTTAGAAGTGAGCCCCCCGAGTGGGGCTTGTGTCTTTTAATTTATACAGTTTTTTGGAGAACAAGTTACAGAGAAGTTACAGACAAAAGAAGAAAAAGATTTTAGTCACCACCCTTCGAGATCCCTGAGACCAGTCACGTATCTTCAATTACCTGCCACCCTTAACAATCTCCTTTAACAGCTTCCAGTTAACTTAACTAATTGCCCGTCACACCTTCCATTCTGATGCCTGCTTCTTAGATGTGCTGGCTCTATCTTAATTGCTTCTCCATTCAAAAGCTATCTGTCCCTACGTGTGCTCCCTCAGATACTTTGTAACATGTTTTGGCATGCCCTCTCATATACAATGTATCCAGCGTGTCCCCTTATACAACGTTATACTTATACAATGTTATACTTCCACAGTGGCCACTCAGGATAATGAACAATTTCCCTCATGGAGCAACAGTGACACTGGGTGGCCACTCAGGGTAATGCACAAACAATTTCCCTCACGGAGCAACAGTGACACTGAGTTGCCACTCTGGGTAATGCACCAACAATTTCCCTCATGGAGCAACAGTGACACTGAGTTGCCACTCTGGGTAATGCACCAACAATTTCCCTCACGGAGAAACAGTGACACTCGGTGGCCAGCCAGGGTAATGCACAAACCATTTCCCTCAAGGAGCAACAGTGACACTGGGTGCCCAGTCAGGGTAATGCACAAACAATTTCCCTCAAGGAGCAACAGTGACACTGTATGGCGAATTCAGGTAATGCACAAACCATTTCCCTCACGGAGCAACAGTGACACTCGGTGGCCAGCCAGGGTAATGCACCAACAGTTTCCCTCATGGAGCAACAGTGACACTGGGTGGCCAATCCAGATAATGCACAAACCATTTCCCTCATGGACGAACAGTGACACTGGGTGGCCACTCAGGGTAATGCACAAAGCATTTCCCTTGGATCAACAGTGACACTCCTTGGCCACTCAGGGTAATGCACAAACAATTTCTCTCACGGAGCAACAGTGAAACTGGGTGGCCAGTCAGGGTAATGCACGAACAGTTTCCCTCACGAAGCAACAGTGACACTGGGTGGCCAGTCAGGGTAATGCACGAACAGTTTCCCTCACGGATCAACCGTGACACTGGGTGGCCACTCTGGGTAATGCACCAACAATTTCCCTCACAGAGGAACAGTGACACTGGGTGGCCACTCTGGGTAATGCACCAACAATTTCCCTCACGAAGCAACAGTGACACTGGGTGGCCACTCTGGGTAATGCACCAACAATTTCCCTCACGGAGCAACAGTGACAGTATTCTTGTCAGCAAGTTAAGGAAGTATGGGCTGGATGAATGCACTATAAGGTGGGTAGAAAGCTGGCTAGATTGTCGGGCTCAACGGGTAGTGATCAATGGCTCCATGTCTAGTTGGCAGCCGGTATCAAGTGGAGTGCCCCAAGGGTCGGTCCTGGGGCCGGTTTTGTTCAATATCTTCATAAATGATCTGGAGGATGGTGTGGATTGCACTCTCAGCAAATTTGCGGATGATACTAAACTGGGAGGAGTGGTAGATACGCTGGAGGGGAGGGTTAGGATACAGAAGGACCTAGACAAATTGGAGGATTGGGCCAAAAAGAATCTGATGAGGTTCAATAAGGATAAGTGCAGGGTCCTGCACTTAGGACGGAAGAACCCAATGCACAGCTACAGACTAGGGACCGAATGGCTAGGCAGCAGTTCTGCGGAAAAGGACCTAGGGGTGACAGTGGACGAGAAGCTGGATATGAGTCAGCAGTGTGCCCTTGTTGCCAAGAAGGCCAATGGCATTTTGGGATGTATAAGTAGGGGCATAGCGAGCAGATCGAGGGACGTTATCTGATCGTTCCCCTCTATTCGACATTGGTGAGGCCTCATCTAGAGTACTGTGTCCAGTTTTGGGCCCCACACTTCAAGAAGGATGTGGATAAATTGGAGAGAGTCCAGCGAAGGGCAACAAAAATGATTAGGGGACTGGAACACATGAGTTATGAGGAGAGGCTGAGGGAGCTGGGATTGTTTAGCCTGCAGAAGAGAAGAATGAGGGGGGATTTGATAGCTGCTTTCAACTACCTGAAAGGGGGTTCCAAAGAGGATGGCTCTAGACTGTTCTCAATGGTAGCAGATGACAGAACGAGGAGTAATGGTCTCAAGTTGCAGTGGGGGAGGTTTAGGTTGGATATTAGGAAAAACTTTTTCACTAAGAGGGTGGTGAAACACTGGAATGCGTTACCTAGGGAGGTGGTAGAATCTCCTTCCTTAGAGGTTTTTAAGGTCAGGCTTGACAAAGCCCTGGCTGGGATGATTTAACTGGGAATTGGTCCTGCTTCGAGCAGGGGGTTGGACTAGATGACCTTCTGGGGTCCCTTCCAACCCTGATATTCTATGATTCTATGACACTGGGTGGCTACTTTGGGCAATGCACCAACAGTTTCCCTCATGGTGCCACAGTGACACTGGGTGGCCACTCGGGGTAATGCAGATAGCATTTCCCTCATGGCGCAACAGTGACACTCCGTGGCCACTCAGGGTAATGCACAAACAATTTCCCTCACGGAGCAACAGTGACACTCCGTGGCCACTCAGGGTAATGCACAAACAATTTCCCTCACGGAGCAACAGTGACACTGAGTTGCCACTCTGGGTAATGCACCAACAATTTCACTGATGGACCAACAGTGACACTGGGTGGCCAGTCAGGGTAATGCACGAACAATTTCCCTCACGGAGCAACAGTGACACTGTATGGCGAATTCAGGTAATGCACCAACCATTTCCCTCACGGAGCAACAGTGACACTGGGTGGCCAGTCAGGGTAATGCAGAAAGTATTTCGCTCACGGGGCAATGGCCAATGCGTGGTCAATTCAGGTAGTGCACAAATCATTTCCCTCATGGATCAACAGTGACACCGGGCAACCCCTTGGAGTAATACACAAAGCATTTCCTCACGGAGCACCAGTTGCACAAACTGGGTTTAAGAATAAATAATAATAATAATAAACAAAAAATAGTTTCACTATAAAAGTTAGATTTTCAGTGATTGTAAGGGATAGCCAACAGAAGAAGGCAGATTACTAAGCAAATACAAATACACACACATACTACTCCTAAGATCTTCAGGAGACTAGATTCAAGAAGTATTTTCTCATTCTAAATGTCTTTCGGCAACTTGAAGAGTTTCTGTAGCTTAGACTTCCCGTTGTTTCTCTTTACAGACTAGATTCCTGTCTTGGTCTGGACTTCCCCCTTCTCAGTTCCTCTGTCTCTTCAGGTACTTTCAGCAACGTTTCTACTGCCCTGCATGATATTCGTCTGCTCCGACTTCTCCATGGTTCCCGAGACCTCACGTGGGGGAATGCACACCTACCCATGTCCTACAAAGGGAGACGGCACCAGGAGAGCAGAGGAGAGAGACACTGAGAAAGTTGGCCAACACACAAGAGAAGAGAGAAAAACATGGGAGGAAGGCAAGCAACTCACCAGCTGGAGTCCTCCTCCTAGATGCAACCTTCTCCTGTGAAGGAGACACCATTCCTGGCCAGAGAAATGAGCAGCCCCTGAAAATATACGACGTGCAGTCTACAACCTGCGACGTGTGATGCGCGAGCAACGCTCGACGTGCTGTGTGCTACGTGTTGTGCGTGTGACATGCAACGTGTGACGTATTGTGCGACGTGCTGTGTGTGCGACGTACATGCGTGCCATGTGCGATGTGTCAGTGTCCTGTGTGTGTCAGTGTCATGTGTGCCGTTTTGTGTCGTATTGTGCGCCCTTTTGTCATGTGTCGTGTTGTGCGTGTGCGCACGTGTTGTGCGTGTGCATGTGTGTAGTGCGACGTGTTGTGTGTGAAGTGATACGTGCGACATGTGACAAATTGTGCGACGTGCTGTGTGTGACATGCGACTTGCTGTGTGTCGTCTTGAGTGTGTGTGGGTCGTGTTGTGTGACAGGTTGTGGGTTGTGTTGTGTTGAGTGTGTCGGTGTCATGTGTGTGATGTTTTGTGTGTGATGCTTTCCATGTCGCATTGTGTGCCGTGTGAGGTGTTGTGTGTCATTTTGTGTGTCATTTTGTGTCATCGTGTGTGATGTGTGTGCGTCCACGCATGTGACGTATTGCGCATGTCCGTGTGGGAAGTGCAAAATGGGATGGGTCAACTTGCCACCCCCTTCCCCAACAGTTTAGCCCCCTGTCGTAAACATGACCCTATCCCTTCCCTAGGGTACTATTGTCACTAAAACGACCTAAAAGACCCCAGACTTATCACTATTGGCTGGCACCCTATTGCCACCCGCACTTCTATGCTGCTGCTGGCCAAACCCTCCCCGCAAAATCTAAACCCCACCCCCTACCCGGAACCCAACTGGAACCCTAACCCTATAACTTGCTCCCCAATTCTAAACCCCTGAACCAAAACTGTAGCCCAATCCTCACCCCAACCCTAACCTCCAGCTCTGAACCCAGCCCCCCTAAGCCTGACACCGCTTTAAGGCAGAGCCCAGTTCCCCATTCCCACCATGTGCAACAACAGTGCAAACCACACCCTCCCGCTCCCCCTGCCCCCCGGCCCAGGAATCTCGCTTCTTATCACCACTTGTTTTGAAATTAACCTTTTCTTCATTTGCATTCCACAAACCTTCATTCTCGTTTGATGGGTTATTTAGTTACAGGGGTCTACACAATGCAACTCTTTGCTATTACATTGTAACAGGATACAGATAAGTGAAAACAGTGCAAACAACATTCCACTAGTTTTCAGGAGGTTTAAACACCCAATACATTTGAACATTTAACAATCGCTTTGATCTATACTAATACACACATCAATTGGCCTGAATACACTCTGACATAAGCTGCTCTGCCAGTGTCACACCTTGTACAAACATTACTGCAATAGCGTGTAGGGCAGCATGACCCCCAGAGGTCTATGAGCTGATTTCAGGGTGTCTACAGGACCCCGCAGCTGAAGCACAGAGCCCCCACGCCTCCTGCGGGGCAAAAACCCGCAGCCCCAATGCTCCCTACTCCTCAGGGCATAACCCCAGAGCTGCCCCCCTACCCCAGCTGGGCCCTTGAGTTTTTTTAGCATGTTGAGTGAGTGGGGAGGAGTGAAGTGCTCTAGCGAGGTGGGTCACCTCTTTTATAGGGCACAAGTGCCGGAAATCCTTCCTCCTATGCCCAAATTTTATTCCTCACCCACAATTGGGCGTATTGATGACACGTATATACGCACATTAAGTTTCCTTGTGATGTTCCTGTTAAGTCTGTGGGTACCACATTAAAAAACCCTACGCCATTCTTCATTATCTGTTGGTCTAGATAGAAGGTTATAGACATATGTGTGAATATTTATTTATTTAGGTAACAAGATATAGGTTAACTTTACTTTTCTGGGTAAATGGTCTTAATATAGATGTGTTAACTTTCCTTAGCTTAACATACAGGATATGGCCTTTAGGTCTCTTGCGTTACAGCCAAGCTTACTTTAATATTAAATCTCTAAACCTATTACAATAAACCAAATATGTATACGAAAAAAATACATCTATGCAAGCAAGCAGGTTAGTGCTATTGGTTGTACGACTCAGAATCAGGACAAGAGATTCTCCCATTGCATTCTCCTCTGAGCCATTCAAACCTCCTTCACTCATTAATTTAAGTCATATTATTTACAAAAGTTCTAGTATTGTCATAATGGAAAAAAACAAAAAGCAAACCAGCCAGTCTCCCCATCTGCAAACAATCCCATCTCAGTAGGAGAAGTCCTACAACAGGCTTTGCCAACAGGTGGAAACTGGGATTTAAACTCCAAATCATCTCACTGTATTTCAGATCCATTCAAATTCCCCATCCAGGTCTGTGATACTTTCATCTCTGGCCCTAAATTACTGTTTTAGGGGCAAAGAAAACAAATTGTGATCCACAAACAGAAGGCTGAGAACCTTGAATCATAGGACACATTGAGCGGTGGAACTGTAGAAAGTGGAGATCAATTCTACATGGCTCAAAAAGAGGAAACACTGCTGGAGTAATTCAGAAGGTGGGAATCCCTCCGACTCACCACTTCAGGTGTCACAGAGGTTGAAAATACACACTCTCTCCCCTCCCCACAAGTCAGAGTCACCAGGAGATGCTCTGGAACTACTCCATATGAAGCTAGTCAGGACTCTGGGGGAGCATGTCTCCTCTCTCTCAGTACACTGTCACCAGGGCAAGAAGCTGACACAACTTCAACCTTCCTGGCTCTGACTTCGAAGTATTCAGCATCCCCTTCCACACCGTGTGCTTCCCGCAACGAGTCCGCCCGGACGGGGCTCCTGGGGAAGCCAGAGGGCCTTGCACCCCAGCTCCGCAGTGACTCTCAGCCAGCGGGTAAAACAGAAGGTTTATTATTCGACAGGAACACGGCGTAAAACAGAACTTGTTAGCATAGAAATCAGTGACTTTCGGCCAAGTCCATCTTGGGGAGTCGTTCAGTCACAGATGCCCCCTTGGGACTGTCACCTGACGTGCTGAAATTACCTCAGAGCCTGTTTTCCCTGCTAGCTTGGGACTTCCAGAACCCTGTCTTGTTGAGCCAGACACACTAGCCTGCTGCAACACAGACCCAGGGTCTGAACCACGCTCCCAGAGCTGCAGGTTTTAAGTGAAAACAGGGGGGAGGGATAGCTCAGTGGTTTGAGCATTGGCCTACTAAACCCAGGGTTAGGAGTTCAATCCTTGAGGGGTCAGTTAGGGATCTGGGGCAAAAAATCTGTCTGGGACAGTACCTGGTCCGGCTAGTGAAGGCAGAGGATGGGACTCGATGACCTTTCAAGGTCCCTTCCAGCTCTATGAGATAGGTATATCTCCTTATAAAAATATATTAAAAAAAACAAAAACAAGTGATGTTATAAAAAGTAGGATTGTCGTGGTTTCAAGTAATAACGGACAGAACAAAGTAAGTCACCCAGCAAAATAAAGAAAAACACGCAAGTCTAAGCCTAATACATTAAGGGCGGGTAGCGATCCATCGATCGGGGGTCGATTTATCACGTCTAGTCTAGACATGATAAATTGAACCCCAAGTGCTCTCCCCTCGACTCTGGTACTTCAGCGCCGCAAGAGGCACAAGCAGAGTAGACAGGGGAGCGACAGCAGTCGACTCGCCACCATGAAGACGCCGAGGTAAGTCAACCTAATTACGTCAACTTCAGCTACGCTATTCCCGTATTCTCAGGTCGATCCCCCCCTTAGTGTAGGCCTGGCCTAAGAAACTGATGACAGGTAATCTCCCCCCCTCAGAGATGTTCCAATAAGCTTCTTTCACAGATTAGACTCCTTCCTCGTCTGGGCCCAATCCTTTCCCCAGGTATAAAGAAAAGGAGGACTTGTGGCACCTAAGAGACTAACCAATTTATCTGAGCATAAGCTTTCGTGAGCTACAGCTCACTTCATTGGATACATACCGTGGAAAATATAGTGGGGAGATTCTCCCCCCGATGAAGTGAGCTGTAGCTCACGAAAGCTTATGCTCTAATAAATTTGTTCGTCTCTAAGGTGCCAGAAGTACTCCTCGTTCTTTTTACGGATAAAGACTAACACGGCTGCTACTCTGAAACCTTTCCCCAGGTAATGTTAGTTCCAGCAGACATCTCAGGTGGTAAGCAGGGGATTTCTTATGATTGGCCCCCTTTGTCCTGCTCCACCCCCTTTTATACCTTTGGCACAAGGCGGGAATCTTTTGTCTCTCTGGGTCCCCACCCCTCCTTCTAAATGGAAAAGTACCAGATTTAAGATGGATTTCAGTACCAGGTGACATGGTCACATCACATGTCACTGTAAAACCCCTAGTCTCCATTCCCCATGGGCTAGCCCACATGTACACAGGAAGTCTTTTAAGTAACTAAGGCCATTTACAACTGATTGTTTCTGGAACACCCTTAATGGCCTCTACGTAATATGTTTACATCAGTGATACAATTTTATAGCTTATTCTCCTAGCTCCAGATATAGAAATACTACATGTAAACAAATAGGATGAACACACTTTGTAGATTACAAGCTTTCTAATGACACCATACAAGGGGTATTTATCGTAAAGCGTATTAGTAAGCATATTTCCATAAAGCCTACGGACTGCAACGTCACACACTGGTCATAGCACACGTGCAGGCAGCTGGAGCAGCCTCACCTGCTCCAGAGGTCTCAGCGAAGTCACACACCCCTATTCCCACCACCAAGGTATTGGTGCAGCACACAGGGAAACTGGGGCACAGGCAGTATTCATGCAAAACAGTAAAACTCACATAGGCTCAACAGTAAAACTCACATACAACATAACAAGGGAAAATCCCCACTTCGTGACACCCTCTATCCCTGCACCTTCTCTGTTATATTTACATTGAGAATATAGCTAATATAATGCCAATATTTAAAAAGGGCCCTAGAGGTGATCCCGGCAATTACAGACCAGTAAGTCTAATGTCAGTACTGGGCAAATTAGTTGAAACAATAGTAAAGAATAAAATTGTAAGACACACAGAAGGACATAAATTGTTGGGCAAAAGTCAACACGGTTTCTGTACAGGGAAATCACGAAAGCTTATGCTCAAATAAATTTGTTAGTCTCTAAGGTGCCACAAGTCCTCCTTTTCTTTTTGTGAATACAGACTAACACGGCTGCTACTCTGAAACTAATCTACTAGAGTTCTTTGAAGGGGTCAGCCTGAGCCTGAGGAGGAGACAGAATTTACTAATGTACATTGCCAAAGAGCCACAGTAATATGTCAGCAGCCCCCCCCATCAGCTCTTGCCTGCTCCCAGTGCCCACCGGCTGCCCATCAGCGCCTCCCCATCCCTCCCGATCAGCTGTTTTCTGGCATGCAGGAGGCTTGGAGGGGGAGGGAGAGGAGCGAGGGCATAGCAGGCTCATGGGTAGGGGTGAAGTGGGGGGCACATTGGAAAGTTGGCACCTATAGCTCCAGCCCCAGAATCGGTGCCTATACAAGGAGCCACATATTAACTTCTGAAGAGCTTCATGTGGAGCCACAGGTTGGCCACCCCTGTACTAATCTATTAGAGTTCTTTGAAGGCTCAACAAACATGTAGACAAGGGGGATCCAGTGGACATAGTGTACTTAGGCTATTTCCAGAAAGCCTTTGACAAGGTTTCTCACCAAAGGCTCTTATGTAAATTCAGTTGTCAGGGGATAAGAGGGAAGATCCTTTCATGGTTTGAGAACTGGCTAAAAGACAGGGAACAACGGATAGGAATAAATGGTAAATTTTCAGAATGGAGAGGGGTAACTAGCAGTATTCCCCAAGGGTCAGTCCTAGGACCAATCCTATTCAACTTATTCTTAAATGATCTGGAGCAAGGGGTAAACAGTGAGGTGGCAAAGTTTGCAGAGGATACTTGTCACGGAGTCCAGGGGCGATGCTCTGGAACTGCTCCCTACGAAGCCAGGCAGGACTCGGGTGAAGTCTCCTCTCTGTGAGCAGCCTGTCTGCAGGGCGAGAAGCTCACACGGCTTCCACCTTCCTGGGTCTGAACTCGGAGCATTCAGCATCCTCTGCCCCTCCGTCCGCTTCCCACAGCAAGTCCGCCCAGGCGGGGTCCTGGGGAAGCGAGAGGGTCCTGCACCCCAACTTTGCAGTCAGACGTGACTCTAGCCAGCAAAACAGAGGTTTATTAGATGATAGGAACATGGTTTAAAACAGAGCTTGTAGGTACAGAGAACAGGACCCCTCAGCTGGGTCCATTTTGGGGGGCATGGAGCAACAGTCAAGAATTGTAACATTCATAAACCAGTCGGAGAACACTTCAATCTCTCTGGTCACACGATTACAGACATGAAAGTTGCTATATTACAACAAAAAAACTTCAAATCCAGACTCCAGCGAGAAACTGTTGAATTGGAATTCATTTGCAAATTTGATACAATTAACTTAGGCTTGAATAGAGACTGGGAGTGGCTAAGTCATTATGCAAGATAACCTATTTCCCCGTGTTTTTTCCTACCCCCACCCCCCGTCAGACGTTCTTGTTAAACCCTGGATTTGTGCTGGAAATGGCCCATCTTGATTATCATACACATTGTAAGGAGAGTGGTCACTTTAGATCATAGAATCATAGAATATCAGGGTTGGAAGGGACCCCTGAAGGTCATCTAGTCCAACCCCCTGCTCGAAGCAGGACCAATTCCCAGTTAAATCATCCCAGCCAGGGCTTTGTCAAGCCTGACCTTAAAACCCTCTAAGCAAGGAGATTCTACCACCTCCCTAGGTAACGCATTCCAGTGTTTCACCACCCTCTTAGTGAAAAAGTTTTTCCTAATATCCAATCTAAACCTCCCCCACTGCAACTTGAGACCATTACTCCTCGTTCTGTCATCTGCTACCACTGAGAACAGTCTAGAACCATCCTCTTTGGAATCCCCTTTCAGGTAGTTGAAAGCAGCTATCAAATCCCCCCTCATTCTTCTCTTCTGCAGGCTAAACAATCCCAGCTCCCTCAGCCTCTCCTCATAAGTCATGTGTTCCAGACCCCTAATCATTTTTGTTGCCCTTCGCTGGACTCTCTCCAATTTATCCACATCCTTCTTGTAGGTGGGGCCCAAAACTGGACACAGTACTCCAGATGAGGCCTCACCAATGTTGAATAGAGGGGAACGATCACGTCCCTCGATCTGCTCGCTATGCCCCTACTTATACATCCCAAAATGCCATTGGCCTTCTTGGCAACAAGGGCACACTGCTGACTCATATCCAGCTTCTCGTCCACTGTCACCCCTAGGTCCTTTTCCGCAGAACTGCTGCCTAGCCATTCGGTCCCTAGTCTGTAGCTGTGCATTGGATTCTTCCATCCTAAGTGCAGGACCCTGCACTTATCCTTATTGAACCTCATCAGATTTCTTTTGGCCCAATCCTCCAATTTGTCTAGGTCCTTCTGTATCCTATCCCTCTCCTCCAGCGTATCTACCACGCCTCCCAGTTTAGTGTCATCCGCAAATTTGCTGAGAGTGCAATCCACACCATCCTCCAGATCATTTATGAAGATATTGAACAAAACCGGCCCCAGGACCGACCCTTGGGGCACTCCACTTGATACCGGCTGCCAACTAGACATGGAGCCATTGATCACTACCCATTGAGCCCGACAATCTAGCCAGCTTTCTACCCACCTTACAGTGCATTCATCCAGCCCATACTTCCTTAACTTGCTGACAAGAATACTGTGGGAGACCGTGTCAAAAGCTTTGCTAAAGTCAAGAAACAATACATCCACTGCTTTCCCTTCATCCACAGAACCAGTAATCTCATCATAAAAGGCGATTAGATTAGTCAGGCATGACCTTCCCTTGGTGAATCCATGCTGGCTGTTCCTGATCACTTTCCTCTCATGCAAGTGCATCAGGATTGATTCTTTGAGGACCTGCTCCATGATTTTTCCAGGGACTGAGGTGAGGCTGACTGGCCTGTAGTTCCCAGGATCCTCCTTCTTCCCTTTTTTAAAGATTGGCACTACATTAGCCTTTTCCAGTCATCCGGGACTTCCCTGGTTCGCCACGAGTTTTCAAAGATAATGGCCAATGGCTCTGCAATCACAGCCGCCAATAAGCTATTACCAGCAGGAGAGTGGGGTGGGTGGAGCTATTTTTTCATGCTTTGTGTTGTTACGAATTACACCTGAGAGGACACGCACACAACTGCTGTGAATTATATCTGGTAGGACATGCACCCAACTGCTGCGAATTACACCTGGTAGGACACGCACACAAATGCTACGAATTACACCTGGTAGGACACGCACACAACTGCTGCGAATTACACCTGGTAGGACACGCACACCAATGCTGCGAATTATACCTGATAGGTCATGTACAGTTCAAATCTAGGCTGAGGCACATAAACAAAATCCACAACTGCAGAGTTCCCAAAAGACACTAAGTTTATTACGCTCGAGCGTGGTGGCCCCCTGCTAGCCAGGAGGGGACCCTGAATACAGATTATACAAAGGTTATATACTTTTTAGCAAAGCATGTTGCCCTCGTGCATTGGAAACCTTAGCCAATAAACAAACCCTTGTCTTATCTACCACCTATCCCTGCTTGGTGCATTCCTCGTGCTATACCAGTATGTTAATTACACAGCATGGTCCTAAAGCCATGCATCAGTAACATTTATTATCAGGATGGGAGGCCTCACATCAAGGCCAAGAGACAGGGAGTTAGAGACTGACAAAAACCAGATACTGGGAGTCAAGGCAGGCTGGAGACAAGAAGGAGGATTTTCACAGGGATTCAGTATCTAAGGATCACTCCTCCTGGTGTATGATGTGCTGGCATTTAAACAATGGTGGGCCCCAAACCAAAATGGAGTCACATGTGCTATCTTTTTCTTAACAGTCCTCCCTTTCTTTTTGTACGTCAGTAAGCTATATTGGGGCTGAGTAACCGCGCTGCAGGGTTAGCAACTGCCGACAGCACATACTGCAGCATTGTAGGCATACAAAAAATAACGCAAAAACAGTAACAGTCAAAAAAAGTAAATACAAAATACGCCGTCCCCAGGTCCCCACATCCGGTAGCCATGAGGTGAGCCAGTCCCAGACCTCCTGGAATCCGGCGCTGGTAGTGTCGAGGCTGATGTGGTGGAATAGGGCTGCCTGTTGCTTGAGGATGTGGATGTTAGTTTTTACCCTATGGTGCTGATTTACAAATACACAACAGCTTGAATTGACCAGAGCACAAACCCCGCCCTGACTTGCAAGGAGATAATCCAGGGCTAGGCTGTTTTGCAATGTCGTTTGGGATAGCTGGGTGACTTCAATTTGAAGGGCAGATAAAGCATCTGCAGTAGCATTTGCCATTAGTTCCAAAGCAGCTGAAATGTTAACTATAGCTTTTTTTAGCTCGCTTACTCCCATCCATGGCAGAAACCAACGCGCAAAGGAGTGAAAGCCTTTGGGCCGTTGAGAAAGGGGGTTTAAAGGAATACTTTGTCTGTCCCTCCATACTAGATTGCGGATCTCTCCCCGGGTCAGGTTTTGGTGTACTGTCACGGCAGGTACTGTAGCCCCTAAAGTACATGTACCACACCATCCTGCTGGGAGAACCTTATAGGCTGTGTGATTGCATAACGAATACCAGCCAGACCCCTCAGGGACTGGCCATGGGGTCCTGGAGTAGGTAGAGGAGCCGCCCGCACCAGAGCTGATTTGGGTGGTGTCCTTGCACCCCACAAAATTTCCTACAAAAACTGTATTTTTTATGCCCTTACGTCGTGACACACATAAAGCATAATTACCCTGGGCCACCATATTAATAGACCATATTTGGATTGTAACATTTCAGTTAAACGTAGTGTTTGCCCAAAGCTTAGTTTGGAGTGTTTGATTAAGGGGGATAGGTACTCCTACCAACGGGACCCCCTGACCTAAATATGTGGGGGTATGAATACCAATTCAACACTGCGTTCAATTTACACCCTGTTTGATAGCGCGGGTTAAATTTAAGAAGCTATTGCCCTTCCATCCTTGTACTGGACTTGGGAATAGGGAAAGGAACCCCCCAGGCAAACCATACCAATGTCGGCATTCTCCTTTATACTATACAAAAAACACTACCCCCAATGTAAGTCCAATAAACAGGAACACAGAAGGTGGGCTGTGAAGGTCCCAGTAGCTGGAAAGCTTAGTCCATGGGTTGGTCGTGGTGTTCATTTGTGAATTAGCTTGTCCTCCGTTTTATTTTTTTTTCCCCTTCTTGGCTTTTATTAACCTGCAAAGGAAACTTTTACTTTTTACTTATTCATCTTTGTTTAAAAAGGAACACATGTACATTGCCCATTATACAGCACTTTAGTCATATTGTTTAATGTATGCCACATACACCATTTTACGAAAATGACTTTATTACAGAGCTTTGGAGCAACAAGCCAGGACAAGCACTCCCACTTTTGAGGAGTCCACTTGGTACAACCTCTGGTGTCCAGTAGCTTTCCTCCCTCCCCAGCCCTTTGGCTAGAAATGTGAGGTAGCCAGAAGGATTTTATGTATAATATGGGGAGTGGGTTAACCTTTCATGTCCTTGCTTCCAAAGACTGTTGGTGTGCAAATTTTAACAACAATTTTTTTTAATTAAAAGATCTGGCCAATGAATTTTTTTTTTTTTACTTAAGCAAATATATTAAACTTTAGTATATATTCCAAGTTGAATAAAACGAGTATCTGCATTTTGATTTAACCCTTCTATTTAGTTTTAAACTAAACTGTCCTATGAAAAATTAAACACAGCAATTCTGGCCACAAGACAAACACCACAAGACAGGACATAGAACACAGAACAGAATTCCTATTGTGCCAGTAAATTTATGAGATGTTGAATTGCTTTTCAGCTGGCATTAGTTTTCTCTGATTTTTTGAAAGACAAAAAAACCCCACAGATCTACCCCTTTTGGGCAGTCAGTCATTGCTTAAAATATTTTTTTTTTATACAAATGCCCTTGTTAATTGTAGGCAAAACAGAGGAATTACCCATATTTTCTTGTATTTGTTTTATAGGCAGCCCAGGTTTCAGTGGCCTCTACCTTATTAGTTAGGTAATTTACATTAAAACAAAGGCTTTCTGGCTTGCTTTTGGATCCACAGGTTAAAGATTTTTACTTTAAAAAGGGCACAATAAACTTTACCAGACTTTTGATTGCCTTTTACTTTTAACTCCTGCTGTCAAACACACAGTGACCTGAAAAGGAAGACACCACCTATTGTAGCCCCTTGGAGCCTAATAAGATATTAATTAAGTAACACTGTATAATTGCATTTTTTTTTTTTTTTTGGAAAAGGGCCCATTTTTTTCCGAAATGGCTGCAAAGAAACCAAGAATTCTTTTTCTTTCCAGTATTTTACAAAGTTCAACTGCTTAATTCTTTCCAGCAACTACAGAGTTAACTTTTTACTATCCTTTTTTAAATCACTTGCTTATTTCCCAAAACGACACCCAATTAACTTAGATTTTACCATTTCAAGTATTATTCTGGGATTTACGTTTTCCATTTCTGTAATTATTTACTCCTCTTTTTTCACTATGACCTCCAAGTTTCCAATCTGTTTTCCAATCTCTCTATCTGTTGCCTGCCGCTTGGGCCCGATCCTGTTTTTTTTCTCTGAACTGTCCCTTTCATGAGCACCAGCTTTGTTTCACTACCAAATTAACAAGGAGGGTAGGCTTCTTAACTAGCCCGCAGCCCTCCTGGTCTCTTTTCTTAAATATTTTCACTTACAAGGGCTACCCGAGTTCTACCCCCATGAGGCTTGTCACCTGGACAGAAAGCATGGCTAATTGGCAAGCAAGGAGGTGACGGGCATAAGTCAGAAAGCCGAGGGTAAGCCGGAGGAGGGGCAGAAGCAGGCATAGCACAGAGCGGGGCTGGAGACCCCTGAGATGAATAAGAAAAGGAAGAGGAAAGAGGACGTCCTTTCGCATGCGCATAAGGCCAGTTGTCCCATACATACCAATAATCCATCTGGACTGGAGCTTTGTTTTCCAGCCTTTTCCTAAGCGCTGTTAATTGTTCCCCAGCAAAGGAACCATCCGGTGGCCAGTCAAAAGGTGTTTGAGTTGTTAGTGCTGGCCACTCAACCTTGCACAAGATTACAGCTTTTTTTTTTTTACCTAACCCATGGGTACAAGAAATATTCCCCCAATTCTCGAGAATTTCAGCCAAAGGGGTCCCCTTACTTACACTCTGCCCAGAACCCATAATGGGCTACCAAAAGGACACCAAATGTGCCACCTTATTGCCTAAGTGACGGCTCACACCCCCCCTTCTTAGAATTCTCAAAGGTGAACTCACCCTGTGCCGGCTGGAACTGTCCAAGAGGAGGAGTGTAGTCTCGCTTGTTGGGGCGAGCCTAGAGTCCCTTTGTGGTCGCCAAAACTGTTACAAATTACACCTGGTAGGACACGCACACAACTGCTGCGAATTACACCCGATAGGTCACGCACAGTTCGAATCTAGGCTGAGGCACATAAACAAAGTCCACAACTGCAGAGTTCCCAAAAGACACTAAGTTTATTACGCTCGAGCGTGGTGCCCCCCTGCTAGCCAGGAGGGGACCCTGAATACAGATTATACAAAGGTTATATACTTTTTGGCAAAGCATGTTGCCCTCGTGCATCGGAAACCTTAGCCAATAAACAAACCCTTGTCTTATCTACCACCTATCCCTGCTTGGTGCATTCCTCGTGCTATACCAGTATGTTAATTACACAGCATGGTCCTAAAGCCATGCATCAGTAACCTTTATTATCAGGATGGGAGGCCTCACATCAAGGCCAAGAGACAGGGAGTTAGAGACTGACAAAAACCAGATACTGGGAGTCAAGGCAGGCTGGAGACAAGGAGGAGGATTTTCACAGGGATTCAGTATCTAAGGATCACTCCTCCTGGTGTATGATGTGCTGGCATTTAAACCATGGTGGGTCCCAAACCAAAATGGAGTCACATGTGCTAACTTTTCCTTAACAGTGTGTATATAAAAAGATCTTCTACACTTTCCACACTATGCATCCGATGAAGTGAGCTGTAGCTCACGAAAGCTTATGCTCAGATAAATTGGTTAGTGTCTAAAGTGCCACGAGTGACACTGGGTGGCCAATCCACATAATGCACAAACCATTTCCCTCCTGGACAAACATAGACACTGGGTGGCCAGTTAGGGGAATGCAAGAATTTCCCTCACGGAGCAACACTGACAGTCAGTGGCCAGTCAGGGTAATGCACGAACAATTTCCCTCACGGAGCAACAATGACACTGGGTGGCCAGTCAGGGTAATGCACAAACAATTTCCCTCACGGAGCAACAATGACACTGGGTGGCCAATTCAGGTAATGCACAAATCATTTCCCTCACGGAGCAACAGTGACACTGGGTGGCCACTCTGGGTAATGCACCAACAATTTCCCTCATGGAACAACAGTGACACCACGTGGCCAATCCAGATAATGCACAAACCATTTCCCTCATGGACGAACAGTGACACCGGGTGGCCACTCAGGGTACTGCACAAAGCATTTCCTCACAGAGCAACAGTGACAGTGGGTGGCAAATTCAGATCGTGCACAAATCATTTCCCTCATACAGGAACAATGACACTGGGTGGCTACTCAGTGTAATGAAGAAATAATTTCCCTCACAGAACAACAGTGATACTGGGTGGCCAGTCAGGGCAATGCACAAACCATTTCCCTCATGGAGCAAGAGTGACACTTGGGCAGCCACTTGGAGTAACGCAGAAAGCATTTCCCTCACGGAGCAATGGTGACACTTCGTGGCCAATTCAGGTAGTGTTCAAATCATTTCCCTCATGGACCAACAGTGACACCGGGCAGCCCCTTGGAGTAATACACAAAGCATTTCCTCACGGTGCACCAGTTGCACAAACTGGGTTTAATAATAAATAATAATAAACAAAAAATAGTTTCACTATAAAAGTTAGATTTTCAGTTATTGTAAGGGATAGCAAACAGAAGATGGCAGATTACTAAGCAAATACAAATACACACACATACTAAGCCTAAGATCTTGAAGAGACTGGATTCAAGAAGTAATTTCTCACCCTAAATGTCTTTCGGCAACTTAAAGAGTTTCTGTAGCTTAGACTTCCCATTGTTTCCCTTTACAGACTAGACTCCTGTCTTAGTCTGGACTTCCCCCTTCTCAGTTCCTTTGTCTCTTCAGGTACTTTCAGCAACCTTTCTACTGCCCTGCATGATTTTCGTCCGCTCCGACTTCTCCATGGCTCCCGAGACCTCACCTGGGGGAATGCACACCTACCTTTGTCCTACAAAGGGAGACAGCACCAGGAGAGCAGAGGAGAGAGAGACTGAGAAAGTTGGCCAACACACAAGAGAAGAGAGAAGAACATGGGAGGAAGGCAAGCAACTCACCAGCTGGAGTCCTCCTCCTAGATGCAACCTTCTCCTGCGAAGGAGACACTGTTCCTGGCCAGAGAAATGAGCAGCCCCTGAAAACGGGGACCTTGTCTCTCTCGTAACCACAGCTGGTCAGGAACCATTTCTTACAAACCCAGCCCCAGCTAATGGGGAGTCCCTACCTGGAGCCAGGCGGGCCGTGAACAAAGCCTTAAACAAACCAGACACTTATCTCACTGACATTAGCGACTGCTCCACTGCCAACTGGACGACTCCTGGCTTGCATCAACAGTGCTCGCAGGCTCACTGCTCTCGCTCGCTTTCCATCCAATGAGGGGAGTAGACTGTTTGTACTAAACCCAGACCGAGGAGGAAAAACAAATAAGTTACCATCTCAGTGGCCAACATCGCATAGGCTATTCTTTTCTCTTCTCCTGCATGGCGGCATTCTGTCCCAACCCTCCCCACCATCAGGCCTTTAGTACTAAAACTAGAAAGCACCCCTTGCAACAGCACCCGAAATAATCACTCTGCACAGCAGACTCTGGCCCCTCATCAGCCATAATTTCACAGAGCCCTTTACCCAAAGAGGAAGCACACGGCCTCTGAAGAATACTGCAGCAAGCACAGATGAGGAATTCAAAGCACTGACCGCTTACTCAGAGCCAGTTATGCGGGAGACAGAAAGCTGACGACTCTTCATGTCCACTTAGAAGGATGTCCAAGCTGCTTAGGTACACCTCGGCCACTTCTCCTCTGGCTCGGGCTCCTGGACAATTCCTCTGCGAGAGCAGCTGCAAAAGCCAAGCACAAGCTATCATTATACAAAGCTCCATTGGTGCTGAAAATCTTGCCCTCATCCATGCATTGGCCCCACTTGATGAACAGAGATCGAGTTAACACCGACAGTCACTGGACCACGCTCACACGCACTGCCCTGATTAGGCCCTGTGATGGTGTCCCCTGAATAGATATGTGGGCACAGTTGGCAACGGGCTTTGTTGCAAGGATAGGTTCCTGGGTTAGTGGTTCTGTTGTGTGGTATGTGGTTGCTGGACCTCATCACAGGACCTAATAACATCAGCCACACTGTTGCCGGCACCCAGTGCCGAGAGGCTGAACAACAGCTTGAGTGGTTCGTTACCCGGTGTGCTACACCCAATAATTACAACGGGGTGGAGAAGCAGAAAAGTTTATTTGCAGCTGCAAAAAGGTACAGGGAGAATAAAATCTCAAATCCTGCACAACAGAGCAGGAAGTTACACAGGCTTTTATACATCCTTTTTTCCAGCATACTTATCCAATAGCAAGCTGCTCCAAGTATCCATATAGCCAGCCAATCCAGTTCCCAGCTAGTTCCCTGATTCTCTGTATCATTTGTTAAACTATACATAAAGCTGCTTTATTTAGCATTGTTTTTTCATATCTTCCCTGTTTGGCCTTGCTTAGTTTCAGGCAGTCTGACTCTGCAACATACTGTTGCAGATTCTCAGCATAACTGCTGTGTGTGCCTCCAGGCGGGGGGGCCAAGGACACTTGGGCCTAGCACACAGAGCTGCTGTGAGTGCCTCCAGGCAGGAGGGGGGGGGGGGCCAAGGACACAGGGGCCTAGTGCGAGGGGGCTTCATCGACACTCGTGGTCTTCCATCCCCTCGAGTTACCTAGTGGCCATGCCCCAGTGTTCCCAACAACACTATCAGAGGCTCGTTCACCTGCACATCCACCAATGTGATATATGCCATCATGTGCCAGCAATGCCTCTCTGCCATGTACATTGGTCAAACTGGACAGTCTCTACGTAAAAGAATAAATGGACACAAATCAAATGTCAAGAATTATAACATTCATAAATTCAATCTCTCTGGTCACGCGATTACAGACATGAAAGTTGCTATATTACAACAAAAAAACTTCAAATCCAGACTCCAGCGAGAAACTGTTGAATTGGAATTCATTTGCAAATTTGATACAATTAACTTAGGCTTGAATAGAGACTGGGAGTGGCTAAGTCATTATGCAAGGTAACCTATTTCCCCTTGTTTTTTTCCTACCCACCCCCCCCCAGACGTTCTTGTTAAACCCTGGATTTGTGCTGGAAATGGCCCACCTTGATTATCATACACATTGTAAGGAGAGGTTTCAGAGTAGCAGCCGTGTTAGTCTGTATTCGCAAAAAGAAAAGGAGGACTTGTGGCACCTTAGAGACTAACCAATTTATTAGAGCATAAGCTTTCGTGAGCTACAGCTCACTTCCTCAGATGCATATCGTGGAAACTGCAGCAGTCTTTATATATACACAGAGAATATGAAACAATACCTATTCCCACCCCACTGTCCTGCTGGTAATAGCTTATCTAAAGTGATTTCCAGCACAAATCCAGGTTTTCTCACCCTCCACCCCCCCACACAAATTCACTCTCCTGCTGGTGATAGCCCATCCAAAGTGACAACTCTTTACACAATGTGCATGACAATCAAGCTGGGCTATTTCCTGCTGGAAACCTTGCTAGAATGCACAGCCCACCACCACAAATTATTTTCATTTACAAAACAAAAACAAAAAACAACTACCAATCAAACATCAGAATACATCCTTACTCCTTAGAGAAAGGCTGCCAGTTTGATAAGCATGACTGAGATATTAAAGAACTCAGTTACATGTAAAAAGAAAAGGAGTACTAGTGGCACCTTAGAGACTAACAAATTTATTTGAGCATAAGCTTTCGTGAGCTACAGCTCACTTCATTGGATGCATTCAGTGGAAAATACAGTGGGGAGATTTATATACATAGAAAACATGAAACAATGGGAGTTACCATACACACTGTAACCAGAGTGATCACTTAAGGTGAGCTATTACCAGCAGGAGGGGGTGGTGGTGGTGACCTTTTGTAGTGATAATCAAGGTGAGCCATTTCCAGCAGTTGACAAGTACTCCTTTTCTTTTTGCAAATACAGACTAACACAGCTGCTACTCTGTAATCTGCCAGTTATATGTAGTTAAATTTTTCTGACTTTGTATATTGTTCCACGGTGTGACTGTTCAGGCACACCTGTGCTGGTTTCCCCATCTGTAGAAGGTTAAGGATTACATCTTCTTTTAAGTCTCAGCCTGAAAAACCCTTCAGAACAGCTAATGTGACCTCATTCTGCTAACATAATGATGCCCACTGGGGTAATGCATGTGCTGCCCACCCTCTCAAGGGTGCAGACATTGTATTCAAGTAAATTTCAAAAAGCTCCAATATATAGTCTGACTCTGGAGCAAAACTCGGTCCTTTCTGCAACTGAGTCCATAAAGGGGTTGGCCCTGATCCTGAAAACACTTAAACGATATTCATGTACTGTTACACATATTTGCAGCCACAAAACCACTCCCACCAGTTAACCAATAAACAGAATTAAGTTTAAATCAATTATTTATTCGTGTAATTTTTCCTACTGAAGACCAATGTACTGCAGTAGGGATGGGACAGCAGCAGGAACAGGGGAAGGGGGGCATTCTGGGGAATACATTTTCAATGCCCACGGGGGTCCTTACAAACTTGTTGATACAATGTTTCTATGTACTTTTAATCACAGCTCATACCTCCAGCTGCACAAAGTAGCGCATAGCACAAAGTAGCGCATAGGGCAACACATTCTGAAAACAAAGGTAAGAGAAGACTACAATTCATCTGCTGCATCAAGGCACACTGCACTAGAAGCATGTGAGAAGCAGCGGAAGGTTTTAGTACTCCTTCCCCCCCTCCCGCCCCCGCAACACAGTAGATATGCATAGCCATTTATATCTCAATCACCACTGGACACATGCAGGTGAACATGTCTATGAAGGCAGCCTGTATAACAACAGGCAAGGAGAGAGAGCATGTTGGCCAACACACTAGAGAGAAGCAATGAAGGAAGAACAAACAGCACCTGTAGTCACCTTCCTGGTTCCAGATGTTTACTCAGGATATGCTCCTCCCTATGTGCCTTGAGGCCTGAAGGTATGGTCCAGAGAAATGTGAAATAGCTTAGATATGTTGTTGATTTTATGAAAAGAGTAAATAATATTAAACTTTTTTAAATGCCTTCCCCAGCTATTACCAGCAGGAGAGTGAGTTTGTGTGTGTATGGGGGTGGGGGGGATGTGAGAAAACCTGGATTTGTGCAGGAAATAGCCCAACTTGATTGTCATGCACATTGTGTAAAGAGTTGTCACTTTGGATGGGCTATCACCAGCAGGAGAGTGAATTTGTGTGTGGGGGGTGGAGGGTGAGAAAACCTGGATTTGTGCTGGAAATGGCCCACCTGATGATCACTTTAGATAAGCTATTACCAGCAGGACAGTGGGGTGGGAGTAGGTATTGTTTCATATTCTCTGTGTATATATAAAGCCTGCTGCAGTTTCTACGATATGCATCTGAGGAAGTGAGCTGTAGCTCACGAAAGCTTATGCTCTAATAAATTGGTTAGTCTCTAAGGTGCCACAAGTACTCCTTTTCTTTTTGCCAATACACACTGTTACTCTCCCCCCCCCAGAGAGAAGGTGTTTTGCAACCTGTCTCTAGTGCCCTCCCCCCAAACAAAAAGTACCCCATGTCTGGCCAGTAGTATCCCCTCAGAAACCAGATATCCCTCTTGTCCAGATAATAATGTCCCCTAATAGGGACACTTACACATACAGGAAGTGTCCTGAATGCCTGCTCTCCCACGGTGTTAGTTGAGGAGTAGAGGAAAAACAGGGAATCTCAGAAAAACAAACTGGTAGCAGCAGTTGCCTCATAAAGAAAAGGAGTACTTGTGGCACCTTAGAGACTAACCAATTTATTTGAGCATAAGCTTTCGTGAGCTAGTTTTTCCTTATGCTTATTAATTAATGGCAGGGGTATTCCCACACATTAGTACAAGCTAAGTTGTTTACAGCAGAATCTCTTTTTCTCCAAGCCTGCAGCCCCACGTGCCGGAATGTGGTTTGACACTCTCAGCTATGCAGAGAATCTCAGCCTTCCTTAAAAAAATAATCTACTATTTGTACCTACAGAAATCAAAGCTTGAAAATGTGGCCCAACTGTAACCTAAAGGCTCAGAAAGCAAATAAAAAGACACACACCTCCTCAAAAGCACAATTTGGAAGGTCCATGAATTTCAAACTCTTGGGGTTGTCAGCACTGGGTACCTGAGTCCCTTTGCCAAACACTGTCCTCTTTCCCCCCTGGATTCCAGGAGTTTGTGTCCACTTGCCAATTCTACCCTCCCACCCCACCCCGCAGGGATGAGATGGGGGAGACTTGGCTGCAGCAGCCCTGCAAGCACTACATGTCCCATGATGGAATGTGGCTTCCAAGGGTTGATTGGACTGTAAGCCAAGAACATTATATCCTCCACACTGCACCTCTCTCTGAGGCCACTTCCTCTCTTCCCATTGATCCTTGGGGCCACCAGATGGTGCTGACCTGCTGGTACTGTTGTGGGGGGAGAATGGGAGTCGGGGGGGGGGGGGCTCCTGCTTCACAAGGTGGGGGGCAGGGAGAGGAAAGCTTTTTCCTAAGAAATATGCAACGTGTCCCACTCAGACACACCCACCCCTTCCCTGTACTGGGGCAAAGGCAGAGTCTGCTTGGGATGTGCACGCATGCTCACACTCTCTGCTGGAGGACACCAAGTGATATAAAAGGCCAAAGTCTCTTTATTTTGGCAATACACGTTTCCAAATTGACAATAGTGAGGCAGAAGCTGATCCTTTACACCAGGAAGATTATTCTTGTGCCAAAGTTTTAGCCAACTGGAATGGAAAATGTTTAACAGCCGCTACCCAGCTGCAAAAGAATATGAAACTTTAAAACATGGTGAGAAAAACAAAACTCCTACTTCCCATACATATTTATGGAGCTAGCATATCTACCAGCAGAGATTCACTTTAGTAAAGCTTTTTCATATTGAAACTATTTGGGAGAAGTAACCAGAAAAAACTATTCCCTACCTTTTTGTAACTGTTGTTCTTCAAGATGTGTTTTGCTTATGTCCATTCCATTCTAGATGTGTGAGCGCCCACGTGTGTGGTCATCGGAGATTTTTTGCCTTAGCGATATCTGTAGGGCTGGCTGCGGTGCCCCCTTGAGTGCCGTGCTCATGCGCTGGTATATCAGGCACCGCTGGCCCTATGCCCTCTCGGTTCCTTCTTGCTGACAACTCCGACAGAGGGGCAGAAGGGCAGGTAATGGTATGGACATGAGCAACACGTCTTGAAGAACAACAGTTATGAAAAGGTGGGTAACTGTTTGTTCTTATTTGAGTGCTTGTTTATGTCAAGCAGTATCCTCGGAGGTGGGCTCAGAGTTCACAGTCTTGCAGTTTGTAGCACTGCTCTACCAAAACCAGTGTCATCTCAAGCTTGCCAGGTCAGCGCATAATGTGATGCGAACGTGTGGACAGATGACCAGGTAGCGGCCCAACAGATCTCTTGGATCGGCACCTGTGTCAGGAAGGCTGCCGAAGACGCCTAGTTGAGTGAGCTGTCATTGTTGAGTGATTGCTGGTGGGGGCACCTTTGCCAGCTCATAGCAGTAGTAGATGCAGGCTGTGATCCAGTACAAGCTCCTCCGAGCAGACACTGGGAGACCTTTCATCCTGTCTGTCACTGCCACGAACAATTGCGTTGACTTATGGAATGGCTTCGTTCTATTTATGTAGAATGCCAGCACCCACTTGATGTCCAGGGTGTGTAGCCTGTGCTCCTCATCTGATACACGAGGCTTCGGACAGAAGACTGGTAAGTATATGTCCTGGTCAGTATGAAACTGGGAAACGACCTAAGGCAGAAATGCCGCGTGGAGGCGCAGCTGGACCTTGTCCTTGAAGAAGATTGCTTAGGGCAGTTCCAAGGTGAGCATCCTGACTTCAGACACCCTGCAGACTGATGTTATAGAAACCAGAAAAGAAACCTTCCAGGAGAGAAGCAGGAGGGAGCAGGAAGCAAGAGGCTCAAAGGGAGATCCCATGAACCTTGACAGCACAAGACTCAGGTCCCAGTGAGGGACTGGGTCCCAGACGTGCGGATAGAGGCTCTTCAGATAGTTTAAAAAATGTGCCGTTATAGGGTGGGTGAAGAGAGTCCTGCCCTGGAATGGGGGATGCAATGCCAAGATGGCTGCAAGGTGGTCCTTGATGGAAGAGAGGGACAACCCTTGGAGCTTGAGATGCAGCAAGTAATCCAGGATGTCCTGTGGAGAGGCCTGCTCAGCCCAAAGGCACCACTTCGAGGCCCAACACGCAAACCTTTTTCATTTAGCTAGGTAGGTCACCCTGGTGGAGGGTTTCCTGCTGCCCAGCAAAATCTGTTAAACATGGGATGAGCACACCTGTTCTTCTGCACTCAGCCATGCAGCAGCCAAGCCGTCAGGTGCGGCACCTCCAGGTTCAGATGTAGCAGGTTGCCATGGTTCTGGGACAGCAGATCAGGCCAAAGAGGCATCAGAAGAGGGACGGCTGCAGAAAGGTTCAACAACATGCCAAACCAGTGCTGATGGGGCCATGTTGGGACTACCAGAATAACCCTTGCTCTGTCCTACTTGACTTTCACCAGGACCCTGTGGATTAATGGCACCAGTGGAAAGGCATACATCAGCATCCCCGACCATGGAATGAAGAAGGCATCCGAAAGGGAACCTCTGTTCAGACCCCGGATAGAACATACCTGCATGCAGCCATGTGGCCCATAAGACATAGGCAGGTGTGGGCTGTAGTGAGAGGGTGGTTCTTTAACAGGCAGATTAAGCCTGACATTGCCTGAAAGAGGAAGGAAGGCCCTGGCTCACATGGAGTTGACAACCACCCCCAATGAACTCTATGCACTGGACCAGCATTAATGTGGACTTTTTTGTGTTTATTAACAGGTCCAGATTGCGGCAGGTGGAATGCACCAGATCAAGGCTCCTTTGCACCTGTTCCCGAGACCTGCCCTTGATAAGCCAGTCGTCGATGTACGGGAAAACCCCTCGACATCTCAGGTAAGCTGCCACGGGCATCATGTACTTTGTGAACACTCTCAGGGCCAATTACAGGCCAAAGGGCAGCACCATGAACTGGAAATGGCACCCTCCCACTATAAAATAGAGGAAACGCCTGTGACCCGGGAATATGGAAATAAGCGTCTTGAGAGACTTGTTGAGGCAACGCAGGTCCAGGATGGATCTGAGACCTCCTTTTGCTTTCAGGATTAGGAATTACCAGGAGTAGAACCCCTATCCTTTCATGTCCTGAGGAACCTCTTCTACTTCCCCCAGGCACAAAGGTTCTTGACCTCCTGAATGAGAAGTTGCTTGTGAGAAGGGTCCCTGAAGAGGGATGGGGAAGAGGGGGAGGGGAAGGGAGGAGTGGCCAAAAACAGCAGGGTATAGCCCGGAGATATTATGTCCAGGACCCAGTGGTCCAAAGTGACCCGCAACCAGGCTGAACGGTCGGGAAGGAGGTGGTTGAGGAAAGGTAACGGCGGATCAAAGGAATTGACTGGAGCATCGGTCTCGAGCATGCCATCGAAACAAGCACTTCTGGCCTCTGGAATGCTTCGCCAGTCTAGGCTGCGCAGATAAACAGGAGGTAGAAGGGTGGCACCGACTAAACTTAGTGTCTTGGTCCCTTCTTCTTGCAGACTCCGGACGAGGCTGCCAAAGCCTTGGCGGCTGGGGTGGCCAGCATTACTTATGCGCCTACTGTGGCGTTTGCATGCCCAGCGAGCAAAGGGTGATTCTGGTGTCCTTTAGCCCAGTGTTTTTCAAACTGTGGGTCATGCCATGTCAGGCACTCGGTTGCCTTGCTCTGGTCAGCACCGCCAACCGGGACATTAAAAGTCCCATCGGCGGTGCTGCCCAGCTAAGGCAGGCTAGTGTCTACCTTTTCTGACACCGTGCTGTGCCCTGGAGGCAGCCAGCAGCGGGTCTGGCTTCTAGGCATGGGGGCCACAGGGCTCTGCGTGCTGCCCCTGCCCGAAGCACCAGCTCCACGCTCCCATTGGCCAGGAACCGTGTCAGGACAGGCAGGACGCCTGCCTCCGCACTCCAGCTGTGCCCCTGACCAGAAGCCATTGTGGTGCCCTCCTGCACCAGAGTGTCAAACTCTTCAGCCAAATCCTGAGGAAGGCACTCCTTGAACTTACAGAGGGAGTCCCATAAGTTAAAATTATAATGGCCCAAGAGGGCGTGATGGTTTGCCACCTGAAACTGTAAACTGGTTGTGGAATAAATTTTTCTTCCAAACAAGTCCAGTCGTTTGGCTTCTTTGTTTTTCAGGGTTGAACTGGAGTGCCCGTTTCTCCTTCTCAAGGCTGACAGGACATCGAATAAGGTGTCCACCTGTTCAGCCATCTCCTCCACTTCCAGGCCCAAGTTCTCAGCCACCCACCAAAGCAAGGCCTAGTGGGTGCTTAAAGTCACCAAGTAGGCTAGCCCTGTAGGGGCCCGCAAGCATCTTGTCAGAGTACGAAGACGAAGATTGTACCACCGGTGGGGGACCCTGGTCCTCCTCCTCCACAGGGGAGGGTGGCTTAGGGGTGGGCACAGCCTCCTGAGTCCTGGCTTCCGGGCGTGTCTCCTGTACCAAGCCCAGTGCCAGCTGCTGCTGCTCCAAGGCGCTTGATGACGAATGGAGCAAAGGGGGCATAGCCATGACAGGCACCCCCTATGCATTCCAACAAAGCCACTGCATGGGCTACTGACCTGACTGCCACTGCGCCAATGCTGTGGATGCAGGCTGGATCACCCATTCTCACCACTGGGGTCTAGGAGATGAGCTAAAGCAACCCTCAGTCCCAGCGGAACCCCCTTCCAGAGACCACGTAGGGGCCAGAGATGCTTGAGTCTGCTTGGAGACCATCGATAATGGTAACCAGAGCCCGGCACAGGGGGACCAGTACCAATGGTGTGGAGACCGGAGTTGGTGCCGGGGGGACTGGAGGCGGGACAGAGAATGCTCCCATAGTGTTGGCGACCTGGATCAGTGATGTGATGACAACCTGCAGGAAGGCGACTGGTGCCGGTAGTAAGGGGACCGGCAGCCTCCCTCTCAGCAGCCCACGTTGGGAGAATGGTGACCGTGATCATGGAGCCGGTGACTGATGGCAAGCATCCAACGACCTTGTTGGTGGCTCCGGTGACCAGTGGCACAGCGGTGGAGGGCACACTATCGCCTTGAGAGATCAGCAGCACTCCACTGCTCCCTGGGGAGCCTTATCTGCTGGCTTGCCCTCTTGGGGAGCCTTTGCTGAACCCTGCGGCACCTGCTGCACTAGTGGTGCAGGTGGAGGCCTGTGCTCCTTCGACGCTTGGGGGGTACGCGAGGGCATTGGTGCCGGCAGGGGGATTGGTCCAGTACCACTCACAGGAGTCGAAGGAGGACCTTTCACAGGTCCCGACCAGAGAAGGCTGACTGCGGGGCTCCAGGGTAGGCGGAGGGCCCGAGGCAGGTCCTTTGCCTGCTGCCACCTGGCTCTTCTTTACCGGTGCCAGGGAGCTGCGCTTCCTCACTTTTTAAGGTACTGGTGATGGGCAGCGGTGCCAGGCGGAGCCCAGTGCCAGGGGTGGACTTTGCACTGATGCCGAGGTGCTTGGCAACTTGTGCCTAGACAGCTCAGACACCAGATGGAGGGAAGACTCCATAAGGAGAGTCCAAAGTCAAATATCCTGCTCTTTTTTCATGCGGGGCCAAAGTTCTTACAGATATAGCACTTATCTTCAACGTGTGCCTCCGCCAAGCACTTGAGACAGCTGCCGTGGGGATCACTAACAGGCATAAGCCTGTTACAGTCTGCACTTGGCTTGAATCCCAGAGACGGGGGTGGGGCATGCCCCACCAGGGACAAAGTCCCTGCTGGGACCCTAACTACTTAACACTTAATGGGTACTTAACACTAACTACCAAGAACAACTATATACAAGGCCTTAAGGCATGAAGTCCAAGACAAAAATCCACTAGCCCTTGCTAAGCAAGGAAAGGCGCTCCGATTAACCACTATGGCTGGTAAGAAGGAACTGCGAGGGCACAGGGCCGGCGCATATATACCTGATATACCGGCGCATGAGCACGGCACTCAAGAGGGCACTACAGCCAGCCCTACGGGTATCATTAAGGCAAAAATCTCCGATAACCACGCATGTGGGCGTGCACAGACCTAGAATGAAATTGACATGAGCAAGCACTCAAAGAAGAAACATATTTACTTTTTAGTGAGAGGAGAAATATTAGGGCTATCAAGCGATTTAAAAAATTAATCGTGATTAATTGCACTGTTAAACAATAACAGAATACCATTTATTTAAATATTTTTGGATATTTTCTACATTTTCAAATATATTGATTTAAATTACAACACAGAATACAAAGTGTACAGTGCTCACTTTATATTTATTTTTGATTACAAGCATTTGCACTGTAAAAAGACAAAAGAAATAGTATTTTTCAATTCACCTAATACAAGTACTGTAATGCAATCTCTTTATCATGAAAGTTGAACTTACAAATATAGAATAACATACAAAAATACTGCATTCAAAAATAAAACAATGTAAAATTTTAGAGCTTGCAAGTCCGCTCAGTCCTACTTCTTGTTCAGCCAATTGCTCAGACAAACGAGGTTGTTTACATTTGCAGGAGAAAATGCTGCCAGCTTCTTGTTTACAATGTCACTTGAAAGTGAGATCAGGTGTTCTCATGGTACTATTGTAGCCGGCGTTGCAAGAAATTTAAATGCCAGATGCGCATGCTTCAACTACTATTCCAGGGGACGTGCATCCATGCTTATGACGGGTTCTGCTCGAAAGCCATCCAAAGCAGTGCAGATCAACGCATGTTCATTTTCATCATCATGAGTCAGATGCCACCAGCAGAAGGTTGATTTTCTTTTTTGGTGGTTCGGGTTCTGTAGTATCCGCATTGGAGCGTTGCTCTTTTAAGACTTCTGAAAGCATGTTTCCTACCTAGTCCCTCTCAGATATTGGAAGGCACTTCAGATTCTTAAATATTGGGTTGAACGCTGTGGCTATCTTTACAAATCTCACATTGGTACCTTCTTTGCGTTTGTCAAATCTGAAGTGAAAGTGTACTTAAAATGAACAACATGTGCTGGGTCATCATCCGAGACTGTCGTAACATGAAATATATGGCAGAATGCAGGTAAAACAGAGCAGGTGACGTACAATTCTCCCCCAGGGAATTCAGTCACAAATTTAATTAACACACTATTTTTTTAAGCAGTGTCATCAGCATGAAAGCATGTCCTCTGGAATGCTGGTCGAGGCATAAAGGGGCATACAAATGTTTAGCATATCTGGCACGTAAATACCTTGCAATGCTGGCTACAAAAGTGCAATGCAAATGCCTGTTCTCACTTTCTGGTGATGTTGTAAATAAGAAGATGGCAGCATTATCTCCTGTAAATGTAAACAAAATTGTTTGTCTGAGTGATTGGCTAAACAAGAAGTAGGAGGAGAGGACTTGTAGCCTCTGGAGTTTTACGTTGTTTTATTTTTGAGTGCAGTTATGTAACAAAAAAAAAATCTACATTTGTAAGTTGCACTTTCATGACAAAGAGACTGCACTACAGTCCTTGTGTGAGGTGAATTGAAAAATACTATTTCTTCTGTTTATCATTTTTATAGTGCAAATATTTGTAATCAAAATATACACTTTGATTTCAATTACAACACAGAATACAAGATGCATATGAAAATGTAGAAAAACATCCAAAATAATGTTTTTAATCACAATTAATATTTTTGAGTTAACCGCGTGAGTTAACTGCGATTAATCGACAGCCTAAGAAATATATAATCTATGAACAATTTCAGACTGGGTCTGAGTATTTCACTAGCTTCAAAAATACTTCAGACTCAAAACAATTTTGCTTCATTTAAGATTATCATAACTTTGCTCATATATATTTTTCATGTCTATCTTGTCTGAAGCATCAAGAGATGAAAATATTTAAAATAATTTAAACATTGAGAGATTCTACAGAGCAACAAACACACTTCTGTAATCCATATTGTTCTTGTTGTACTTTCCAATTCAATGTAAGTGTAGTTAATAAGAGTTTCCATGTGGTAGATTCCAGCTCCTATGGTTATATTTTAGGTTCTCTGCTTTGGGATCCAGTTTTATCTGATGTAATTCCCTTGATATTAGTACTACATCGGGCCAGTTTTTACCATGCAAGGCTTTGGATCAGGATATTGCCTTGTCCTTTGGGATAGATCCAATTTCCAATCTGAGAGAAGTGCCGCCTCTGCTTCCCATGCTGCTTCTCTAGGTCTGTTTCATGTCATCCAATTAGTCACCATCTCTTGAAATTATTAGAACTGTGTAACAGCAGGACAGCATCTGGTACAGGGGACAGAATGTAATCAAATGTGCACAGAATGGAGAAATTTATTTTAATTATAATAAAAAATATAATTTAGTCACTGCAGAGATGTCAAAAATGTACAACAATCATTATTTCCAATAAGTTAGGCAACCAGTTCTACATTTAACGATAACAAGAAGTGCAAGATCTGAGGAACTCTTCAAGAACTATTCTGGAGCTTATTTGAAACTCACAAAAGGAAAGAAGCAAAAAGAGATAAAGAACAAATAATAAAATAATAAAAACCTATCAAAGTCTTTTCGAGAGACATAATATCTCTTATTCAGTCAAACAGCCCTTGGTGTTCTATTATTCAGTTCTGAATTTAGAATGACAGTCACTTTCCTGCATTAGACAAAACAGACACAGGAGAGAGAGAAGAACTAGGATAATAAAGATGGTGAAAATACAGCTCAGAATACAGGGTGGCTGGTCAGTCATGGGACAGATGCTTTGGTCTTGTAGGTCAGCCATGAAAGCTATTGCTCTGGACATGCTCTTCTCCCCAGACAGGGACATTATCTAGTTGGTCTGGTCAGGTCCCTCTCCTTCATTCATCCTTCTCAGGATGGGCAGAGCTGAATGGGCCATCTCATCTCGTTGTACTGGTGCTGTGCAATACAGTTGATTTCAGGATCCAGTGAAAAGCTGAGAGAGAGGGGACAGGAGGAAGATGGGGGATGCAGAAAGGAATGCACAAGGGAAGGGAAAACAAAGAATGTATCAGGCTGGAGTCTTCCCTGGTGCAGCGATGATGATCAAGCTCCCCACTGTAGTACCATGGTCTGATATCATGATAACAATCTTTCCACCACAGCTGTGGTGATGGTAAAAAGCACTCCACTGCATTTTCACCCAGTCTCTTTTTAAGGACCGCAAAAGGGAGCAATGAGCTAAGTAGCCCATCCTCCTATTATTTTGTCCACCAATTTGGCCTAATTCCCAACACACTGATTTTTGGTTACCTGATTTCTGACTTTCTGCTCATCTTGTTCACCATTCGTAATACATAGTCTTTGACTGGTATCAGTAAACCCTTTTTATTTATATTAATTCAGTCTTTGTCTCCTTTGCTCCACATCTTTTCGTAAACAGTTTTATATAACAGACCATTCTAACAATCTGTGAGCCTTTACCCACTTTTCAGTAGTTAAGCTTACAATTAAGGTAAATGTATAGGCCCAGTTATTACAACGTTTCACACACTGCATACATCCACTATGCGCTTTACTCAGCTAAATCTATCACACAGTCCTTACCCACAGTATACCATACCCTGGAGCACTCGTGGATCACTGTTTAACATATTACTGTTATTTTAAAATGTTATGTAAATACAGTGTGTGATTTTCTAAGCTCATGACTCAGTCAAATTAGAACCAATTTTTCTCCAGAACACTGAAGTTTCTATTCAGTGAGGATTATTTCTTTACCAAATTACAATTTAATTGTTTAACAAAAGTAGAATTCCTTTAGTGAAACATCTTAAGTAATAGAAAATAATATCTATTTTTTTTAGTACATTAGCTCACTGCAGAGGGGTCAAACTTGTATGACTCAAATGGTTTAACAAAGATTCCCAAACTGGTTCAAAAAAGGTTTACTTGTGATCTGTGATGTTGGCTGGTCACATAATACTGGTTCCTTGTTTCTGGCTGCCATGTAACATTAAAGACCCATTAAATACTTTAATAATATTTTTTGAATAGCAGGGCCATATTCAATATTTTCATCAATGACTTAGATAATGAAGTGATAAAATTTGCAAATGACCCCAGGCTGGAAGGGGTTGCAAGCACTTTGGTGGACAGGCTTCAAATTCAAAACAACTTTGACAAATTGGAGAATTGTGCGGAAACCAACAAGATGAAATTTAATAAAGACAAGTGCAAAGTAATTCACTTAGGAAAAATCAAATGTACAGCTACAAAATGAGGAATAACTGGTTAGGCAGTAGTACCTCTGAAAAATATCTTGGAGTCATAATGGATCTCAAATTAAATATGAATTAATGTGATGCAGTGGCTAAAAAGGCTAATATTCTGCGGTATATTAACAGGAATGTTGTATGTAAGGCACGGGAGGTAATTATCCCAATCTACTCGGCCCTGGGAGGCCTCAGCTGGAGCACTGTTTCCAATTCTAGGCACTGCACTTTAAGAAAGATGTGTACAAACTGGAAAGAGTCTAGAGGAGGAGCATCAAAAATCATGAAAGATTAAAAAACTGGGTATTTTTAGTTTTGAGAAAAGAGGGGGGACCTGATAACAGCCCTTAACATATTTGAAGAGTTATCAAGTGCATGGTGATCTGCTGTTCTCCATGTCCACTAAAAGCATGACAAGTAGTAATAGGTTTAATCTGCAGGAAGGAAGAGAGATTTTGGTTAGATACTCGGGAAAACTTTCTAACTATGAGGGTAGTTAAGCTCTGGAACAAGCTTCCAAGGGAGGTTGTGGAATCCCCTTCACTGGAGGTTTTTATGAACAGGTTGGACAAACACCTGCCAGGGATGTTCTGGTTTACTTGGGCCAGCCTCAGTGCAGGCACAGGGTTCAGCTTGATGACCTCTCAGTGTCATTTCTGTGATAATCCAGATGATCATGAAAACAAAGAGCATGAGATAATTTATTTAGACATAGTCCCTGCCTGTGGGAGAGTTTGAGACCCTTATGACAAAAAAGGACCCAAACATGCTTTTGTCTCCTGAACATTAGATGTTGCCACAAGATGGCAAGATCAACGTTGCCATTGGGCAAAAAGCATCTCTGGAAAACACACTTTATTAATATACATAAAATGTAAAAACTAAAACAAACTTTCCATCATATTCAAAGATAATAGTTTTATGAATGGAATGTTTAATTGACAAAATACTTGTGACATTTCAAGTTTATAGCATCATCTCCCAAATGAATTAGAAAATATATATTATTCCCCCAAATATTTAGGGGGAGAATTTTCAAAGATCGAAATGGCAGCTAGGTGCCTAACTCAAAATGGTACCATCTTGGGTACCAAATCTGCCCTCTGTTACATATATGAAACGTCCATTGCAAGATTATTTATAGGAATTGTACCAGGCTAACTGAGAGCAAAATTTGGGACTCCAAGGGTTTATGATTTTTATACCTATAATTTTGTTATGCATTTCACAACATATAACACATAGGATGCCTGTTTCCCATAAAATACATCTTTTTACTAGTTTCTCTTGCATGTGTAGTCACTGTCTCAAGTTTTCTGTGCATGAACATTTTTCAGTTTCTAAATCCATAAGGATCCTTCCACTTCCTCCAGGTGTTACTCTGCTTGCTTGCTATGTATGGGAAGCCAGATCATTTTCCATAGCTCTGTGGACTATTTAACTGCTCTACAAACCAGAGCTGCTAATGAGCTTTGTTTCAAGCATATGTGTTCATATGTCAACACATTTGCTTATGTCAGAAGGTTAAAAATGGAAACATTTTTTTCCTTTAAGAAAACAGACACCCAAATAAGGAGATGACTGAGTGCTGAAGATTCCCCTAGTGAATCGCTTCCAGCTTGTTCCTTAGAAAGGCTGCACATGAAAGGTCTGGAGGGGTGGGGTGGGGGCCACCAGAGATTTGGGCTGCATCCAAAATATTGAGTAAGGGTCTTCGAGACTTTAAAGCGAACTACAACCATTCAAAGGTTCACTGTCCTGCACGCCTAGAGCCGTGCTCTACTACTTTCTCCACCTATTTTTAAGACTGTTTACTACTAGTTTGGTCTTGCAAAGCTTTTCTTCTCTTGTGTGTTAGAGACACAGTCCCATCCTCCAGCAAAAATGGAAGCCATCAAGAAAAAGATGCAGATGCTGAAGCTAGATAAGGAGAATGCAATTGATAGAGCTGAACAGGCTGAAGCAGACAAGAAAGCAGCTGAGGACAAGTGCAAACAGGTGAGTAGGAATAAAAACAGTTGTGTATCTACATTATGGAGAAAATTGTATAACCTATTAAGAAAGTAAGTAGAATATTTTTGTGATGGTGAGAAAATAGAATAGTATTGTTAGGTCTCCTCTATTTTTCTGCTTACCCTCCTTTGAAGTATTTTGCATTTTGGTAATATAGTTCATGCATACAAATGGGACAATCTGTTAACTTTTCTTATTTGCTCATCCATTTTGATTTGGGACTCAGCACCATTCCTAGACTACTCACTGTACTTCAGAGAATCCTTTTGAATCCTATATGATTCCTCATTAAATTTCCTTGAGCTTGCACCTTCCTGGAAGAGACCAGAGCTTTGTATCTTAAACAAGGATGACACACAGTGGTAGAGCTGTTAGATTTTTCCTAGGCAATGCCTGATCATGAATTAAACCTAAGCTTGAGGCAAAATTAATGCAGTTCACCTAATTATTCCTCAGTGTGAGAAATGTCCCTCCTTTGAGAGCCAATTGACCATGACCCCCTACTCCAGATAGTACAGTAGGTTTTCTGTTCATGGGAATAATCAGAAATACTGAATCCTGAAATTGAGGTAATGGACTAAGTTATTTGTGTGAATTGATCTTATGTAGGATTCCAGGAATGCATTGCTAATGCTGTAGTTGGGGTTTTTAAATTGGCAGAGTACACTGATCAAACCACAACTGTATAATGCAGTAGGATTTAGGTCTAACGCCAACATTTTGAGTCACTTGGGTGTCCTTTGTTACAAATCACTCCTCTCTAGTGATTAAATATCTCAAAACAAAAAGAGATCATCATAGCACATTAAAATATTTTCCACAAACATGCGGTCATTGCTAAATGTGATTGGAAGAGGATTACAATACGTTTATTTGTATCCCAATGCACCAATGATCAGCGTTGGAGTGCAGCACCGTACCAGTACTAACAGGGATTTTATATTGACCTTCAGATTCAGGTCAAATACAGCACTTCCTGCAGAGCTTCTGCTTTTTTATATTATTCCTTTTTATATTCCAGACTATAATTTCTACAAGAGACAAGTCCAGAGGGTCAGTACTATTTAAGGCTCACCAGTTTCAACCCGAAGACCAGGCATAAAAGAATGCAATTCTGAATAAACACAGAATGTTGAACAATAATTGTAGCTGAAATGCTTCACAAAGTCAGTGATTTTGCACAAGTTTTGATGGAGGAGAGGGAAGGCACCCTTTATCTGAAAAAGACAAGGGAGGCTACGCAATCCCAGTTGTCTATACAAGGTTGCTTAAAGGAAGGATTTGGCGAAAAAAGCAGATATAGTGGATACTGAAGCTTTCACGTTTCCGATGATTTTCTTGGCTCAATAGTTTATGAAATAGCAGAACTAAATGAAAAAGTAAAAGGATTGATTTGAAAAGGAAAAAGCTGCATCCAAGTGGAAAAAATTAACTGAATTTTAATTGACGTTATATTTAAGTTTACATTATTTGCTTTAAAAATAATTTTTATCATCTCAGTCCATGTCCCGTCAACCTCAAACCAATACTGCATGTAGAGACCTGGTGGGAACAGAATTTAAAAATATAAAGAATCCACTATGATCTCTGCTTTTAAAGAGATGAAAAAAATTACAATTATTTGTTATTTATAGTATTAGTGATATAACAAGAGTACTCAAAACATTCTAAACACTGTATAGCAACCCTTATGCATGCACATTATGATCAAGTAATTAGACTGTATCATGTACTATTTTTTTCCACACAACCCTACTTCATTCAGTGCACAAGATGTATGGTGCTCAGTGAATGGATAGTTAGTCACTATTTTCTTTTATCTTCATCATTAAGTGTACCCAATTCCTGCAGTGAATACAAAATTATTAACGTCCTCATAAGCTTTTCTATGGTGCTCTCTCTATAGTAGCCAGACTACACATTCTCCATCCCAAAGCAATGTACAAGTCTGGTCACACATAAGAATGCTGAGGGGATGAAATACCCTCAGTTTCTCTGTGGGGATGGTGCACACACAGTCTGATCAGCAGTAGGAGCTGTGAGAGGCTTGAGCATGCTCAGTGATGATGGAATCTTTGGAGATTTTTTGCTGCTAAAATCAGACTCTGAGCATGTTTATACTGTGATTTTTTCAAAGACTTATAACGTCGCCAAATTTAGGTAGATTTTCAATGTGACTGCAAAAGGTACATCCCTGACAGAAAGGCCACCTACCCTAACAAATTTCAAGTTCTTGTTCCAAAACATGGGGTGCTAGAACTGCTCACATAAAAGGTTTGTCAGTATTTTTATCAAGGGCAAAATTATGTATTTTTCCATATTCTTATTCTCTGAAGCAGCTGAACTGTTTTGGCTGAAATGTTCCCAAAAAATTCAGCCTGCAGTAGACACATGGCATGCAAAAATTCATCCCAGTTAAAATTTGGCAAAGTGATAAACAATAAAACCAAACTTTTATAATGGAAAGTTGTTTGTATCTGTAAATGAAAAAGAAGCTAAAAAATATAAAAGAAAAAGCCTGCCCAATGGTGGCACAATGTGGAAAATCTGAGAACAGGACTCAGATCTGAGCCCCCATTCTTATGTCAGCAGAGTCTGAGAGCATGGCTTGAGACAGCAAAAATTCTCTTCTCAATTACACCAGTATTAAGCCAGAATAAGTACCTCTACTTCTGTAATTACTCTTGAATTACACTGATCTAGTCTAAGAGAACAAAATGTATTCCCAGCATGCACAGCACAAAGACAGAAATTACCATTGTGTCACTCTAAAGTGACTGATCAAGCGTACTCAAGGAATAATAATGACAAGCTTCTGATGGAACATTGTCCCTATGCTAGAAAAAAAGATACCATATTATGGGCTTTGTGCACAGGAGATCTGAAGGGGAGGAAACGAACAGCTGAATGGAAGACACCTCCAAAGGAAAAAAAATCTTTATACTAGAGCTGTCGATTAATCACAGTTAACTCACACGATTAACTCAAAAAAATTACAATCACAATTTAAAAAATTAATTGCTATTATTTGCAGTTTTAATTGCACTGTTAAACAATAGAATACCAATTGAAATGTATTAAATTTTTTGGATGTTTTTCTACATTTTCAAATATATTGATTTCAATTACAATACAGAATACAAAGTGTACGGTGGTCATTTTATATTATTTTTATTACAAATATCTGCACTGTAAAATGCTAAACAAAAGAAATAGTATTTTTCAATTCACCTCATACTAGTACCATAGAGCAATCTCTTTATCGTGAAAGCACAACTTACAAATGTAGAATTTTTTGTTGTTACATAACTGCACTCAAAACCAAAACTATGTAAAACTTTAGAACCTCTCAGTCCTACTTCTTGTTCAGCCAATCACGAAGATAAACAAGTTTCTTTATGTTTACAGGAGATAACGTGGCCTGCTTCTTATTTACAATGTCACCTGAAAGTGAGAACAGATGTTCACATGGCACTTTTGTAGCCGGGATTGCAAGGTATTTACATGCCAGATCTGCTAAACATTTGTATGCCCCTTCATGCTTCGACCACCATTCCAGAGGACATGCTTCCATGCTGATGATGCTCATTAAAAAAATAATGTGTTAATTAAATTTGTGACTGAACTCCTTGGGGGAGATTTGTATGTCTCCTGCTCTGTGTTTTACCCACATTCTGCATATATTTCATGTTATAGCAGTCTCGGATGATGTCCCAGCACGTTTTTCATTTAAGAACACTTTCACTGCAGATCTGACAAAATGCAAAGAAGGTACCAATGTAAGATTTGTAAAGATAGCTACAGCCCTTGACCCAAGATTTAAGAATCTGAAGTGCCTTCCAAAAATCTGATCGGGATGGGGTGTGGAACATGCTTTCCGAAGTCTTAAAAGAACAACACTCTGATGCGGAAACTACATAACCTGAACCACCAAAAAAGAAAACCAATGTTTTGCTGGTGGCATCTGACTCAGATTATGAAAATGAACATGCGTTGGTCTGCATTGGTTTGGATTGTTATTGAGCAGAACCCGTCACCAGCATGGACGCATGTCCTCTGGAATGGTGGTTGAAGGGACATATGAATCTTTAGCGCCTCTGGCACGTAAATATCTTGCAACGCGGGTTACAACAGTGCCATGAGAACACCTGTTCTCACTTTCAGGTGACATTGTAAACAAGAAGTGGGCAGTATTATCTCCTCCAAATGTAAACAAACTTGTTTGTCTGAGTGATTGGCTGAACAAGAAGTAGGACTGAGTGGACTTGCAAGCTCTGAAGTTTTACATTGTTTTATTTTTGAATGTAGTTATTTTTGTACATAATTCTACATTTGTAAGTTCAACTTTCATGATAAAGAGACTGCACTACATACTTGTATTAAGTGAACTGAAAAATAGTATTTCTTTTATTTTTACAGTGCAAATATTTATAATAAAAAATAAATGTAAAGTGAGCATTGTTCGCTTTGTATTCAGTGTTGTAATTGAAATCAATATATTTGAAAATGTGGAAAATATCCAAAAATATTTATATAAATAGTATTCTATTATTGTTTTACAGCGCAATTAATCACAATTCCTTTGTTTAATTGTGCGATTAATCGCGATTCATTTTTTATTCATTTGACTGCCCTACTTTATACACAGTATTAATCTTCTGGTTATGATTTCTGGGAATACCTACATGCCCCCCAATCTCTATAGTATCTGAGTGCCCAGTTAAGTTGTCTTCAGTGTATGGGGAACTGAGGCTCAGAGAGATTCAATGACTTAGAGGGTGGTAATTATGGTGTTCGTGGAAGGAATATTTATTTGCTTTGCTTTGTCGTATTTATTAGAGTGTTTGGTAAAATTGTTGGATTTTAAATTTTTTAAATTGTAGTTTTTAATATTTTCCAAGGGCATTTAGATTATAACAGAGTATAAGGGCATTAAGGAAGTATTATGATCACCTAGTCTGACCTCATAAAAAACTCAGACTATAGTATTTCATGCTGTCATCCTGCATCAACCCAATAAATTGAAGTCAACTAGTGTAACATTTTTAAAATTATCCAGTTTTGATTTAAAGATTACCAGTGATAGAGAGTTCACCATACCCCTCATCTGTTTCAATGGGTAATTACTTTCATTGCTAAAAATTTGAATCTTATTTCTAGCTTGAACTTTGCTGACTTCAGTTTACAGCCCCTGGATCTTGCTATTCTGAAACTTATAGACCACGATTAAATCGTTGGTTAACCTTTTCTTTGATATACTAAATATCTTGCACTTCTTTAGGGATCAACTTAGTATAAACCACAAACATTTGTGAACTGTCCAGATTAGTCTTTATAAAGGCATTAACTACCATGAGTCAACTGGCAACAAAAAAGGTAAAAAATGCTAGCAAAACAGCCCTTAGTCTTTCATTGTAAGGTTCATTTTCCAGACCACAAATCGTTATTGCTCTTCTCTGAATACTCTCAAATTTTGCAACTTTCTGTTTAAAAGTGTGGAGACAGTATTCCAGTTGTAGTCTCACCAATGCCATATACAGAGGTAATATCACCTTACTCCTGCTCGATATTCCCATTAATATATCCTAGTATTATTTTAGCCCTTTTTTCCACAGCAGCAGGCTACTTTGAGCATAAGTACAGAAATGTATAACAATGTGCGTACGCAACATGCTAACCAAAATCAAAGATATCCTCCAGGCTACAATTAAAGTAAAAGAACTGCATTAAAAATTAACACACACATAAAGATGGTTTAAATTAACTGTTTTAATAGACTGAACTTATACAAAGGATGAGTTAAACCATCATTCTCCCCAATTAATTACTATTCCCAGGATAGAATAGAACAAAGGTGGTACTACGAGTTCAATGACAGATCAGACAGGCTGCAGGCACACCAGTTATGTTATCAGCAAGAAGTCTCTTGATAATAGAAATTCTCCAGGGAGCAGGGGGGAATCTGTCATCTGGCAGTCTCCCAGCAGGATATAAATAGCACCTTTTTAGAATACAGTGTGGATTTATATGGTATGGTCGAGTGATGAGATAAAATGGAACATACCTTGGATGACCCATATGTCCCTCCTTCCATTGGAAAACCATATGTGGTTTAAAGCTATGAATCTTTAGGAAAATAATGTTATGACCATCAAATCTAACAAAATAACTGTATCTCAGTGAATGGATGGTACCTCTGTATTTCAGATAACACATTTGCCCTGATCATATTCAACATATTTCAAGCAATGCCTCAGTTTACCAAGTGAAGTGTAGCAGTGCTTGCTAAGGGAGATATGGACTCTAAACACTACTCTACTTAATACCTGTACTTCTGTGATTCATTCTCTATCCTCTTGCTTCTGTTAAGGAGACAGTAGATCCAGTGTTGTATTTACATACAGACCAAGTGGACTGTAGACTATAAACAAGGGCAACACAGTCAAAAGAGTAAAAGACATACACAGAACTTATTTTTCATAACATGTTTCAAATGTATGTTTCATTAAGAGTCTCCCTGAACTCGGGGATATGGGTGCAATGCATTTTTCATATATACATGACATTTTCTTTATTTTCGGGATTCAATGACAGTACTGTAGGTAGAATGCCAGTGATGGGAATAAGCTTGTCCCTGCCTTCCCTGAGGAGGAGCACACTGTGCTAGCATAATTTTTTATTTCAGACTAGGGCAATATCGAGGGTTACTCAATCCCTGGATGTATGGGGTCAGATTCTCAACTTGTGTACGTTGTCATAGTTAAATTGAAGTAAATGGAGTTATGCCTACTTACAACAGCTGAGTTATAGAATCATAGAAATGTTGCACTGGCAAGGACCTCAAGAAGTCATGTAGTTCAGCCCCCTATGCTGAAGCAGGACCAAGTATACCTAGACCATCCCTGACAGGTATTTGTCTACTTTTCTTAAAAGCCTCTAATGACAGGGATTCCACAACCTTCCTTGAAAGCCTGTTCCAGTGCTTAACTATCCTTATAATTGGATAGTTTTTCCTAATATCTAACCTAAATCTCCTTTCCTGCAGATTAAGCCCATTACTTCTTGTGCCACTTTTAGCGGACATAGAGAACAGCAGATTACCATCCTCTTTATAACAGCCCTTAATATATTTGAAGACTGTTATCAGGTCCCCACTCAGTCTAAAAATTAATATTTTAAACATTTTTCCTCATAGGTGAGGTTTGCTAAATTGGTTTAGAAATATGGATATAGCATGGTTTCAGAATAGGCAGCAGGTTTAAAACAAATAAAAGGAAGTATTTCTTCACACAACGCACAGTCAACCTGTGGAACTCCTTACCAGAGGATGTTGTGAAGGCCAAAACCATAACAGGGTTCAAAAAAGAACTAGATAAATCCATGGAGGATAGGTCCATCAATGGCTATTAGCCAGGATGGGCAGGAATAGTGTCCCTAGCCTTTGTTTGCCAGAAGCTGGGAATGAGCGACAGGGGATGGATCACTTGATGATTACCTATTCTGTTCATTCCTTCCAGGGCACCTGGTACTGGCCAGTGGCGGAAGACAGGATACTGGGCTAGATGGACCTTTGGTTTGACCCAGTAGGGCCATTCTTATGTTCATTATGTGAATGCCAAACAGCCTGCTCAGCTGCCATGTTAGGTTTATTAAAATAGTGTAAAACTGTGTAGGCTACTTGGCATCTAGACAACTGAAGTTACACAGCAACTTTGAAAAATCCACAATTCGATATCTCTCCATAGAATCACTTTAAAAAAAGCTTAACATAATTTAAAACAAATAGTAGGAAGAAGTCTTTGGCTATCCTTATCTATAAGCAGAGCAACCAATGTGTCAGAATGTTCACAACTTATTTTTCTTTCTCAAAAGGTAGAGGATGAGCTGGTGGCACTGCAGAAGAAGTTAAAAGGAACTGAAGATGAACTGGATAAATACTCAGAAGCTCTCAAAGATGCTCAGGAAAAACTGGAACAGACTGAAAAGAAGGCAACAGATGTACGTACCTGCATAGAATGCAGATGAATAACTAACTAGAAATGGTATATTTTACAACACACAGTATATTGGTTGTATATTTCATTTAGTGTTAATTTTTTGCAGTAGTTTGCCAAAAGGAAAAAGGCAGAGACAATTATGTTATGGTTGAGGTACATAACTCCCCACCCCCACAAAAAAACGATATTGGTTGTCTAGGGTTACATCTGTTGCTGCATTAGGAAGCTTCCTGCTGATCCACCACCACAAGAGTATCTTAAAACTAGCTTATTTATTTCCAAGAGATGTTCCCCTGTGTAGGACCATCAGATAGCTTAGAGCCATTTCCTATATGGTTACCCCTCCCCGTTACTGGCACAAGGAACATGGGGGGGGGGCTTCCAAGTACCCTAGTAATCCCCAACTGACATAATGGTCCTTGGGACTGTTGACAGTTGATACAAGTAAGAACAACCTGACAGGAGGATTGGCCTGACACAGAAGGGCCCTAGAACTGGTGGCTTAAAGACACTTTGCACTCCTGTTTTCCTCAGCCATGGGTGAGAATCTGGCCCTCTGAGTTAAGGCTGGTCAGGTGCAAATCCCACTGACACAATCACAAAAAATCAAGCACATTATCAGTTAAATTTACATTCCCATCTACGGTAGCAGTTTGCTTACCTTACCATCCAGATATTGTACGACCCAAACACACTGGACAAACCCACAATTACATTAGAGACACCTCTCTTGGACAGCCTATTTCCAGGGGGAGACTAAACCATTGTGTGCCACAGGCTGAGAATAGGCAGGCCAGGAGAGTCTGATCCAAGTTGCTGTGCTCAATGCAGAGGTGATTGGGTGGTGTGTGGTGTGTAGGAGATCACACCAGATTACCTGGTGATCTTTACTTTGAATTCTTACACAAGAAACTCTGAGGATACATGCAGCCAATTCCTGTAATTGCACTCTCACACAAACCTTCCCTGGACCTCAGACTGACTGAAGTGCTTTACTGATACCTACATTCAGTGAGTGCCTGAAGCAGCCCTGGGGAAATGGCCTGATCTGTAGCCCTTTCCACTCCTGAGTTATCCCTCTGCTGCTGGGGCGCAGCACTGCCGGGGCGCAGCACTGCGTTGTTGCTGAAACTGTTCTTCCTCCAATAGGTCCCTTCCAGCCTCACCACCACCACGTGCCCTCCTGGGGAGCATGGGACAGACTTTCTTTTTCTTCATGCAGAGGCTGATGAAGTCCTTCCATTCACTTTCCTTTGTCATTTATTCCAGCTGGATAACTTGCTCCCTTTAAGTAGCTTTTTGGAAGTAGAAAGCTAAAGTTACAAGCAGAATATGAATGTGCAGTTTAATAAAATCTCTCTCAAAGGAGCGCTCCAAGCAATTTTCTCCTTCTCTGCAACTACATGTTACTTTAACATAGGTCGAAAAAATCTGAACATGCTGGAAAAATAACTTAACTCTTACGGACTTTAATAGAGCAACCCCTCTGCTATTAGGGTGACCAGATAGCAAGTGTGAAAAATATGACAAAGTCCCTAATATCGGGATGTCTGTCACCCTATCCACTATTGTGAGCCTCAGAGCATGTAAAGAATGCTCCCCATGCGCTCTGGACTGAGACTGCTGGTTTCATACATTTGTGTGTGATTAGCCCTCTCAGGATCTTCTTGGTCTTTTACCACATGGATCCAGTGAATTACTTTTACTATATAAGGCAAATCCTTTGTAGACCATGGCATGCTTTAACTGAAAAAAAGTGGGGTCAAATTAACTGTCTCCAACTTTCAAGTAGCCACATATCCCTGTTTTTAGGTAGGGTTGCCAACCCTTCCGGTTTCGCCGGGAGTCTCCCAGTATCAGACTATCTCCCGGAGCCAAACTGGGAGATTTTAGGTGCTAGAAGTCCAGCAGCGCAGTGGGGCTAAGGCAGTAAGTGCCTCCTGGCCAGAGCCTGCATCCCCCTCCGCACCCCAACCCCCTGCACCCAAACTCCCTCCCAGAGCCCTCACCCCCTCCCACACCCCAATCTCCTGCCCCAGCCCTGAGCCCCCTCCAATACCCAAACTCTCTCCCACAGCTTGCACCCCACATCCCCTCCTGCACTCCAGCTCCCTGCCCCAGGCTCAGCCCGGAGCCCCCTCCCACACTCTAAACCCTTCGGTCCCAGCCAAGATCCTGCACCCCAACCCCCTGCCACAGCGGGGGTGTGTGTGAAGGGGGGCTTGGGGAAGGAGCGAGGCCTCGGAGCAGGGGGTGGGGTAAGGGTGTTTGGGTTTGTGTCATTAGACAGTTGGCAACCCTATCTTTGGAGGATTCTTGTTACAGGTTGGAATCCTGTTTCATTAACACTGCGTCTTAAAATGAAAGCATCTAGCGAAGGAGGTTATCAGTGCTGGATTGCTATAGATGTCTTTTCTAAGATAGTGGCTTTTGTATGTAATCTGCACATTCAATGGATAGCACTTAAGAAGAAAACAAATGAAATTCTGACTGACTTGTGATTAGAAAAATTTAATGACCAAACTGCACTAGGAAAATAGAAGGCACTCTAGCTCCCGTCATACAAAAATCCACGAGCCAATAGTTATTTGCTTTTTTCCAGTCTGTGTTTTAATAATATAGTTCCTTTTACTCAGAAGTATATATGGAAGGGATTAATTTGATCATCTTGTCTTGATGTTGCCTACAACATTTCTCCACTGCCTTGTTTACTTGCGAGCTTTCCAGTGATGGGGCTTTAACTACTTCTCAGACTATTCAACGGTCTTTAAAAAGACTTAATTGTTAGGAAATATTTCCTGATACACCTCTATCCTGATATAACGCTGTCCTCGGGAGCCAAAAATCTTACCGCGTTATAGGTGAAACCGCGTTATATTGAACTTGCTTTGATCCACCGGAATGTGCAGCCCTGCCCCCCCCGAAGCGCTGCTTTACCCTGTTATATCTGAATTTGTGTTATATCAGGTCGCGTTATATTGGGGTAGAGGTGTATTTTATTGCTCACTTTCAAACCACGTCTGCTAGGTAAACCCTCCCTTGTCTCCTGTTTGCACCTTCAGATTCCCTTAATTACTGTTGGGCCCAAACTATCCATATTTAGTACCTAAAAATCTTTCTTCACGCCAAACACTCCAACCCTGTAATATTTATCTTTCTCTGAAACCACTCTACATTAATGAGATGTCTCCAGTATGGGACAACTTGCCATCCTAAGAAGTTGGAGATTTGAATCCTAGAACTGCTGCTGAAGGCAATATTGTTGATATACCTCCTACACCATAGGTCCCCTGGGGGGGGCCACAAATGTTTGGGGGGCATGGCTGGGGCCTGGATCAGTCCCCACAGGGGGCGGGGAGGGAGCGCCACCCCACTTAGCTCCTGGCCCTAGCTGCCAGCCCCAGCCTTGGCCACCTTACCCCGTCTGCGTCCCCACCCCCTCCCAGAGCCATGGCTCCACTCCCAGCCCAGGGAGGGGCACAGACTGGGTAAAGAGCAATGCAAGGTAAGAAGTTTGGGGAACACTGTCCTAGACCAACAAGACATATAAGTATTTAATTAAATATAGTATTTTCCTTCCAGATTATTAGAAGAAGGTAAGTGATTTAGAAAAACCTATCCATATAGCAGGAAGCGCATGTGCTTTTTGATAAAACACTTTTAGATTATGGTAAAAAAATGTATTGTCTCATTTTATAGCAAAACTTTGTGTTAACTTTTTCTCCCAAGACCACTATAGTGTCCAGTATTTTTCACCAAACCTTTATGCCGAAAACAAAAACAGGATGGCTTAAAGAGCAGTATTTCAAACTGTTTCACATTTAAAAAATACATTTGCACTGTTCTTCATAGACAAAGTGGAATTTCAGAATGTCAGTTTTGGATTCAATAACCAAACAAAATTTAAATTTGACTTTCCACATCCCAATTTAATCAAAGCTAAACCACATTCATCTGCCTTGAATTTCACAAGTGAAACTTTATGCCATTGGAGAATCCTTCTGAAAGATTCTGGCAAGTCACAAGAGGCATCTGGGAGATGTGAGGGATCAGAATTAGTGATCTGTCTCTTTGAACATTCTTGCAGGACTCGGTTATCTTAGATATTAATATAACTCAATACTGCAAGATGCCTACTACGTTTTTTCACTGGGATGTGAATTTCATATTTTTTTAAAAAAAAATTCAAGTGCTGCATAAATGACAGGAATCCTAGCAACAAGAAGAGTTCATCAGACCAGCCCCCACGGTTTCCACCATGGGCCCCAGATTGTCTCCCTATCTCCTGTTTCCTCCCCTCTCCGCCCAGTCTCAGAGGGCTATATAGAAGTGGTAGAAAACAAAGTGGAATTATTTTTGGAAAGTTTCTTGCTGTGCCACATGCACTCAACACAGACGAGTAACTTTCCCCTGATGGCTCCCAGGCCATCCCCTGGCCAATCCCTATTTATGAACTATGTGAGATTTATAGATAGTGGAGCCCCTAATGTACACAGAAGTTGCTTTAACTAAATTCCATTAGCAAGCCATCCAAAGCTAGGGTTAGTTAGGATCTTTGACAAGACCAACACAATAAGTCAAATGTGGAATTTCTGGACTGAGCCATCTGGGAGTTAGAAAATTAAGAAAAAAGTTCCAACTAGATTTCTACATGTAGAACCTCCCATCTCCACAGTACAATTAGCTGAAAATGTTTTTCTTGTGAAACAGATTTTTAATGCTTAATTCTGTGTGATGAGGAAGAGAAGGTGCGGGTGTATTTTTTAAAAAAAACATTCAAATTCCTATAGTTATATAGCTAAAAAACATCTCTTCCTAGAATTCCATGCATATAAATAGTGAAAAATGAAGTAATTAGAGGTGATCAGTTTTGAATTATTGGTGTCTAGCTAGTTGGGTTTTATTTAACCAGTGCTGTTTGATTGTTTTGCATAGGCAGAAGGTGAAGTGGCAGCTTTGAATCGGCGTATCCAGCTGGTGGAAGAGGAGCTGGATCGTGCCCAAGAACGTCTGGCGACAGCCCTGCAGAAACTGGAGGAGGCAGAGAAGGCAGCAGATGAAAGCGAGAGGTAGGCATCCAAAAGGAACGATGCAGAGAAGTGACTTACATCAGAAGATCCCATTAGTAGGATACTTTAACAGTCTTTGTAGGTTTTAAAGACTTGGTGCACTTAAGTTCCGATTCCCACTCACTCTTTCAGATGCTACTTTTAGTACTGTGAGAAATAAAGGGCCACAATCACAAAAGTGATACTGTACCAACTCTGTAACTGGTTAATAAGCTGTTCCCATTGTCTAGACATTTCCCGTTTCATCCAAAAAATGACAAAACTTGCAGTATATCATATACATCCCAGCTGCCCCTTTGGGGAAGCTAGACTTCCCAAGGGCTGTATTCTCCCTTGTCCTGTTCCCCTTCAGCTGTGTAACCTATTTCTTTCCCACCATGATCTACTGTAACTTGTGTCCCATTTTGCTGTAACAAAGCCTGTTATCTCCACTGGGAAAAACTGTATCTTTATTTACCTTGAGCACTATGCATACTCCTATGATACTATAATAAAAATTAAACATAAAACTGCATGAAGTTACAGCTAAGGTTGCTGAGTGCAATTCAAGAGAATACGTTTCCATTGAACGCATCACTAACCCACATGGAAATCTCAAGCTAAGGCTGCAAAGAATTCTGATGCAGCTCTTAACACTCAGTTCATGCAGTCAGATAATTAAAATAGAAGAATTCTCAATTGTTAGCCCCAAACACCATTTAACTTTGCCCCTCAAATTATTTTATAGCTGGATTCAACTTCCATTGAAGTCAGTCACTGACTTCAGTGGGAACTGAACTGAGCCCTTAACTGTTTTAATACTGCTTGTTACTGCTCCACCTATAATATATACTTATTCAATGTCTAAACTGCACAAATCTTTCTATTAGAACTCTGTTTTCGATTGCCTATTACTTGGACAATTGCTTAGGATTTGGACTGAAAGCTTCCAGGTTGGTTGAAAGTCTGAGCAAAAATGACCGAAGTGTTTCCAAGAATGAGGACAGTGAGAACTAGTCATATTAAATAACATTTCTGATGGTTTTAACATTTGTGTCTCTCTAAAGTTTGGGGTAAAAACTTTAAAGTTGGCAGCAGAGTGGTCCTGAGATTGGAGGTGTTTTGTTGTCTCTATGAAAATATATTGAAATTTGGCAGTTACAAATACAGAAAAATCATAATTTGCATATACACTGTATAACTTGTTATATCCTTGCTCTTAATTTTCTGAACATTCCAGCTGCACAGGCTCCCAGACCTTGCTGAACTTTCTGTATCATATGCATACAATATGCACAGCATTTGCGCCGGCTCCTGTTTGGAGCTCTGCTTTCCCCCCTTAAAATACTCGTTGACCTAAGGAGAAGGGCATTGGACTGGGAGCCAAGAGACCACACATTCTAGTCTCACCTCTTCCATTGATCAATAATGATTCCATGTACTTACAGCCTTTTATTATTAAGCAACTCCTCATACACCTACCTTTTGAAGTAGATACATATCGATCACCCTATTTTGCAGAAGAGGTAACTGAAGATCTGTGACATTGCACCAGGTCACTGCTGGCAGCTTTGGTAATAGAACCCAATTTTCATGCACTTAGACACAATGCATTTTATAATTAATATGCCAAATCTCTGTGTTTGACTATGCTGTTTGTAAAAATACTTGTAACACAGTTTTGCCTATCCACTCAAGTGAAACAGCATCTAATCAGAATCCTGACTCTGTCCCTTGCTTTAACCATCAACCCATATTTCCCTCCTAGGGAAATAGAATCCAAGATTATACTGCTGTCTAGCAAATAGCTGTGCATCCCATTGTCAAAGAATGTTATGTATCCCCTTCCAGTAGCTGTATGTAGTGTGGACATTCCACTATCTGGGCTTATAATCTGTTGTGACTCCACATCTATCCTAAAATGCTAAAGGCTTCCCCAATCAATAGACAACAGAAGAGACTTCCAGTGCCTAAGGGCCTGGTTGGCTAATTTATGGCAGAGGGTGCGCTGAGCAGATATAGATGCTTTACCCAAGCATCTCAGGCAGTGGGTATGGGAGTTTGAGACCAGAACGCTTACTTCAGAAGAAGGGCTTTTCTTCAACCTGGTGTTTTTTTTGCTGGATCTGCTATCTGTAAAGGTAATGCAGTTTCTAGAACCAAAGCTGTGCTCTGAATTCTATATGCTTATGAGCCTTGGTGGCAGTGGCGTTGGAACAATTTTTATGATGGGAGTGCTGAAAGCCATTGAACAAAACGGTAAGCCTTGTATATGATGGAAACCACTTCAAGCTAGGGGGTGCTGCTACACACCCCAGTCCTTGTAGTTCCAACACCCCTGCTTCAGGGCTCCCTGGCTCAGCAGGCTAGAGTCCAGAAACTTTATTAGTTGCCGTGAGTTGGGAGGGGAAAAGTTGTATCCAACAGATTTTACATTGGCCTTTGATATTATTTTACTCTAATAGTCTACAAACTGCTCCAAATTTGAGCTCTAAGAAAACATTTCTCAATATTTAAACAAAAACCCGGCCTGAATAGTTTGTCTTGAATGAACTAATATTTGTCATGGGTAAAGCCACAGAGAAGAGTATTTAGCTATTTTGTTTTTAGCTATTTCCTCTTTACCTAATTATTCTAAGGACCACAAACTTGAGTAAGGTTTTAAAAAGAAAAGTTCCCACTGGTATCTCTCAAATACGTTTACGTTTATTTGCTTGTATCATTAAATCTACTTAAAGATCTTGCTAAATGGAAGAAGCACAAATAAGCTAAGGAAGAATCCTGCATCATTCAATAGCTGCAAGCACTGTTAAGACAATCTGATAAGTAGAGATTCATTCCAACTAGTATTATCAGCAACTTTGTTAGCCAGTCAGAACATGATAGATTGGTTTGGGTTCAAGTCACAGTAGTTAGATATTAAGAAGTTCACAACAGGCCTATTAGGCTGAATGTGCTGACTGGCTTGTAGTAACCCCATTCTCTCTGAAACAATCCGCTTTGTTTCCTTCTATAGAGGTATGAAGGTTATTGAAAACAGAGCAATGAAGGATGAAGAAAAAATGGAAATTCAGGAGATGCAGCTGAAAGAGGCTAAGCATATTGCTGAGGAGGCTGACCGTAAATATGAAGAGGTAAAACTGGCGCTGCAAGGAAGTAGCAGGTGCTATTTGCTTTGGTGAGAAAGTAATAAAGAAACTACCTGGAAGAACTTCAAAAAGTCGTATAGTCTGTTTAATACTATTTGTATACTTTCTATAAAGTGGTAGTTCAAGTAGTTGGAATATATTTTTGGGCACAGCAAGGCCACAAAGATGCAGTTCCTAACAGCCTGAGAATTAACATGAAATGAGCTTGTTACATTTTACACTGCCTAATGCTAGGAACATTGGAAAGTCTCTAGGCTTCTGGGGAAGGGATCCTGCACTGAGCTCACTCTCCTTAGCAGCTGATTACAGGGTGTCAACAGAGCATACACCAGATCTCTGTAATGTGTTGTTTATATGTTGCATATCTCCAGACCGGTGTTGCTTCTAACCTTTATTTGATAAAAAAGAAACCTGCAGAGATGTGGGGCTTTGTGGAAAACAAATGGGGAAAAAATAATTCTCCTCTCTCTCTACAGGTTGCTCGTAAACTGGTCATTTTGGAGGGTGAACTAGAGAGAGCTGAGGAACGTGCTGAGGTGTCAGAACTGTGAGTGGCTGTTCAGAATGGTTCTGCACGTACATAAATCATTTTAGAATATCAGACTAGAGATAGAAAGACCTTATTAGGTCCTAACTGTTCTCTGAATGCAGGGGGGAGGGGAAGGGATTTCCACAGGATCACATCCCTTAGTCTGGTCCGGCACAGTATGTAGAGCCTTATCTCAAGGTTTTCATAGTAGCATCACTGTGGGATCCAAGTATTGTATCTCATTAATGTAAAGGTTGCCACTATTTAGAGCTGGAATTTCTTGCAGAATGGAAATTTCAAATATTTTTTAGAAGTTTTAGTTTCCTGTCATCCTGGAATCTCAAACAATTCCCTGATGGGAATCCTATTAGATCTGAGAGACTGGCATGCTCACGAATGCTGTGGAGAAAGTGAATAAGGAAGTGTAATTTACTCCTTCCATAACACAAGAACCAGGGGTTACCCAATAAAATTAACAGGCACCAGGTTTAAAACATAAGGAAATACTTCTTCACACAATGCATACTCAACCTGTAGACCTCGTGCCAAGGATGTTTTGAAGGCCAAAAGTATAACTGAGTTAAAAAAAGAATTAGATAAGTTTGTGGAGGACAGGACCATCAATGCCTATTACTCAAGATGGTCAGGGATGCAACCCCATGCTCTGGGTGTATTTAAGCCTCTGACTGCCAGAAGATGGTGACTGGATGACAGGGAATGGACCACTTGATGAATGAAACAAGGCAGTTTATTTCCTTTAAAACATCTGACACCGGCCACTGTTGGAAGTCAGGATCATGGGCTAGATCAGGGGAGGGCAAACTACGGCCCAGGTGCCGGATCCAGCCCATCGGGGCTTTCAATCCGGCCCGCAGGATTGCCAGCCCCATGCCACAGCAGGGCTAAGGCAGGCTCCTTGTCTGTCCTGGCCCCACACTGCTCCCAGAAGCAGCAGGCACCATGTCCCTGCGGCCCCTGGGAGAAAGGGGGGCAGAAGTCTCTGTGTGCTGCCCTCACTTGCAAGCACTACCCCCCACAGCTCCCATTGGCTGGGAATGGGGAACCACAGCCAGTGGGAGCTTCGGGGTGGTACCCACAGGTGAGGGCAGCACATGGAGCCATCTGCCCCACCTCACCCCACCCCCAAGAGCCACTGCCAGACATGCTGGCCACTTCCAGGAGCAGCGTGGGGCCAGGGCAGGCAGGGAGCCTGCCTTAACCCTGCTGCATGCCGCTGCCACCCTGAAGCCTGCACTCCAACCCCCTGCCCTGAGCCTCCTAACCCTCTGTCTTGAGCCCCCTGCCGCACCCTGCACCCCAACCCTCTGCCCTGAACCCCCTCCTGCACTCCAACCTCTTGCCCTGAGCCCCTTCCTGCACACTGCACCACTCCCACACCTCACACTCCCTCCCACACTCCAACCCCCTGCCCCAGCTCTAGCCCTACATTCATGGCCCTGCATACAATTTCCCCACCCAGATGTGGCCCTCAAGCCAAAAAGTTTGCCCACCCCTGAGCTAGATGGACCATTGATCTGACCCAGTATGGCCATTATTACGGTCCAATTAAATTCCTGGTACAATTAACAGAAGATAACTGTTCACAGAGGAGAGCATGGAGCTTTAAGATTCAAGAAAGGCTTATTTGTTCTGCTTGAATTCCTAACAAGCTATATTTTGCTACAAAAATCTATTAAATGCAGTCTGTATAGTATACTTTGGGAAACTATAAATGCCATGTACACCAACTTAGTGCACTGAGTGTATCTGACAAGTTGGCTCACATTTTACTTGTTTAGCCCATTTGGAAACCAAACAGCATAATATATGTAGAAGAACTGATTTGATCACCTTTGTCTTTGTGTAGAAAATGCAGTGACCTTGAAGAAGAACTAAAAAATGTCACTAACAACCTAAAGTCCCTGGAGGCTCAGTCTGAGAAGGTTGGTTCTTCCTGGTTAAGAACACAGAATGTTTAAGGTTCAGGAAGGAGAATGAAGAGTTGGTGATACAAGTTTACAGCAATCACAAAAAAAGAGGAATTTGAAAACTTGTCATGCTTTTTGTATTGATTAATTGAGGAATTATTGGAAGAATTGGTGTGTAAGGTAAATTTGATGCCAAAAAATCTTCTGTAGAAAGCCAGTACGTTTGCTTGTGGTAGGGGTCCTAGGACAATCTGACCGGAGATCCAAATTGAGTGGAATTAGCATACAAATCCCTTGTGCTGTGCAACATATTAGACCCAGGGTATGTCACAAGACAAACCAATTTACATAATACTCTGAGGCTATGTTAACTGATAATGAATGGATTTCACAAAGTTGTATGGCTAGGGGAGCAGGGGTCAAGCAATTGAAGAGGGAATGAAGCACGGTATTGTATGGGAAGTGTCATCTTACCTGTGCATTGCCCATTTTTCTGTTTGTAGTTGAGAGAGAGGGTTTTTTGGGGAGGGAGGTTGATATCTTTTGGTGTATTTATTAATAGTTAACACCCTTGTAAGGCGGTTTTGGAGTGAACTTTGCATTTCTTGGTTAATCCAATACTTGAGTTTTGGGGAATGAAACACGTTCAGGAAAGGCACATATAGTACAGGGCATTGTGCTACTAGAGTCTTAACTCCAAATTACCCACACTTTTTACTTTTGAATCTGTTTGCTGGCATCACTTACAAAGTTTTTCTAGCACAGAAGACTAACAGGATAGGAATATATCTCGTTCATTCCTGAACTTCTTAGAAGTTGTATTATATAGCTGGATAGGTGTACATGGAACTGTATTGAAATTCACATGATCCCTGCCCTGAGGAGCTTATAAGAGTAGTTCAAACAGAACTTGACAAATGATGAGCCATGGTGGATGAAGTGTAAAGGAAAAGCAAAGAGAATACAGCTGGTAGGACGTTCTACAAGAACAACAAAATTGGGGGATGGTAACCAACTTTACATATGCTTCTTGTGTCTTCTGACAACTTAATTCAAGTATTTGGGTACCAGAATGGGCGCAGATACTGAGTAGAGACTAAAGATAGAACTGTAGTCCAAATAACTGATTTTTGAGGAGGGGTTTGAAAATAAATCACTTGGTGAAGAATAGCCTGTTCCAGGGGGATGGGATGGTTTGAATTACTTCAAGGATATGAGTTACTTGAGGAGTGTGTGTGTGTGTAAACCTCTCCACTTTTTATTATATGTAAGTGGAGCCATAGTCCAGGGCAAAGAATATAGCCCTGAAGCAAAAGACAAGGCATTCAGAATTTTATTCTGACAGTGGGCCAACAAGAAACCTCAAGAAATACAGTGACACAGTTGCATCCAGGAAACAGGATGATAGTTAAGGAAAAGCATTTTAGAATGACAGGAGGCTACTACCTGTTATTAGTCAATGACTCTTAACAGTCGCCTAATAAAAAAGTTAAACTGTCTGATGCTTTAGTTTTCCTACCAGGTCCTTAATAGATTGTTCACCCTGTTTCCACAGTACTCTGAAAAAGAGGATAAATATGAAGAAGAAATCAAGCTTCTCTCTGACAAACTCAAGGAGGTGAGACAATCCATCCCAATGAATTTGCATTTCAGCAGAGATTGTTTCTTGTCCAGTGTGACAGGTTTGATCACAGTAACCCCCTGGGGACTGTCACCTGATGTGCTGAGACTACCTCTGAGCCCATTTTCTCTGCCAGTTTGGGCCTCCAGAACCCTGCCTTGTTGAGCCAGACACGCTAGTCTGCTCCAAAACAGACTCAGGGTCTGAACCACACACCCCAAAGCTGCAGACTTAACTGAAAACAGCTTAAGAAGTGCTCCTGTCTCCAGCACCCAGCTCCCAATGGGATCCAAACCCCAAATAAATCTGTTTTACTCTGTATAAAGCGTACACAGGGTAAACTCATAAATTGTTCTCCCTCTATTACACTGATAGAGAGATATGCACAGCTGTTTGCTCCCCCACGTATTAATTGCTTACTCTGGGTTAATTAATAAGAAAAAGTGATTTTATTAAGTATAAAAAGTAGGATTTAAGTGTTTCCAAGTAATAATGGACAGAACAAACTAAATTACGAAGCAAAATAAAACAAAACATGCAAGTCTAAGCCTAATACATTAAGAAACTGAATACAGGTAAATCTCACCCTCAGATGTTCCAATAAGCTTCTTTCACAGACTAGACTCCTCCCCAGTCTGGGCCCAATCCTTTCCCCTGGTGCAATCCTTGTTAGCTCCAGCTCAGGTGGTAACTAGGAGATTTCTCATGACTGCAGCCCCTTTGTTCTGTTCCACCCCCTTTTATAGCTTTGGCACAAAGCGAGAACCCTTTGTCTGTCTATGGGTCCTCCCCCCTTCTAAATGGGAAAGCACCAGGTTAAAGATGGATTCCAGTATCATGTGACATGTTCACATGTCCTGTGAGACCCCAAGCCTTCATTCTTCCTGGCCTGACTCACAGGAAGGCTTGCAAGTAAACAGAGCCATTTACAACCAACTGTCCTAGTTGATGGGAGCCATCAAGATTCCAAATAGTCATTAATGGCCAACACTTTGCATAATTACAATAGGAGCTCAGAGTTATATTTCATATTTCTAGTTTCAGATACAAGAATGATACATTTATACAAATAGGATGACCACACTCAGTAGATTATAAACTTTGTAATGATACCTTACAAGAGACCTTTTGCATGAAGCATATTCCAGTTACATTATATTCACACTCATTAGCATATTTTCATAAAATCATATGGAGTGCAACATCACAAACAGAGATTGTTTCTCGTCCAGTATTTAAATTTTTTTTCTGCATAATCTCTTTCCAGGCTGAAACACGTGCTGAGTTTGCAGAAAGAACGGTTGCTAAACTGGAAAAGACTATTGATGATCTGGAAGGTATGAAATTACTTTTGAAATTTTTACTGTTTTTACAAGTCCCATCAATTTCAAACTGAGAAACAATAAATTCTAGCACTATGTATTCTTTGTAGATTATGGGGGAAATCTTTATACTACTATAATTATCTGTAGCTAGACCATTAAACACAGTTATGCTATAATATTTACTTTTTTCTCAGTAATTTTCCCCTAAAAATTCATCCATTTGGTAGTACTGTAGAATCATCTGCCTCTGTGGATGGCCTATTGTCCTGATTAAGAAGTGAACGCTTAAAATATGTCTGAATTCTTAATAGGACAGAATGCTCTACTGAACATTTTCTTTAAAACACTATTACAGATTCTATACTTGTTAAACACCATTTAATCCCTTGGCATGGGGTGAATGTGTCCCCTGCCTCCATGTAGCTGAACTTATATTCATTTTGTCCTGATTAAGCCAGTCATTGGGACTATCATTAGACTAAATCAGTGTTCTTGGAGGAGTTCCAAAAAAGTTGTCCCTTGAAAACTGAAAGCTATGCATACGAGATTCATACAAGTAGACACATTGTTCAGTACTGGGCTTTGTTCCTGTAAATTGCTTGAAGATCATCATAAGAGCATAAGAACGGCCATACTGGGTCAGACCAAAGGTCCATCTTGCCCAATATCCTGTCTTCCAACAGTGGCCAATGCCAGGTGCCCCAGAAGGTAGGGACACCATCCCTGCCCATCCTGGCTAATAGTCATTGATGGACCTACATTTTTCAAAATTTAGCTCTCTGTAGAAAAATAGTGATAGCTAATCTGGAGATATGAGGGCCACATACTAGTCTGGAGACAGATGGTTGGGTCCAAAAGCAAACGAGATCCCAAATTTCAGGATAATTGAGATGGTGTTCCAACAAAAAGGACAGTAAAAAGAAAAGGAGTACTTGTGGCACCTTAGAGACTAACCAATTTATTTGAGCATGAGCTTTCGTGAGCTACAGCTCACTTCATCGGATGCATCCGATGAAGTGAGCCGTAGCTCACGAAAGCTCATGCTCAAATAAATTGGTTAGTCTCTAAGGTGCCACAAGTACTCCTTTTCTTTTTGCGAATACAGACTAACACGGCTGTTCCTCTGAAAAAGGACAGTGTTATCAATCCCAGAAGCTATGCTAGCATCTCTTCTGAATGGAATAGCTACCACTCCTTCCCAGAGATCACATGCAACAAGTAATAACAAAGCAATGTAAGCAGCAGAAACCATGACTATAGGTGAAAAATAGGGCAGTCCAGCGATTAAAAAATTAATCATGATTAATTGCACTGTTAAACAATAATAGAATATTTATATAAATATTTTTGATGTTTTCCACATTTTCAAATATATTGATTTCAATTACTACACAGAATACAAAATGAACAGTGATCATTTATTTTTTATTATAAATATTCACACTGTAAAAATAAAAAAATAGTATTTTTCAATTAACTTAATACAAGTGCTGTAGTGCAATCTCTTTATCATGGAAGTTGAACTTACAAATGTAAAATTCTGCACACAAAAAACTGCATTCAAAAATAAAACAATGTAAAACTTTAGAACCTACAAGTCTACTCAATCCTACTTCTTGTTCAGACAATCGCTAAGACAAACAAGGTTGTTTGCATTTATGGGAGATAATGCTGCCTACTTCCTATTTACAATGTCACCTGAAAGTGAGAACAGTGCCATGCGTTGCAAGATATTTCCATGCCAAATGCTCTAAAGATTCATGTGTCCCTACATGCTTCAACCACCATTCCAAAGGACATGCATCCATGCTGATGATGGATTCTGCCCGATAACAATCCAAAGCAGTACAGACCAACGCATGTTCATTTTCATCATCAGAGTCAGATGCCACCAGCAAAAGGTTGATTTTCTTTTTTGGTGGTTTGGGTTCTGTAGTTTCTGCATTGGAGTGTTGCTCTTTTAAGACTTCTGAAAACATGCTCCACACCCCATCCCGAACAGATTTTGGAAGGCACTTCAGATTCTTTAATCTTGGGTCGAGTGCTGTAGCTATCTTTACAAATCTCATGCTGGTACCTTCTTTGAGTTTTGTCAAATCTGCACTGAAAATGTTCTTAAAACGAACAACATGCTGGGTCATCATCTGAGACTGCTATATCAAAAAAATATATGGCAGAATGCAGGTAAAACACAGAGCAGGAGACGTACTGAACTCCTTTGGGGAGAATTGTACAAATTTAATTAACACGTTTTTTTTTTATGAGTCTCATCAGCATGGAAGCAAATCCTTTGAATGTTGGCCAAAGCATGAAGGGGCACACGAATGTTTAGCAGATCTGGCATGTAAGTCACCTTGCAGTCCCGGCTACAGAAGTGCCATGTGAAAGTCTGTTCTTACTTTCAGGTTACATTGTAAATAAATAGCAGACAGCATTATCTCCCGTAAATGAAAATGATTTTATCTTAGCGACTGGCTGAACAAGAAGTAGGACTGACTGGACTCGTAGGTTCTAAAGTTTTACATAGTTTTGTTTTGAGTGCAGTTATGTAACAAAAAAAAAAAAAAATCTACATTTTGCACTTTCACGATAAAGAGATTGCACTATGGTACTTGTATGAGGTGAACTGAAAAGTACTATTTCTTTTGTTCATTATTTTTACAGTGCAAATAATTGTAATCAAAATTATATAAAGTGAGTACTATACACTTTGTATTCTGTGTTGTAACTGAAATCAATATATTTGAAAATGTAGAAAAATACATCCAAAAATATTTAATAAATTTCAATTGGTATTCTATTAACAATGTGATTTAAACTGTGATTAATCGTGATTAATTTTGATTTAATCACCGAGTTAACTGCGATTAATCAACAGCTCTAGTGAAAATATGTATATGTATCTAATCTCATTTCTGAACAGGGTCATTTAGCTAATAATCATTTACCCATATTACGTGCCCATCTATAGCTAGTCAGTAGCTTTGGTGATTACCTGGTGTGTCTTCATCAGTATTGCCCATTTCTATCAGTTCACTTGAACAACAGATTTTCCTACCATTCTTCAATCAATCTAATTATAAAACTCACAGTGAAGAAATAAAATCCCTGCTTGGTAATTCTGTGTGGATAACAAAGACAATTTCATAATTGAGAACAGAATGAGAACCAAAGTTCTCAGTTTAATTCTATATTTCCATTTAAAAGTCACCTAAAGTTAAGGGGTCAGGGAGAATTTAAACAGACAACTCTGTTTAAAATGAAGACTGCTCAGATTTCCTGATCTCTTTACCTTTGTTCATCAGCTCTGATACTCTTAATAAATGTCACATCTGGGAATGGGCAAAAATTAAAGCTAAAGTCATACAGGTTAGAAGCAGCACCAAAAAAAAAAACAGTTCAGCTGTCCAGAAAATGGGGAATTATGACATGACATTTAGTTGCCAAAGTTCTACTCACCCCTTCTCTTTCAAAAATGAAATGATCAAAACTAAAAGCTACCTTTAGCCAACTATTTTCATCCCCGTATACCAACTGCACCTAATCAAGGGGCCACTGTATTTAATTTATAGGAATAGAATTTATTTTAAGGTTTGTTATCTGACTCAGCTGTGACAGTAGGAAGATCTGGCTTCTAAATCTTTTCTAAAACTCCACTGAAAATTTTTAGTAAGAAATTGAAACTCCTGACATTTTAGCAGTTAGTACATGTGTATAGCTTCTGCCTTATATTTTAATGTTCTCTTATCTTATTTACATGTTTTCTTCTCATCTTTATTTTCCACCGTTCATCCTCACTTGCTGCATTCCAACTGTTCTCCATATTCTCTACCATGCATCTCTTGCTGTGGACTGTTTTACTACATTTCTTGTTGAACACCTTGCCTTGGGCCCTTCGACCTGCAGATGAGCTGTATGCTCAGAAGCTGAAGTACAAAGCTATCAGTGAAGAGCTTGACCATGCTCTCAATGATATGACCTCTTTGTAAATGAATTTTCTCTTTTGGCTTTGCCTTGGTGCACTAAGATTCTGTCTTTAGTGCCAGTCTCTGAGTAATGCCTAGTACTAGTCCTTCAGTCTTTTTCTGTAAAAACTGAATTAAACAAAAGCAAGCTACCTTGAACTTGTACATTCTGTGCTTTTTTTCTTTTCCATGATTAATGACGTAACTAATGTCCTTCCTTTAATTTGTTCTGGTCAGATTTTAGCACAGCCCTGTAATTCTCACTAGGATACTGTTAAGAGAATTAGTTTCATTGTACTCGGATTGCTTCTTTAAAAACCAAAAACCTATCCAGTTGTTAGTTAAAATGTAAGTGATGGGTCACATAACAAAATTGGAAGAAAGTTCAAATAAAGTGGCAGGTAGGACAAAATAAAAAATGAATATAAATCCCACTTATAGCACTCCTATTACTTCAGTGGTTATTTATTTCCTGGACAGCAGTGACTATAATGAGCATACAAACAGGAACTGTGCAAAGACTCAACTTGAGGCAGCAAAAGCAGATCCACAGATACACTTGCTATGCTGTTGATGCCCCTTTGTGCGCTGCATCAAAATAATACTACCCACAAATGGGATGTAAACTGATGAATGCTGTCATAACTAGTATCTCAAATCAACTACTCCTTGAACAGAAGGATTTTAGCTAGTTTGTTCCTGTCCAAGCAGATTTGAATTTGAGTACAATTTTGAGAGACACTGAATCAAAGGCTTAATTACAATCGAATATGACACCCATTGTCCGATATTCATTTAATAGTGTCCAGTCATTTATAGATATTTCTATTGATATTTGCATGTTGATTAAGGACAATGTTATGTGGATTGTAAACTGTCTGGTGGATCCCTAAATAGTTATTATAAATGACAAAGTGTCCTGTGAAAAACTACAGGAATCTGTTCAGTCTGATCTTATTCAAGAGGAAGTAACATCATTGCATTCACGGGAGTTGCACACACCAGTGAAAAGGGAAAAGTAATCCAAAGGAACTTAAAGAAATGCCTGTTAACAGCAAGCTAATGCCTCTGATCAGAAAATATCCAAATACTTTTCAGTTTTCAGCTGTATGCGTATGACACCATGGGACATAGGTAATAATCCTTCTGCATACAACACTTTAGTAACCACACCTGGAATATTTTGTTTCATTCTGCACACTTCATTAAACTGACAAATGGGAAGGACCTCAGCAAGGAAGCTCAGAAAAGAGAACTAGAATGGCCAGGAGGCTGAAAAGTGACCTATAACGAAGCTGAACCATGCATATTTAGAGCTCTTAATCTAAATGACGACAATGGCCATAGTAGAAGATGGAGATAAATCTACAGAGACTGGGTGAGTGTGAAAACAGGGGATGAAGAACTATTTAGCATACCAAAAAGGGATGAAATTGAGAAGGGTTTTATCTTGAGTAAGGAAATGTGAAATCTAGTAACTCTAAATTTTCAGTATATTAGAACACCCTAGTTAAGACTTTAAATGTGTATATCTTGGATTTCTGTTTCAAGAAAAGAAACAAACATTCATCACATATGTATGACCTTGAATCTGACTCTGCAAGTTTGGCCAAATGCATACTTCCTATTTTAGATTTGAAGCTTAAAAAAACAAAACAAAAAAAACAAAAAAAAACCAACCGAACAGTGCTTTTCTGTAAGACAACTGGCATATTTGAACTATTAAGGTATTTTGTGCTGTAGTTTAAAAAAAAAAAAAAGATAAATTCTACTCTGTTTTCCTGCATGAAGTCTTTATGCCTGATGTCAACAAATAGGGGAGGAAAGAATTATTCAAATAATACATTGGGAAATTATCATCATGAATAAAAAAAAAATTAATGCAATATTGTGGTTGAGATTTGAAAGGCACAATAGTCAGGAAAGGCTTAGCATTCCTGGTGCAAATATAACTCACCCCCTCACACTTTGTATTTGCTTAAATTTCACACACGGAAATGAGCAACCTGGCCCTAACTTGAGGTGCAGACCATCCCGCCCCAGCTTCTGGCACTCAGTCAACCTGATTGGCAGAAGCTGGGACTGGATGACCAGAGATGGATCATTCAATAACTGCCCTGGTCTGTTCGCTCCCTCTGAAGCATCTGACAGTGACCATCATCAGAGAAAGGACACAGGGCTAAGGGAACTTTTGGTCTGACCCAGTATGGCCATTCATATTTCTAACCCATACTTCAAACTAAAAGCAACAGGAGCTGCAAATATATATATTTGGACTGACATTGAGATGGAAATAGGAGAGATTTATTGAAAGTTTCTAGGTAATGATAAAAGGGGTAAAAAACAAGGGTGATGTCATGGTAGGGGTCTACTACAGATCACCTAACCAGGAACAAGAGATGGTTGAGGCTTTTTTAAAAAAAAACTAACAAAATCATGCAAAGCACAGGACTTGGTCGTTATGTAGGACCTCAACTACCCAGACATCTGTTGGGAAAATAACACGGCAGGGCACAGATTATCCAACAATTTCCTGGAATGTACTGGAGACAATTTTTTATTTCAGAAGGTGGAAAAAGCTACTAGGGGAGAGGCTGTTCTCGATTTCATTTTGATAAATAGGAAGGAACTGGCTGAGAATATGGAAGTGGAAGGCAGCTTAGGTGAAAGTGATCATGAAATGACAGAGTTCATGATTCTAAGAAATGGTAGGAGGGAAATCAGCACAATAAAGATAATGGATTTCAAGGAGGCAGTCTTTAGCAAACTCAGGGAGTTGGTAAGTAAGATCCTATGAGAAGCAAGTCTAGGAGAAAAAACATTTCAAGAGAGTTGGCAGTTTTTCCAAGAGACATTGTTAAGGGCACAAGAGCAAACTACACCAATGCATAAGAAAGTTAGGAAGTATGGCAACAGACCCGCCCCGATGGCTTAACCCAGAGATCTTCAATAATCTGAAACTAAAGTCCTACAAAAAGGGGAAACTAGGTCAAATTACAGAGGATGAATATAAACAAATACCACAAGTGTGGAGAGACAAAATTAGAAAGGCCAAGGCACAAAATGATATTAAATTAGCTAGAGACATGAAAACATTCTACAAATACATTAAAAGCAAGAGGAAGACCAAGAACAGGGTAGTCCTGTTACTAAATGGGGTGGTTGGGGGTGGGGACACGACATGACAGTAACAGAAAATGTGAAAATGGAAGTAGTAGTAAATGACTTTTTTGTTTCAGTTTTCACCAAAAAATTTAGTAGTGATTGGACATTATCATCATAAATGCCAGTGAAACTGAGGTAGGATCAGAGGCTAAACTAGGGAAAAGATAAGTTAAAAATTACTTAGACAAGTTAGATGTCTTCAAATCACCACGGCCTGATGAAATACATCCTAGAATACTCAAGAAGCTGACTGAGGAGATATCCGAGCCATTAGTGATTATCTTTGAAAAGTCATAGAAGACGGGACAGATTCCAGAGGACTGAAAAAGGGCAAATATGGTGCCAATCTATAAAAAGGGAATAAGGACAACTCACGGAATTACAGACCAGTCAGCTTAGCTTCAGTACTCACAAAGATAATGGAGCAAATAATTAAGCAATCAATTTGGAAACACCTAGAAGATAAGGTGAAAAGTAACAGTCAGCATGGATTTGTCAAAAACAAATTGTCAAACCAACCTAATAGCTTTCTTTGACCAACCAGTGGGTAACAAGCCTTGTGTATAGGGGGCGAAGCGGTATATGTGGTATATCTTGAATTTAGTAAGGCTTTTGATACGGTCTTGCATGACTTTTTCATAAACAAACTGGGGAAGTACAACCTAGATGGAGCTAGTATAAGGTGTATACATAACTGATGGGAAAACCATTCCCAGAGAGTAGTTATCAGTGGTTCACAGTCAAGCTGGAAGGGCATATTAAATGGGGACCCTCAGGGATCAGTTCTGGATCTGGTTCTGTTCAATATTTTCATCAATGAATTAGATAATGGCACAGAGTACACTTATAAAAAGTTTGCAAACGATACCAAACTGGGAGGAGTTGCAAGTGCTTTGGAGAATTGGATTAAAATTGAAAATGATCTGGACAAACTGGAGAAATGGTCTGAAGTAAATAAGATGAAATTCAATAAGGACAAATGCAAAGTACTCCATTTAGGAAGGAACAATCAGTTGCACACATACAAAACAGGAAACGACCGCCTAGGAAAGAGTACTGTGAAAAGGGATCTGGGGGTCATAGTGGATCACAAGCTAAATACAAGTCAACAGGGTAACACTGCTGGGGGGGCAAATATCATTCTGAGATGTATTAGCAGGTATGTTGTAAGCAAGACACAAGAAGTAATTCTGCTCTACTCTGAGCCGATTAAGCCTCAACTGGGGACCAACTGGGAACCACATTTCAGGAAACATGTAGACAAATTGGAGAAAGTCCAGAGAAGAGCAACAAAAATTATTGAAGTTCTAGAAAACATGACCCATGAGGGAAGACTGAAAATAAAAAAAAAGGATATGTTTAGTCTGGAGAAGAGAAGACAGAGGGGGGACATAATAACAGTTTTCAAGTACATAAAAGGTTGTTACAATGAATAGGGAGGAAAATTGTTCTCATTAACCGCTGAGGATAGGACAAGAAGCAATGGACTTAAATTGCAGCAAAGGCGGTTTAGGTTGGACATCAGAAAAGCTTCTTAAATGTCACAGTAGTTAAGCACTGGAATAAATTACCTAAGGAAGTTGTGGAATCTTTGTCATTGGAAATTTTTAAGAGCAGGTTAGACAAACACCTGTCAGGGATGGTCTCTATAATACTTAGTCCTGCCTTAAGTGCAGGGGACTGGACTAGAAGACCTCCTCAGGTCCCTTCCAGTCCTATGATTCTATGTCTAGTACACTTCTGAAAATTAGACCTTTGCTTCTCAGTGTCTAGTTGTAACTGCCTGGGTTGGAACCTTTATAATTCAATCAGAACTCTGAAAGAACTGTTTTATAAATAAATAATAAATTAGAAAGGGAATCTCTAGCATTATAAATGTATGATCCATGCTCCATTTTTCTTTTGCTGTACTTTTGTAATTGGTGCAATAAAATCCATCAGTGCTTGTGATGGCTTTCCCACTAGTACCAATCATGAGTGATACTGGGAAATATATGCCAATGGAAACAGTTGGGATTTCTGTCGATTCTACATCTAGTTCTAACAATACCTCTAAGGAGCAGTCTATGTAGGGGACAATCAGGAAAATGAAAGTGAATCAACTAAAGTCATGCAGTCAATGTGTATAACTTTTAGTGTGTTAACCTCCATTCCCAGGTAGATGTTTGAATTCAGGAGCAATGTAACCTTAGGAGGACTAAGTTACAGGAAACTTAGACTGCTTTACTCCTGAATGAAAGCATCCCCGGGGGTTAAATGTACTTCATGTGCATTGACTTCCCACCCTTAGTTGACTTGCCTTAATTTTGCTGAATGGCCTGGTAGAGACATATAATTTAGTGTTTAGGAGGAGGAGGGGTTTCACAGTAACTTGTGGGTTTTTTAGTTCAAGTGCCTATTGTCCACATGATACAATTCTTCTTTTAATTTAAATGTCCAGTTTTTTACAAAGAAGATAATCCCTTCTGAAGGTGGATTAAGTTAATTAAGGAATGAGTTAGTGCAAAGTAAGATATGTGTGGATGCATCTATTTCACATTGACTTGGCAGTCCTCCCACTGTTATCTCATGCTGCAATGCATGATGCCAGGCCTGACCTGTCTGTTTTCCTGTGTGTCTTCTACTGTTATGGCATCTTGATCAGATATTTGCTGTGAGGCCACCACCAAATCTCATTTGTCATGGGTCTGCCGTGTCATCCCTTTTGGCACTGTCCAGTGTTAACCAGGACTCTAGGTAGGAGAAGGAAGAGAGCTCCTCTGAAAGCCAAGATCTCTTTCCCACACAAAAGCCTGAGGCAGAGTCAAATGAACATGCAGCTCCTGAAAGCCAGGTGGACACCCAGTCTGACAGACCTGAGGAGGAGACTTCTGCGAGTAAGTTTGTGCTATATTAAATAACTGTATAGGAGAGTTGAATAAATTTTTGGTGTGAATCATAGAATATCAGGGTTGGAAGGGACCTCAGGAGATCATCTAGTCCAACCCCCTGCTCAAAGCAGGACCAATCCTCTGCTAGATGGATGCCTGCTAGATGATGCCACTGTGGACAGAGGAGATCTAGGAGCCTCTCTGTGCCTACTAGCTTGGAAACACCCCCTGGGGCTTTAAATGGCATGACTGTTTGCTGCCCACCATATACATTAATAGCCCACTGGGCTGCCCCCCCGCCACCACCACTATGGTCTCCTTTCACATTCCAGATTCCTCAACCGCTATGCCTTAGCCCTCCCCCTGTCAACTAGGATTTAAATAAAGAAATAAATACTATAAAGTAACCATGTTCATTGAAACACTAGTTGCAGTAAAAATAAGGCAATATTTAAAGGAAAAAAAAAAAGACATTTGTTCATCACTATTTGTGCAATGCCCTGGGCTTTCAGCTATCTCAGCATTTTATGAGATACATTTCCTCAAAGTGGAACAGAACGCAGAGATAAGGCAAGTCAGCCTTCCAGCTATGTTAACCCTGTACATTCTGAACAACTACTGCAGAACTCTTCATTTTACAGTGCATTTTGTGCATGTTGGAGATGAGATAAAGTAGAATTGAAAGCAAAACAAACATCTTACCATCTTCAGAGTCACTCCAGACTGGCAAAAGGCTATGGAAATGGCATTCCAAAAGAGAGGAAAAATCAATTTTATCATTGGTGACATGAAAACTGGAATTAGTACAATAACTACTTGTTCTGTTTCTCAGTTCCCCCAGCTCTTGCACCTGAAGTCCTGTAACTCCCAACTGACTGGACTATTATCTACTGTGGATCATGTGGCCAATCTCCAGGGCAAGAAAAGAAATACAAAGCAGGAAATGTGGGGTGAGCTGCAGTCCAGAACAGCACCAAGACGACAGAAGACTGGAGAGGAGTTTTCATTGCAGAGAGACCATTGAACTGATGAGGCAAACTAAAGGAAAACTCTACGATATGCAAAACCAGCTCATTGAACTGATGACAAAGCAGTTTTGCTGGAGACCCTTAGAGCGCCATCTTCACACCCAATACTACAGTCACATCCCAGACATATCCTGCAGCCTGTGGACAATACTGCTTCCTGAGAGCAGCACCTGCACGTCCCAGAATCTATCAGGCACTTTCCTCCACACACCACATCCCCGGAGAGTGAAAACACTGAATTCTGGGAACCCACCTTCATCCCCACAATTAAAAACAATGGCTTTTGCTCTCACCATTCCACATATGAAGGGAAAGAGCACCCAGAAATCCTGTACAATCATGTTTACTCTGCACTTACAGGCAGGCTATCCATGTATCTGCAGAGTTTAAAAATGAGTATTTTTTCAAAACTCAACATATTTTATTGAGCTGAAATTTGCACTGTATTATTGTTTGTTACCAGGGTTACAAATTGGGACAGACATTCAATTTTTTGTTTTCATCCCTCTATGTTTGTTAAAGTTTTGCTTGACAAAAGCTCAAAGTTTAATAAAATGGCAAATCTCAAAACAAAAAATCAACTTTCAGCAAACTGTCACACGAAGCAACTACAAAACAATGAACCCTTGCCACAAAGCATAATATGATTAAAATATTTCAGTTCCTACCCTCAATGTAGGAGCACAAAGCACCCTTAACCCTGTGGCCCTGGCAACTGGCTGCAGTTTGAAGAGGGAAAGCCTCTCTGGCAGTTTGTTTTGCTCCGACAGTCTCAGCCTCTGATGTGGGGGGAGTCAGAGGTACAATCTCCCTTATTTTCACAGCTGTTCTGAAAAATACAGTATGCAGTTATTACATGAAGCAGATATTGCTCTGTAGCTGCCATTTTAATCATTAGACAGCACCAAATTCCTTTCAGCCTTCCAAACATATACTCCACTGTCTTTCTGCAGGTACCCAGCTATAGTTTAACAGGCTCTTTTTCCTGCCCAGGTGCCTAAATAAAAGTCTTTATAAACCAGGGAAGCTGGGTTTCCCAGAATGAGAGAAGGAAATTGCAAAACCATCAATATCTACAGTGGTCTTGGAAGCAAAAGTTCCATTTTTCATGAAGGAAAAGAGGTGTGAGTTTCTAAAGATTCTAGCACCAGGGACCTTTCCAGATCACACCACATTAATACTGGTGAACCAAATACTATGATCAACCAGACCTTGGAATACCCTGGAGAAATAGCCCTTTCTGTTTATAAACACGAGGCCTTGTGGCGAGGTTAAGGAATAGACACACAGATCCCATCAACAGTCCCAATACAATTCAGGAACCTTAAGCGTGTAAACTGATAATCTCCTGCACATTGCCAAAATATTATTACTCAGTGTTTCAACACCTTCTTCATAGCAAAAAGAAAAGGAGTACTTGTGGCACCTTAGAGACTAACCAATTTATTTGAGCATAAGCTTTCGTGAGCTACAGCTCACTTCATCAGATGCATATCGTGGAAATTGCAGAAGATATTATATACACACAGAGAATATGAAACAATACCTCCTCCCACCCCACTGTCCTGCTGGTAATAGCTTATCTAAAGTGATCATCAGGTGGGCCATTTCCAGCACAAATCCAGGTTTTCTCACCCTCCACCCCCCCCACACAAATTCACTCTCCTGCTGGTGATAGCCCATCCAAAGTGACAACTCTTTACACAATGTGCATGACAATCAAGTTGGGCTATTTCCTGCACAAATCCAGGTTCTCTCACATCCCCCCCACCCCCATACACACACACTCACTCTCCTGCTGGTCATAGCTCATCCAAACTGACCACTCTTCAATTTCCATCCCACCACCAACCTCAGCCTGGTCCAGTCCACACAAGAGATCCACTTCCTGGACACTACAGTGCTAATAAACAATGGTCACATAACCACCACCCTATACCGGAAACCTACTGACCGCTATTCCTACCTGCATGCCTCCAGCTTTCACCCTGACCACACCACACGATCCATCGTCTACAGCCAAGCTCTGCGATACAACCGCATTTGCTCCAACCCCTCAGACAGAGACAAACACCTACAAGATCTCTGTCAAGCTTTCTTACAACTACAATACCCACCTGCAGAAGTAAAGAAACAGATTGGTAGAGCCAGAAGAGTTCCCAGAAGTTACCTACTACAGGACAGGCCTAACAAAGAAAATAACAGAATGCCACTAGCCGTCACCTTCAGCCCCCAACTAAAACCCCTCCAACGCATTATTAAGGATCTACAACCTATCCTAAAGGATGACCCAACACTCTCACAAATCTTGGGAGACAGGCCAGTCCTTGCCTACAGACAGCCCCGCAACCTGAAGCAAATACTCACCAACAACCACATACCACACAACAAAACCACTAACCCAGGAACTTATCCTTGCAACAAAGCCCGTTGCCAATTGTGCCCACATATCTATTCAGGGGACACCATCACAGGGCCTAATAACATCAGCCACACTATCAGAGGCTCGTATACCTGCACATCCACCAATGTGATATATGCCATCATGTGCCAGCAATGCCCCTCTGCCATGTACATTGGTCAAACTGGACAGTCTCTACGTAAAAGAATAAATGGACACAAATCAGATGTCAAGAATTATAACATTCATAAACCAGTCGGAGAACACTTCAATCTCTCTGGTCACGCAATCACAGACATGAAGGTCGCGATCTTAAAACAAAAAAACTTCAAATCCAGACTCCAGCGAGAAACTGCTGAATTAGAATTCATTTGCAAATTGGATACTATTAATTTAGGCTTAAATAGAGACTGGGAGTGGCTAAGTCATTATGCAAGGTAGCCTATTTCCTCTTGTTTTTTCCTACCCCATCCTCCCCCAGATGTTCTGGTTTAACTTGGATTTAAACTTGGAGAGTGGTCAGTTTGGATGAGCTATTACCAGCAGGAGAGTGAGTTTGTGTGTGTATGGGGGTGGGGGGATGTGAGAAAACCTGGATTTGTGCTGGAAATGGCCCACCTTAATTATGCACATTGTAGGGAGAATGGTCACTTTGGATGAGCTATTACCAGCAGGATACTGAGTTTGTGTGTGTGGTTTTTGGGAGGGGGGTGAGAGAACCTGGGTTTGTGCAGGAAATGGCCCAACTTGATTATCATGCACATTGTGTAGAGAGTTGTCACTTTGGATGGGCTATCACCAGCAGGAGAGTGAATTTGTGTGGGGGGGGTGGAGGGTGAGAAAACCTGGATTTGTGCTGGAAATGGCCCACCTGATGATCACTTTAGATAAGCTATTACCAGCAGGACAGTGGGGTGGGAGGAGGTATTGTTTCATATTCTCTGTGTATATATAAAGTCTGCTGCAGTTTCCACGATATGCATCTGATGAAGTGAGCTGTAGCTCACGAAAGCTTATGCTCAAATAAATTGGTTAGTCTCTAAGGTGCCACAAGTACTCCTTTTCTTTTTGCGAATACAGACTAACACGGCTGTTACTCTGAATTCTTCATAGCAGTGCATGCCTGCATAACAACAGCCCAACAGTCAACCTGACCTACCAAAACCAAATTGCTTAGCTACTGATGAGGAGCAATCAGGGTTGGTGAGCTTCCAGATGGTAATAGCCACATTTCTCTAGGAGCTCTCATGTTACTGTGCAGCTCTGTGAAGATTTCTAGGCAGGTGGCCTGAACTTCTTTTGCAGATGCTTGTCACCCCAGGCCTGGATCACTATCCTTTCCCACTAGTCACCATTAGTCTTCTCATATCAGAAATGGCACTGCACTGAGTGAAGCTGCTCCAGGAAAAGTTCATTCACAAGTTGCTACTCCGTTTCCTCCTCCTTCACCCAAACTGGTTCAGCAGCATGGTGGCTTGCCTACAAAGCAAAAGACATCCAGCAGCGTGATCTCAAACACATGCACAAGAGCCTCTTGCAAACAGCTGTCATTCCCACAGCATGCAGCATTGATCCCTAGCCCAGTCTGAAAATGGAACAGGCTCACAAAAGCCAGATGAAACGTGAGATAAACCAGGAGATGAATCATGGGAATTTGCAAGTTTGATCCCAATTCCCAGAATTCCAGTGGCTTCCTAGAGGTATCCCACATTCCCACAGTGACCTATGAGAAAAGTCTCACAATGCACAGAACCTAACAAAGCACCATAGGATACTTGTCTAGAATGCTGAGCACTTACTCTGAAAAAGTCTGTGACTCTGTACACATTTGGAGGGAAATAAGTGACAGCTGGCTATGTGGACACAATTATTTTGTAACAGTTATTCTTCAATAGTTAGTGCACATAGAATATCAGGGTTGGGAAGGGACCTCAGGAGATAAATTGTCCAACCTCCTGCTCAAAGCAGGACCAATCCCCAACTAAATCATCCCAGCCAGGGCTTTGTCAAGCCTGACCTTAAAAACCTCAAAGGAAGGAGATTCCATCACCTCCCTAGGTAACCCATTCCAGTGCTTCATCACCCTCCTAGTGAAAAAGTTTTTTCTAATATCCAACCTATACTTCCTCCATTGCAACTTGAGACCATTACTCCTCATTCTGTCATCTGGTACCACTGAGAACAGTCTAGATCCATCCCCTTTGGAACCCCCTTTCAGGTAGTTGAAAGCAGCTATCAAATCCCCCCTCATTCTTCTCTTCTGCAGACTAAACAATCCCAGTTCCCTCAGCCTCTCCTCATAAGTCATGTGCTCTAGCCCCCTAATCACTTTTGTTGCCCTCCACTCAATGCTTTCCAATTTTTCCACATCCTTTTTGTAGTGTGGGGCCCAAAACTGGACATAGTACTCCAGATGAGGCCTCACCAATGTCGAATAGAGGGGAACGATCACATCCCTCGATTTGCTGGCAATGCCCCATCTTATACATCCCAAAATGCCATTGGCCTTCCTGGCAAAAAGGGCACACTGTTGACTCACATCCAGCTTCTCATCCACTGTAACCCCTAGGTCCTTTTCTGAAGAACTGCTACTTAGCTATTCGGTCCCTAGTCTGTAGCCGTGCATGGGATTCTTCCATCCTAAGTGCAGAACTCTGCACTTGACCTCATCAGATTTCTTTTGGCCCAATCCTCTATTTGTCTAGGTATCTCTGTAACCCTCCAGCATATCTACCACTCCTCGCAGTTTAGCGTCACCTGCAAACTTGCTGAGGGTGCAATCCACACCATCCTCCGGATCATTAATGAAGATATTGAACAAAACCGGCCCCAGGACCGACCCTTGGAGCACTCCCCTTGATACCGGCTGCCAACTAGACTTGGAGCCATTGATCACTACCCGTTGAGCCTGACGATCTAGCCAGTTTTCTATCCACCATATAGTCCATTCATCCAGCCCATACTTCTTTAACTTGCTGGCAAGAATACTGTGGGAGACCGTGTCAAAAGCTTTGCTAAAGTCAAGGAATAACACATCCACTGCTTTCCCCTCATCCACAGAGCCAGTTTTCTCCTCATAGAAGGCAACTTTTAGATTAGTCAGGCATAACTTGCCCTTGGTGAATCCATGCTGACTGTTCCTGATCACTTTCCTCTCCTCCAAGTGCTTCAGAATTGATTCCTTGAGGACCTGCTCCATGATTTTTCTGGGGACTGAGGTGAGGCTGACTGGCCTGTAGTTCCCCGGATCCTCCTTCTTCCCCTTTTTAAAGATGGGCCTTTTTCATTAGCCTTTTTCCAGCCCCCGGTCACCACAGAAACATAATTTACAAAAACCTCCCAGTATAAACAAGCCCTTAGAATCAGTAACATGCCAATACACTGCGTTTTAAAGAACAAAAATCTCAATTACTTTCCCGGCAAAAGCGCGAGTGAACAGGACTTGCCGCACACAGAGCTAGAAAATTAAAGCTTTAGCACTAATGTCGGGTCATTTTCAGCCCGCGATCTCACCCTGAAGGTTTGGCAGCGGCTGCCAGCGTGAGAAGCCCATTTCCTAGACACAGCCCGTGGCCCTGCCCGTCCCCGACACGCGCAGGCGGCAACAGCGCAAGGAGCCCGCAGTGGGTCAGCCGCGAGCCCTGCGTTCCGTTCAGCTTGGCCAGTGAGACTCGACTAAGCCGGTTTCGCTACGAAACTCCAACCGGAGCCGCGCGCCCGCGCCCGCGCCCCCGCCCCGGGACCGCTGGCTGGTAAAAACCTGGGCTGGGCTCGGCTCGCTCGACCCCAGACACCCCGGGGGGAAGGAGGGCGGCCCCACGGAGGCATGGGCGGCCCAGGACCATAAGGCTCACCGAGCTATTCTGGCTCTGGCCGTCGCCTCGCCCTACTACCGCCACCGCCAGCGAAAGACCTCGGAATGACAACACGCAGCAAGGCAGCCAACCAATCCGGGAGGAGGTTACACATTCGGCAAGACACCCCACCAATGGGACTTTGGCTCTCTGCTCTTCCTGCTCAGGAACCGGCAGGGTGGGATGTGAGGTGACGCATGCCTCAACTAGCCAATAAGAGCAGGCAGCGGGTGTGAGGGGCAGTAGTCTCACCCTGTGAAGCTGCGCGAGAGGCGGATGCTTCCGGAGGGGCGGGGCCCAGCCCGGTGGAACATGGCGAAGACCTACGATTACCTCTTCAAGCTGTTGCTGATCGGGGACTCGGGCGTGGGCAAGACCTGCGCGCTCTTCCGCTTCTCCGAGGATGCGTTCAACGCCACCTTCATCTCCACCATCGGTGAGCGCTGCCCCCTCAGCCGCCGCCCCTCGGGGACGCAAAGGGCGAGCGAGACGGGGGGCGCGTGTTGCTAGGGCAGGGCGGCCCGTGTGGCGGCAGGAGAAGGGGGGACGGGGGACAGGGTCGCTGCGTGTTCGGGTCTGGCGGGGGAGATCCGTGTGCCTGTCTGTGACGTGTGCCCGCTTACGGATAGGCGTAGCCGGTAGAGCCCGAGCTGTCGTGTGCGGGGTGGGGCAGGGGCCGTCAGGAGTGGGCTGCACGGGGGTGAGGGGAATGGTCCGAAACGGAAGGCTTTGTATTGACACTACGATGTGTTGTTTCCGAGTAGCAGCCGTGTTAGTCTGTCTTCGCAAAAAGAAAAGGAGGACTTGTGGCACCTTAGAGACTAACCAATTTATTTGAGCATAAGCTTTCGTGAGCTACAGCTCACTTCCACGGGTGTGCATCCGATGAAGTGAGCTGTAGCTCACGAAGGCTCATGCTCAGATAAATTGGTTAGTCTCTAAGGTGCCACAAGTACCCCTTTTCTTTTTATGATGTATTGTTGTTTGCCACGGTAAATTAAATCTAAATAGGACACGCTCAGTCCGCAATAAGAGTCTCCAAGCTGATGTGCACCGAAGTAACTGCCAACTCCGACCCAGTCTACACTGCACTCTTTTGCTAGTGGGTTTTTTGCAACATTTACACTACCCAAAAAAGCCCTACTGTAGGTAAAGATATACCAGGATAAAAGTGCTTTTACCAGTATAGCTTATTATGGTTGGAGAACTGGTATAAGCTACACCAGTAAAAACATTTTTCTGCCAATATAAGCTGTGTCTGTAGTAGGAGGATTTGCTGGTATAGCTGTACCAGTAAACTTATTCTAATGTAGACTATGCCTTAGTTATTTCAGTTGCAGTTTGTGTGCAGAAAGGTCCTTAGCTAGATAGTGTACTTCTGTACTTAAATTTTCTTTTTGCATAGCAGTTGAGGTTTCATACACTAGTAAATGGGGGGAGTAATGTGATCTTAACTGATGATAGTATATAAACAAACCTCTGTAGAATTACATATGGAATTAAAAATATAAACCATTTTGCTCTGAAATCTGACTTATCTTCTAGTCATACTAAAATAAGACTATTTTTAAAGTGTTAATTTTTATTATTACAGATGCCAGTTTTTGACATATTGTCTTAGTAGGAAAAGACTACCCCACTGCTAAAATAAATTTTCTAATAATCTATTAGAATTGAGAAAAGAGAAATCTAATAAATAGTAATTATATGATACTTCCAGTGACACCGTGTGGCATAATGCTCTGTTGACCTTGATACAGCTTTTCTGAAGTTAGATTGAACTGTACATTGTGGTTCAGCTACAGCTACAGTAGGTTAGGCTTTGAATGTGACTGTACTTAAAGGGATATTATTTATTTGGAGTAACAGTGTTACAGTTTCCCTGCTGGTTTACACCAGGTCTGCTTTCAACAGGGGCTTTCTGAATGTCTTTGTTCAGAATGAGCTAAATGTTGTTAAGAACTCCATGGACATTCAGAATTCACTTTGTATCTAATCTATTAACTAAATGGAATGGGTGCCTTTGTTTTGGAAAATTAAAGGGGAAAAAGTGTTAACTTGATCTTTACTGGAAATCTTAATTAATGTAGGTTTTTTCCCCAGGTATTGACTTTAAGATTAGAACCATAGAGCTAGATGGCAAGAGAATTAAACTGCAGATATGGTAAGCATTTACTTTTAAAGCTATATGAATTAAGATAAAATGTTTAGCTTATGCCAAGTATCTCTCTGCTTCACAATTTGCATACTGAGTGGTGATATTATCAATAGGATTTTTGCCCTAATCCTGGTTTTTGGGAAATTACAGTATCTGAGTTTATTGAAGATGGGGTTTATGGAAAATAAATCCTATCAAACTAACTTGATATCTTTTTCTATGAGATTTCAAGTTTGGTAGATAAAGGTAATAAAGTTGATTTAATAGACTTCTGTAAAGGTGTTTGATTTAGTACCACATGGGATTTTGCTTAAAAAAAAACAACAACCAAAAACTAAACAATATAAAGTTTAACATGGCATCCATTAAATGGAATAAAAACTGACTAAGTGATAGATCTTGAAAATGTAATTGTAAATGGGAAAATCATTGAGCGAGTATGCTTTCACTGGAAACAGTGGAGTCTTGCCTGGATAACACTAGAACTAGGGGTCAGCAAATGAAATTAATAGGCAGCAACAAAAGGAAGTATTTCTTCACACAACACACAGTCAACCTGTGGAACTGTTTGCCAGAGAATGTTGTGAAGACCAGGATTAACAGGGTTCAAAAAGAACTAGTTCATAGAGGATAGGTCTATCAATGGCTATTAGCCAGGATGGGCAGAGATGCAAAACCATGCGCTGAAGTGTCCCTAGTTTCTGTTTGCCAGAAGCTGGGAATGGGCGACAGAGGGTGGATCGCTTGATGATGACCTGTTCTGTTCATTCTCTCTGAAGCACCTGGCATTGGCCACTGTCAAGACAGGATACTGGGTTAGATGGACCATTGATCTGACCCAGTATGGCTGTTCTTATGGATCAATTCTTGGCCCTGTCAAGGTTCCTCCCCCACTCTGAACTCTAGGGTACAGATGTGGGGACCTGCATGAAAAACCTCCTATGCTTATCTTTACCAGCTTAGGTCAAACTTCCCCAAGGTACAAAATATTCCACCTTTTGTCCTTGGATTGGCCGCTACCACCACCAAACTAATACTCGTTACTGGGGAAGAGCTGTTTGGACACGTCTTTCCCCCCAAAATACTTCCCAAAACCTTGCACCCCACTTCCTGGACAAGGTTTGGTAAAAAGCCTCACCAATTTGTCTAGGTGACTACAGACCCAGACCCTTGGACCTTAAGAACAATGAACAATCCTCCCAACACTTGCACCCTCCCTTTCCTGGGAAATGTTGGATAAAAAGCCTCACCAATTTGCATAGGTGACCACAGACCCAAACCCTTGGATCTGAGAACAATGAAAAAGCATTCAGTTTTCTTACAAGAAGACTTTTAATAAAAATAGAAGTAAATAGAAATAAAGAAATTCCCCCTGTAAAATCAGGATGGTAGATAACCTTACAGGGTAATTAGATTCAAAACATAGAGAACCCCTCTAGGCAAAACCTTAAGTTACAAAAAAGATACACAGACAGAAATAGTTATTCTATTCAGCACAGTTCTTTTCTCGGCCATTTAAAGAAATCATAATCTAACACGTACCTAGCTAGATTACTTACTAAAAGTTCTAAGACTCCATTCCTGGTCTATCCCCGGCAAAGACAGAATATAGACAGACACACAGACCCTTTGTTTCTCTCCCTCCTCCCAGCTTTTGAAAGTATCTTGTCTCCTCATTGGTCATTTTGGTCAGGTGCCAGCAAGGTTACCTTTAGCTTCTTAACCCTGTACAGGTGAGAGGAGCTTTCCCCTGGCTAGGAGGGATTTCAAAGGGGTTTACCCTTCCCTTTATATTTATGACAGGCCCTATGCTATTTAACATTTTTATCAGTGACCCGAAGGAAAAACATAAACACTGAAAGATTGTAGGTGACACAAAAACTGGGAGAGTGGTAAATAACGATTTAGAGATGCCTGGTAAACTGCGTGTAAGCAAATATGCATTTTAACATGGCTACATGTAAATATATACATTTAGGAACAAAAAATGTAGGCCAGACTCTATCCAGGGATGCATTGACTCTGAAAAGGATTTGGGGGTTATGGTGGATAATCATCTGAACACTAGGAGCTCGTGTGATGCTGTGGCCAAAAGAGCTAATGCCATCTTGGGATGAATAAACAAAGGGAACATAGAGGTCAGAAGGGACTACAGGGGTCATCTAATCTAACCCCCCTGCCAAGATGCAAGATTTCTTGGGTCTAAACCATCCAAGACAGATGGCTATCCAGCCTCCTTTGGAAAACCTCCAGTGAAGAAGCTTCCACAACTTCCTGAAGCAGTTTTTTCCAGTGTCTTACTGTTCTTACAGTTAGGAAGCTTTTCCTGAAATTTAATCTAAATCTGCTATGCTGTGGTTTGATCCCATTGCCTCTTGTCTTGCCCTCTGTGACAAAAGAGAACAATTTTTCCATCTTTTTGTGACAGCCTTTCAAGTATCTGAAGACCACTATCAGATCTCCCCGCCCCAATCTCTCACAAACTAAACCTACCCAGGTCCTTCAGTTTGCATTTGCTTTTTCTGCAATAGCATCGCATTGCTGACTCATGTTGAGGTTGTGATCCACCACAACTCCCAGATCCTTTGCAGCCATGCTGCAGTCAAGCCAGTTTTCCCCCATTCTGTATTTGTGTGTAGGGTTTTTCTTCCCGAAGTGTAGCACCTTGCGTTTGTCTTTGAATTTCATTTTGTTGTCTATAGCCCAGTTCTCCAGTTTATCAAGATCCCTCTGAATTTTTGGCTCTATCCTCCAAAGTATTGGCAACTCCCCCTGGCTTTGTGTCTTCTGCAGACTTGATCACTATGCTTTCTATACCTACATCCAGGTCTTTAATAAAGATGTTAAACTGCATTGGACCCAGAATAGATCCTTGTGGAACCCCACTTGAAACCTTCCTCCAATCCAAGATCATTCCATTAATCCAGGACTCTCAAATAGGAGTAGAGAGGTTATTTTATCTCTGTCTTTGGCACTGGTGCAACTGTTGCTGAAATACTGTGTTCAATTTATCAACATCCTTCTTGAATTGTTGGCATCAGAACTGAAGAGAGTTCAGAGACCAGCCATGAGAGTGATTAAAAGTTTAGAGAACTTGCCTTTTTAGTGATAGACTCAAGGAGGTGGGTCTATTTAGCTTAACAAAGAGAAGGTTAAGGGGTTTCTTGATTACAGTCTGTAAGTTTCTACATAATGAACAAATGTTTAATAATGGGCTCTTCAATATTGCAGAGAAAGGTATAACACAATCCGATGGCTAGAAGTTGAAGCTAGACAAATTCAGACTGGAAATAAGCCATAAATTTTTTGCAGAGAGTAATTAACCATTGGAACAATTTACCAAGGGTTGTGGTGGAGTCTTCACCACTGATAATTTTAAAATCAAGATTGGATATTTTTCCAAAAGATCTGCTTGAGGAATTATTTTGGGAAAGTTCCCTGGCCTGTATTATTCAGGAGGTCAGACTAGATCATAATGGTTCCTTCTGGCCTTGGAATCTGTGAAGATAAAGCTGTAGTTTTGGTGTGTTTAAAGAATGTCCCTGTAATGTTTAATGAAACTCTCTCTAGTGATCTTAATTTCAGAATGTGTTCAAGTAGTTTGCATGTACTAATTGGGTTTGCTTAATTATTTTAGGGACACAGCTGGGCAGGAACGGTTTAGAACCATCACAACTGCATATTACAGAGGAGCAATGGTAGGCATGATGTAGCTGAAATTTTTTTCATTTTAAATCTATTTATAATGTTCTGCAGAAAGTGAAACCATTCAAGTTTTACTATGAAGCATAATCATTTATAACTATAATGAGCTCAGAACTTGAACTCTGCTTGGCAAGGTATTTGATAAGACCAGTGTTCCCATCTCTATGTTCAAATTATGCTGCAGCAGCAACAGCTGGTCTGGGATTCCCACAAAGTCAGACTTCCAGTGTGACTTGCATGTGCATGTTGGTGGCAGATAAACCAATAACATGTGTGGCTTGCTAGGACATTGGTTGCAGTACAGCTCAAAGATTCTTGTACTCTAATGATACATAATAAATTTAACCCAAACTACATACTAGAATGCTGTTTGGTTTTTTGTTTCCTTTCAGCAGTTGCTTCTCTGTGCAAGTGGCTTCGTATCAAAGGTTGATGTGGTTTTTTTGTGGTTTTGTTGGTGTTTTTTTGTTTTTAAATTCTAGCATTTCAGAATTTATTTTTCTTTCTGTCTTGGACATGTATGTAATCCTTACAGAAACAATTGTTAGTTGAAATTAAGTTGCCATGGTTTGTTTTTTGTCGGTTTGTTTTTTATCTTTAGGGCATCATGTTGGTATATGACATAACCAATGAGAAATCTTTTGAAAACATTCGGAATTGGGTCAGGAATATTGAAGAGGTAACTTCCCACTTTATTTACAGAAATCTTTAATATTAAGTATACTGTCCCTATTCAAACTTTAGAAAAGTAGTTAAAATCAGAATGGTTCAGAACTGTTAAATTTGTCACTAAATTGTGTATATTAAAATAATTTTTTTTTTGTGTGGAGTGGGTTGGAGAATCTATGTTCGCAAGAAGCTTCAAATTGGTAATATCTTCTGGAATTATTAGTCAGTAGTAATTCAGTATGCCCACATGTAAGAGCAGACTGCATGAACTGGAGTCTTCCCTGCAATTACGAAATCCAATAGTTGACTCTTTCTACCCTGACAGCATTCTAATTATTTCTAAACAAAGCACTTTCAGGGCATTGAGTGGCACCAGTATACTGCAGCTATGAGGTATTGTCCTAGCTGGAGCCGTAAATCCCTGGAAAATGTTCAGCATCAAAGTTGTCAATGCATTCAGCACAACAACTATTTCATCTTGTTGATGGCATTCTGCATTTATTGAGCACTTCTAGAGTTAACTCAGTACTTAGAATTCAGAAAATTTGTTAATCTTACAATGTGCAGTTAAGAAGCTTTTCTCTAGGATCACCAAAAATTATGTAAAATAACAAAATCCTAGGTCTCTGTAAATTTTCTGCCCATTTTCATCTTAGCATGCATCCCCAGATGTCGAAAAGATGATTCTTGGAAACAAATGTGATGTGAACGACAAAAGACAAGTTTCTAGAGAGCAAGGGGAGAAGGTGAGTGCCCCAGTTCCGCTCTCTGGATAGACAGTAGTCTGTTGTGATTGAATCCCATGTTCTTCTAAGCCCCTTTGGTATGGACAGTGACCAGTTCTGAGCTCTGGGTCTCTCAGGCACAGTCCCAGTTGGAGACCTAGTGTCTCACATCCTTCCTGGGCAGTGAGACCCACATTCTGGACACCTTAGATGCTGGAACTGGTGCTACAGAACTCCTCAGCCCCTGGTTGTTTATACATATTCCTCCCAGAGTTCACCTCCCTGTAGGAACTCTGGTTTCTTAAGTCCTTCAAGGAGAACATGGCAGTAAAGCAAGGAATAGACTTAGCACAGAAGTTTCTTAATCACAAACCCTTACACGTGAGTTACAGATCTATGGAGAACAACAAACTCCTGAATGCAATCCCCCTAGTCTGACCTCACTGACCCTGTGAGTCTTGGGTTTGGTATTAGTCCTTAAACCAGACAGCCTATCCAGCCTTCTTGGCCTGGTCATCTTGCAACTGGCAGTGTAATGGTCTCCCCTGTTTAGAAGCACCCCTTTTTAAAACAGGCTTGGGGTATGTCTATGTTGCGATCACTGGGTGTGATTGCAGTTCAAAAAGATATACCTGAACTAACTTTAATCTCACTGGCTCCAATCTCAGAACAGGAAAGCTGTGGCTATACAAGCAACAGTGCAGGCTATAGAAACCCACCTGAAATCCTGGGTAATTACTTGTGGGGCTAGCCCACACTGAAGCTTGTGCTTTCACAGCTTGACTGTTTCAGGACCCAAGCTAGCTAGATTGGGTATGTCTGCTCAAGCTGCAGTTACACCCAGCAATTAAAGTCTACACGTACTCGCAGTCCCTCTTGTTGACCATGTGTTTCCTCTGAGGAAATTCCAGGGTCCAAAGTCAGTTGATCTGTTCGTAGAAAAGCCATTGTTCCAGTAGGGAAGAGTCGTTCAATGTTGATGGTCTTTGGTTGATCTGTCACAGCTTTTCAGACAGTCTGTCCATTACATGTCCAGCCTCTGCTGTGAAATGGATACTCTAATCTACTGTTTACAATGCTAAATGACATTCACAAAACTGAATTCATAATTTGACACAGACGTATCCCCCAAATTGTCACAGTGAGAACAGCATTGTATTGTGTATCATTGATCTTTATTGCAAGAGTTAAAATTTTAACAATTCTGCAATACTTCAGGAAACTCATCAGCTGGTGTGTATTTTATTTAGGAATACAGGTAATAACTTTTTTCGAAACCGAGAGTTGTCACCCTTTCTCTAAAATGTTCCATTGTGGCACATTAGGCTGTGTCCTAAAAGTCTTATTGCTTAAATTCATTTATTTTTAATTAGACCTTTAAATACAAAAATGCACCTATCCATGTTCTCTAGACACCTTTTTGACACACTTAAAATGTATTTTTAAATTATAATGCAAGAACATACCACACATTCTCTTCCTTTTTGAAATTCTCCTCCACCCTTCCATATTGTCAAATATATGAGAGGGAGGAGATGATCCTATATAACAAAGTCTTATTCCCCAACCATTGGGACAAGTTCCTAGGTGTGTAATGACAAACTTTTTGAGCAAAAGGAAGAAAATTTACATGCTTTGGAAGGCCTGCTTTTCCCTGAAGGCTAGTGGAATAGGGCATATTGACACCTAAAGCTGGAAGATGCAATCCTGCTAATTCCTCATAAATGACAAGAGAGGTCCATAAGGGTACAGGGATCCACCAGAGCAGAACAGCTTGCAGGCACTTAGTTTTATAATTTGTAAGAAACTTCATTCTCATCATCACCTATTCTTGCTGTTTTGTTGTTCTAATTTGGGTTTCTCAGGCAAGATTTGATATTTTTGGATATCTCTTTGTGTAGGTATCTTGTTGGGATTGTCATGAGTGCTTTGCAAAAATATGCATATTTTTACCTTTAAATACAATGCTTTTAATTTTTCTTTTTAAAAAAGACTGCAAGTTAAATCAGTCTGTAATGTAACTAGGATACTAAAAAACCAATTTGGGTAAAGAGAATTTTTTTTTTAACTTTTAAAAGATTCTGTGGTATCTGAATTTCAATTTAATGCTGCCACTTTGCAAAGTTCTCTGTTCAGTATCCTGGCAGGTCCTGCACAGTGAGAATGAATTCTTATTCAGGGCTTATATCTGATATGAGAAATCTTTATTTATTCTGTTCAGCTAGCTATTGGTTTTGGAATTAAATTCATGGAGACCAGTGCAAAAGCGAATATTAACATAGAGAATGTGAGTACTGACATTTTTTTCTTCTAGTACAGACTATTTTATTTAGATTTGTACATAAAAGCAATAAGAGTATCTATTTTGACTATATGCTGTTAAATCCTATCAGTTATTGGCAATGGGTTTTTAGCTAATTTAGACGGTCTAATGGAAGTATTTTGCAAAGAGCACGTTCCACTATGTAAATTAACTTAAAATCATTTTGTACAGTCTTATCTGTATTTACTGTAATTCTCTGCTTACTACGAACATTCCTTCTGTCCATCCTGATGAATGGTTATGGTATGAAGCCCTCTCCGCTGCGTGTGTGTAAAATCTCTCACTGTGCCCTCCAAAAGTGCCAAGGTTGGGTGTCTCTGGCATCCTGCTGCAGATTCTTTGGCCACTGATGGATTGACTTGAGGTGGTGTCCGACATGACCTGGTATATCCTTTCACATAGTAATCTGCACTAAGTCAGCTTGTTGTAACTTTCAGTGACTCTTGCACATCAAACCAAAGTTCTGTTATCTAGATATGTGGATCAACATCAGTGATCCTGGAGAGAGAGACTTTCTCTCTGAAATTAAGAGTCTCTTTTTAAACTGTTAAAGGTTTCCAAGTGGTAGGTCACAAATACTTCTGGCTGAAAGGTTGATATTCATCAGTACTTCTTGTTTTTGGAGTTAAGAAAGCAACTTTTATTAAACAAACTTCCACATGTATAGGTTGCTAATAAAACACAAGTTTTAAATATGCTCTTACTTTAGGCATTTTTCACTCTTGCAAGAGATATCAAAGCAAAAATGGACAAGAAATTGGTGAGTAACTGTTACTGAGTCCAAGCCACTTGTGTTGTTTTTTGTTTTTGTTTTTTGTTTTTTTTAAATCCCACTACAGTATTAAATTGATTAGATTTTTTTTTTTTTTTGTGGTCTGTTCCACTTAGGCACATTGGTGATGACAGAAACTTTCTGTCAGTCCTCCAATCAATTTTGTGCTTTTTGAATACAAACAGATGGCTAATTCCTATAGCGTAAAGTCATAATTGAGAGAGAGTTTTTAAATAGAGATTCTCTAAAGTTGCTAATAAATCCTGTATTGCTTTACTGAAATTGTGGTGAGAGCTATAGCAAAGAAACTAGTCAATGAAATTCCTTACTTTGGCCTTGTCTACACTATGTTGGGAGATCAATCTAAGTAATGCAACTTCAGCTATGTAAATAATGTAGCTGAAGTTGCCATACATAGATCTACTTACCACTGGGTCCACACTACCTGAGTCGACGGGAGAGTGTCTCCCATCGACATTCCTTGCAATTCTCGTTCAGGTGGAGTACAGGACTCAACAGAAGAGTGATCTGCAGTCTATTTAGCGGGTCTCCACTCAACCCGCTAAATCGACTGCCGATGCATCGATCGCCACATGTTGATCCCGCAGTAAGTGTAAACAAACCTTTACATTCTCATTGAATCATAGAAATTAGAAATGGGTGGAGGCAGATCAGGTTGTTCCGTAGTGGACCCAGTGTTCTCCAAAATATTATCATGTAACCAGTTCTAGTTATGGGACTAGCTTCTGGGAATTTTATCATCAAGTCATGTTTCACCTGCTGCATTTCTAAAAATTCCTTCAGGCAACAGACGAGAGTGCATGAATTTTGGTCTTCTTTATTAAACAAGCTTAATGAAGAAGCATTGTGTGACTTTTACTGAAACAAATTCCTGTATAGGTTTTTTTGATGATGATCACCATGTGACATAGAAGTGGGTGCAGATATAACTGTCATATTTGGGTCTTGCTAATGACTCAGATATTTTAATGAGACCAATATAAAAGTGGTGGATGCTTTCACCTCAGTAGGCATTTGAATCCAGTAGGCGTGTCCAGAATATGCACGGTCTATGTTTGGTTGAGCCCGGTTTAGCAAAATTCACTTTTTGTTTTTTGATTATTTTTGTTTGTGTGTGTGTGTGGAGGGGTGTTTTTTGGCTTGCTATGGAGACTGATCCAAAACCCATTGAAGTCAATGGAAAGATTCTCAATGACCTCAGTGTGTTTTGAATCCAGCTCAAAAGTAAAGTAATCTTGCAATCACGCGAGTTAAATATAAATAAATCTTTTAAATTCTTTGCATCTTTAGGAAGGCAATAGCCCACAAGGCAGCAACCAGGGAGTCAAAATCACACCAGACCAGCAAAAGAAAAGCAGCTTTTTCCGATGTGTTCTTCTGTGAGGGACACTGCCTTAATCTGAGCATCTGCTCCATCAAACTGGACTGTGCCTGTTCTGAGTGAGATTTCCTCTGTGTGTGGATTTAACAATTTCAATGTCGTGTCACACTGTGGCCATCAGAATAAGATTAAGAAATTGTTTATTTTAATAACTGTCTGACTCTTCAATTTTGGAGATGAAATTTTTAAAATATTTTTCTGTCACACCTTCCACTTGGCACATGCATTGTCTAGGGAAGGGATACAGATCAAAAGTGACCTGCAATAGCACCTTTATTGACAAGCTTCACTCTCTGGGCGGGGGTTTATATCTGTAATGTGTCTAAAGTAGAAAAATTAAGTTTAAATGACTTTACACTGAAATGCCAACATTAATAAAGTTATGTGTACATGATACACATGCATATAAATGTCTATAGATACATAGAGCACAATCACTTCAAAACAACAAAAATGCACTTATTTAAACAGTTACTTCCAGCTTTCAAATGGTGGGTAGAAGGTTTCTGCATATCTATCCTTTGGGCTATAACAGGAAAAAAACATTTTTGTCTGCACGTCACTAGTTCAGTTCCGCCATTCTAGACAATCCACCAGTAAAAATTAAATGAAATGCAATGCCTCATCAGAAAGAAAATATCTATTTTTTTTAAGAGAACCAAAGTGTGCTGTAAATATAATAAATCCTTGATATGAGAAGTTTTGGAGGAAGAAACTTTATTTTCCCCATGTTAGGGAGGACCATCCATAATATATTTGTGGATTATCTAGGCATCTTTTAAACTGAGATAATTTTATTCTATACTCTTGTGCAAATGATCTGTGTTTCTAATCTGTTGTTTATAGTTATAGGCCATGGTTCAAATATAGATCACCTTATTCAAAAGTCATGACATAACTGAATAACACTATGATGAGCCACATAAATTTTTAATTTCATAGTTGAGAATGACTTCAAGCAAACCTTTCATGACTTAGTGGTTATTTCTGACTTGCGAAAACAAAAATGTATTGCATTGCTCCCATATGAAAATGCACACTCCATATATTGATACTTTCTGAAAACTGGCTTTTTTTTTTTTCCTTTGGCTGAGATTTCTTTCTCTCATGCCATGATTGCTTAAGATTTAAAGTGGCAGTGAACTGTTTTAACTATGTATGGCAATGCAAAAGATGAGGAACAGGAAACTTGTGGTGACCCTTAAAGAAAATATACTTCTGTGTATGTACACTTTATACACACACACACAACACATTCCAATATATAAAACTTAACAGCCAAGCAATTTTAAGCTCTTTTTATGCAGCTTTCCGTTTAATGGTTATAAAAGTGATTTAGTTAACTAGATTTGAAAAGAAGCCAACAAGTGTGAAGTATTTAGAAGCTGCTCTTTCTGTCCGATAACTGGCATAATGGTAAAAGAGAATTTTTGAAGAAAATGAACGTATCAGCAATGTCCTGCAACTCACTGGAATTGTTAACATGTTTTGTTTACATTGACAACTGCACTTAAGGGAAAAATAAATTAAAGCTCATTTTAAAATTGGGTTTTTACTCCCTACCTCTGTTTCCTTGAAGTCTGCGTGAATATGTTCCAACCTCTTTTCTTGCAGTAGCTTTCACTAGTGTCACTAGAGTTAAAGGGCAAATACATTATTGTAAAATACTTTATTAACTAATTCTCCTGCAGGCAAATATGAGCTCAGCCTTTTGGCTCAAACTGAATACAAAAAGGAACTAAAGCTTCACTCTCTTGCACACTTACCATGTTACTTTTTTAAATGGCTTTTTTTTTTTCCTGTGCTGTCAGCTACCCTGTGTCTAGTGTTGGTATGTTAAACTGAGCTAATTTTGTTCATTAAGTCATTTGCATGTAACATGCATATTCCAACAAGAATCAAGTAAGGATTTTATAGTATGAGGACTTTGCAAGTGTGCTGAATGACAGACTTCTCTAGAGTAAAATAATTCAGTTAATCATGGCTACATACGCAAACTAAAAGGGTCCTTTGTATTTCTGAGTACAGCTAATGCAGAGGTATAGGATGAACATGCAATGCTACGATGGAAGGATAAACGAGCATTTTTAAAATGTTCTAGGTAGACATGAATAGTTGGGGGTGGTTTAGGGGTGAGATGGTGGAAAAGTGTCGACAAACAAGATTCTCTAATACGTACATTTAAATATGTTTAGTTTCTGTTTCAAAACAGTGAATGAGGAATGTTCAGCCTCCATCCTTATACCCTGTGGTAGCTGGGTGTTGCAGTACATATTATCCTTTGATTCGTGACTGTAAAATAGTGGGCAGTCTGATACACTATGCGGCCTACTATTACATGGCATCCCATGCTACAGAGTTATCAGGCTTGATTTGGGAGGGGAGTATTCACTTCCAAACAGAGGTCGAAGGATGGAGTTGTAATCTTCACTTTTTATTTTTCTAGATCTTCATGGCTAGTACTTTAGTCTTTTTAATGTAAGTTAACTTTCTTGTATATGAATGTCCCATGTTTATGCAGGTGGTTGCACCTGTTTATATACCTACCTTACAGCATCATGATTTTTCTTTACAATGATTCTAGTTTACTTAATTAACAATTATATTTTTGCTCAAACTCAGGAAGTTTCATGCAGTTAACTGTGATGTACTGTCACCACTGTACATCTAGGTTATATAGATTTGACATAAAGGTTAAATCAATTTTAAGCAACATGAAGGCTGATATTCTAGCATAGCAAATATCTGTAATATAGTGAATTAATGTGTACAGTTGGATACATGTTTTCCGCAAGTGCTGCTAAACATTGACAATGCTATATACAATTTGTAGCACTCTCACAGATCTTGGATAAATTTAGCATGTAGCTGGACGCTTTCACTAGCACTTTCATAATTAAATTGGTATTCTAGAAAAAAAAATGTTTTTATATCAACATGGCCAGAAGAAGCAACAAAAGAACAATAGCATATTCATTCATCACATATGTTCAACAGCTACTATTTGTACCACAGTTTTGTTTATATATGGAGGGCAAATGTAAATTTTTGGTGTATCAAGTTTTGTAAAACTTTGAAAACTCATTAGTTACTCAAACGTATTTAACACTTTCTGCAAAAGCTTTAGGTGTTTTTAAAAAACAACTAAAAATACAGCAGTTACTCTAACAATTGACACTTGGCTTACACAGAAACAAACCTACTTCTCGAGCACGAACTCAAAGACAAGGAGTACTTGTGGCACCTTAGAGACTAACCAATTAATTTGAGCATAAGCTTTCGTGAGCTACAGCTCACTTCATCGGATGCATACTGTGGCATTTGTGAACTCAAAGACGTTATCTCAATTGTCTTCATTTAATGACCATCACAAGATCTTGTGGTTGACTTCATCTTTGAGGATGGCTGGAATATTTTCAGATTGGCCCACCCAAACAGAGGTCTCAGACTTTCAACACCCTATCTTTCAGTAATGAGTGAGGGTGCTTTTTAACATGTTGTCACCTTGATGTGCACAAAATGTGATCACCTGAGCGCACTAAATGTTTAGCAACATGAGAGCCTTATGCCAGCACCAGGCTTTCAGCCTCAGATTTATGAATCCTATGGATTATTTTCATCTCCTTACCGCTGCTGAGAAACATTTGGTGTCTCCCTTTAGGTGGGATGTTACTAACAACTTTTATTTGCTGTTAGGGTGTTTTTTCCTCTTACTTTCTCTGGCTGATACTAGTGCCCAGAGGCCACCGTGGTTTAAAGGTGTTCTGTAGGATTTGAAGCAGTTGGGTGGTACACTGAAGAAGAGACTGGCAAAGAGCTGCTTGGAATATGATGTTCATTTGTACAGCACGTTTATAGGGGGATACGGAAGAATTTACCAAGGCGCACACACGTTTGTGATCATTCCTAGACATTGCAAATACATCCAAATGAATGCTGTTGGGTAGTGTGCAGTCTGATTACTGCAGGGTGACTTGCTCCATGATTCATTTCTTCAGCTGATCATGGTGGGTAGGTGTGTGAATAAGGTAGATTGGCAGGCTGGTCTCTCTCCAGCCCTTGCTGCAAGAATTATATACTCCCAATGGGGTGTCGATCGGGGTTTAGTGTGACTTGGTCACTAAGGAAAATCTAACCTCGTTCGTACTGACTTTTAAAAAACCTGTGAACGTTTTTCTTTCAGTGTTTTTTAGGATGACCACTGTTGTCTGCTCCCTCTGTGATAATGCCTTTCTTAAAATGCACTCATTGGTTTTCATGTTTGTATTTTTAAAAGCTGTTATGTTTATTTTGTGGTATTTGTTTTTACTCTGTTGTACAGGACCCTGAACGCTACATAAATAAATTTCTTACGAAAAGAGCAGAACTTTTTTTTCTTTGGTTTCTGCCAGTTCTCTTCATCTTTCATGTATATAGCTTCCTAAGTAGAAAATAGGGTATTTATTCCTCTAGAGAGAAGGGGCAAGAACTTGGGGTAAGTTCTGAGTTGGTCTCAACTCAAAATTTTTTTCCTAATTTCCAGTCCTCTATTGAAAAAACATCTGAGAAGAGCAACACAGGGTAACAGTATCTAGCATAAAGATGCTTAGCAACAGGGCTCATTTTACTGCAGAATCGAGTTGATTACATACTTTTAATTTTATTGGACCAATATCTGTTGGTGGAAGGTACAAACTTTCAAGTTACTCAGAGCTCTTCTTCAAGACTAATGTAGCTCGAAAGCTTGTACCTTCCACCAACAGAATTTGGTCCAATAAAAGATACTATCTCACCTACCTTGTCTCTCTCATCTCTTGGGACCCACAAGACTACAACACTGCAATTCAATTTTATTATTCTGTGTATTCCCCTACTCTAAGCAACCACTCTTGCATATATTTGGGAAACTGCCATAAGTGATGTTTACTTAATTTTATTGAAACTGCCACACAATTAAAAAGTTACGTTATTCCACAGATCAATGTGGGGATTGAACTTGAGTCTTGGCATGTAAGTGATTTCAGTGTTAAATGTATATGTAGCAAAATAAGAATTTGTATATCATAAAAATAATTCAACATAAGTCTCAGCTATAAGCTGTAGGATTGTAGACCTAGGGCCAGTAATGTACAAAGCATAGGTTTAGAAAACCTTATCTTGCTGCAGTAATGTGTGAAAACTGGTCACTAGTGTAGGAGATGGACCAATCGTAAGTATATACAAAAAGTAGCAGTGATAAATTGGATTATTTTCTATAACCACACAGAGCTTCCCCCCCCCAACTTCCTTATCTAACTAAATGTATGACTTTAACTAGGGTAAGAGGAATGCAATAAATGCCAATATTCCTGTTTCCAAACTTCATAGTCTTAACTCGTTAGTTTTGTTGTGTATTGGTTCCAGCATCCCCATCTTAGGGTACTTTCTTTTTATAGAACCAATTCTCCTGGATTTATTCTGGAATTCCTTCCAGCTCCTACTCCTTCCCTCTGGCGAGCATGCTTATCCCCTGTCATATTGCTAGCAGACGGCTGCCGCTGCTCTCATACATGATTTTTAATTTCCAAAATTGTTTGATACTGTACCTTATGCTATGAAGGAGTTGTGTGCCTGCAGTTTTCTAATGTACCATTAAGTAACCCTTTGCTGCCTGTGTGATAGCTTAGAAAGCTCACTAAGCTTTACATTTTCAAAGTATTTTACAACCTAATCGTATCACAGTAAGTTTAATTAACTTAAGTATCATATGAAATGCAATGAAAATAATATACTCCATTGTAACTTCATAGAAAACTTAACACACACAGCTGCTAGTGAAATCCAGATTCTAGTAACCAAAAATTAACTGTTGAGTATATAGGTAAAATGCACTTGTGTTCTGCAATGTACATAATAGATGACAAATTCTGAAGTGTGTTCGCATGGTGTACTTTCTTGTACAGCTGCCTATTTCCAGTATTGGCTGATTGCTCATGAAGGTAACAACTGTTGTCTCTTTAACTTGAAATTGTTTATAAGTCAAAATTGCTGCTAGCAGCCCTGTTGTCTTTGGATATTTTTAACCCACCTCTTGACTCTAGCCAGTTAGTAGCTTGCTTCTGAACCTGATAACACAAACTCTAGCTTTTTCTTTTTCCATACCCCACACATATACCCTAGGGAGGTTGGAGCCTTCCCAAAGGCAGTGTAATCTGTTGTTTTATTCAGAATAACCTTGTCCCCAAAACTAAGTTCATGAAGACCATGGAAAAGTTCGTAACTACAGCAAGCCAAATCTTGTGACGATCAAAAACTTTGAGCAATAAAGACAGTTTCCCTAGCCAGCAGGAAGTTGAGCAGCACGGTACCAAGGCAGCTGGGGCCCTTAATTCAAGGTTGACACCTTGAGTAAAACTTGATAGGCCCAGAATCTCTCTGATGCACTAGGGTCGATTTCTAAAGGGGGATGCTAACTGCTTATATGGTGTTGTACCAATGTCCGAAGTTAGTTGCACATTTCTGATGCAGTACAAGGTGCTAGTGGAGAGGTGTGAGGAAATGTCCAATTAATTTTAATACAGAGGGACCACTCCACTGGCTGCTGAATTCCATACAGGTCTGCTGTGTATCCAGGTCAGCTATACTTAACTGTCAGCACTCACAGTGTATGGTGTAAAAAGAAAAGGAGTACTTGTGGCACCTTAGAGACTAACCAATTTATTAGAGCATAAGCTTTCGTGAGCTACAGCTCACTTCATCAGATGCATATCGTGGAAACTGCAGCAGACTTTATATATACAGAGAGAATATGAACCAATACCTCCTCCCACCCCACTGTCCTGCTGGTAATAGCTTATCTAAAGTGATCATCAGGTGGGCCATTTCCAGCACAAATCCAGGTTTTCTCACCCTCCACCCCCCCACACAAATTCACTCTCCTGCTGGTGATAGCCCATCCAAAGTGACAACTCTTTACACAATGTGCATGATAATAAAGTTGGGCCATTTCCTGCACAAATCCAGGTTTTCTCACATCCCCCCCACCCCCATACACACACAAACTCACTCTCCTGCTGGTAATAGCTCATCCAAACTGACCACTCTTCAAGTTTAAATCCAAGTTAAACCAGAACATTGGGGGGGGGGTAGGAAAAAACAAGAGGAAACAGGCTACCCTGCATAATGACTTAGCCACTCCCAGTCTCTATTTAAGCCTAAATTAATAGTATCCAATTTGCAAATGAATTCCAATTCAGCAGTTTCTCGCTGGAGTCTGGATTTGAAGTTTTTTTTGTTTTAAGATAGCGACCTTCATGTCTGTGATTGCGTGACCAGAGAGAGTGAAGTGTTCTCCGACTGGTTTATGAATGTTATAATTCTTGACATCTGATTTGTGTCCATTTATTCTTTTACGTAGAGACTGTCCAGTTTGACCAATGTACATGGCAGAGGGGCATTGCTGGCACATGATGGCATATATCACATTGGTGGATGTGCAGGTGAACGAGCCTCTGATAGTGTGGCTGATGTTATTAGGCCCTGTGATGGTGTCCCCTGAATAGATATGTGGGCACAATTGGCAACGGGCTTTGTTGCAAGGATAAGTTCCTGGGTTAGTGGTTCTGTTGTGTGGTATGTGGTTGTTGGTGAGTATTTGCTTCAGGTTGCGGGGCTGTCTGTAGGCAAGGACTGGCCTGTCTCCCAAGATTTGTGAGAGTGTTGGGTCATCCTTTAGGATAGGTTGTAGATCCTTAATAATGCGTTGGAGGGGTTTTAGTTGGGGGCTGAAGGTGACGGCTAGTGGCGTTCTGTTATTTTCTTTGTTAGGCCTGTCCTGTAGTAGGTAACTTCTGGGAACTCTTCTGGCTCTATCAATCTGTTTCTTTACTTCTGCAGGTGGGTATTGTAGTTGTAAGAAAGCTTGACAGAGATCTTGTAGGTGTTTGTCTCTGTCTGAGGGGTTGGAGCAAATGCGGTTGTATCGCAGAGCTTGGCTGTAGACGATGGATCGTGTGGTGTGGTCAGGGTGAAAGCTGGAGGCATGCAGGTAGGAATAGCGGTCAGTAGGTTTCCGGTATAGGGTGGTGTTTATGTGACCATTGTTTATTAGCACTGTAGTGTCCAGGAAGTGGATCTCTTGTGTGGACTGGACCAGGCTGAGGTTGGTGGTGGGATGGAAATTGTTGAAATCATGGTGGAATTCCTCAAGGGCTTCTTTTCCATGGGTCCAGATGATGAAGATGTCATCAATATAGCGCAAGTAGAGTAGGGGCTTTAGGGGACGAGAGCTGAGGAAGCGTTGTTCTAAATCAGCCATAAAAATGTTGGCATACTGTGGGGCCATGCGGGTACCCATAGCAGTGCCGCTGATCTGAAGGTATACATTGTCCCCAAATGTGAAGTAGTTACGGGTAAGGACAAAGTCACAAAGTTCAGCCACCAGGTTAGCCGTGACATTATCGGGGATAGTGTTCTTGATGGCTTGTAGTCCATCTTTGTGTGGAATGTTGGTGTAGAGGGCTTCTACATCCATAGTGGCCATGATGGTGTTATCAGGAAGATCACCGATGGATTGAAGTTTCCTCAGGAAGTCAGTGGTGTCTCGAAGGTAGCTGGGAGTGCTGGTAGCGTAGGGCCTGAGGAGGGAGTCTACATAGCCAGACAATCCTGCTGTCAGGGTGCCAATGCCTGAGATGATGGGGCGCCCAGGATTTCCAGGTTTATGGATCTTGGGTAGTAGATAGAATATCCCAGGTCGGGGTTCCAGGGGTGTGTCTGTGCGGATTTGATCTTGTGCTTTTTCAGGAAGTTTCTTGTATGTAAGTGTATGGTGTAGTTGTAGCTGTGTCAGTCCCAGGATATTAGAGAGGCTAGGTGGGAGACGTAATATCTTTTATTGGACCAACTTCTGTCTGGTGAGAAAGACAAGCTTTCAAGCCACACACAGCTCTTCTTGAGCTCTGGGAAAGATACTTCAAGTATCACATAAATGCCAGGCGGAACAGATTGTTTAGCATAACATAGCATGTTCTGAGAGACCCTTTAAGCACTTTTGTGCTAACTACTTATGCTAAACAATCAGTTCCACCTTGCATTTAGTTGTGACGCTTGGAGTACCTTTCCCAGATTTGAACAGCTGTGTGTGGCTCGAAAGCTTGTCTCTCTCTCTCCAACAGAAGTTGGTCCAATAAAAGATAATACCTCACCCACCTTCTCTCTCCAGCACTCATGGTTAGCATTTGTTACACCTGCAAGTAAAATAGAACCTGCTAATAGCAGTATTTGATTCACTAAACCTTAGTTCATTATCATGTTCCTTTGTCATGAATTCTCATGCTGCTCAGTGTCCTGAATTAAATATTCTGATTCAGCAGGAACATCTGAAGGTGAGAAGCATTTGTGCTTTCCCATACTAGTTAAAAAAACCTTTTAATTGTCTGTCAGATGTCAACAGTTATAATTGACCTCATTAATGCCTTGACCATGAAATAACTTCAGCCCAAAGTCACTTGAATTAATATTTAATTGGTGGATGTTCGGTTAATGTAGATCAGCACCTGAATAAGGTACTCCATCTACTTTTACCCTCTCCAAAACTTGCATTTCATGTCTTTATTTGTTGATACAATAAAACATATCCTGTCTTTTGTCTACTGGACTTTATAATTTTGAGATCAACTCATTGTATTCTGGTTTGTTTACTTGGATACAAAACAGGCAGCACAATTACTTTTTATTCAAATTTACTTCCTTCAGTATTCTGAAATCTACTCCCTGGAATTCTTAAACAAATATTTCACCAAGGCGAATTCTCATGGTAAATTCAAATGCTGCAGTTTACCAATCTTTTTCTGAGATCAGTATTTGTTTGACACTCAGTGTTACAATGTGCAAGTCCCAAAGCCTGTGTCACTTTTTAAAATGAGACTTGGACTCCTAAGTCAGTTAGGTGTTGCAATGCTGAGCAGAGCAACATTTAAATATTTCTTAAAATCTGAGTTTTCTGTTTTGATTAACAATTTTTTTTTCCTGCCAGGAGGAAAAGAAAAACTGAAAAGAAATGCAGGTGCTGGAGTCATCCTCTACCTTAAGATGGCTTATGGAAACTCAAGCAGATTGGTTTGTACACCCTGGTGTGCTCTCATGGTTCCTCAGAGTCATCCCCAGAAAGTGAGAATTGTTGAACTAGGATATTTCAGTATAATAGTAGGAGAATAATCAGCATTCCTACTATGAAACCTGCTTCTCAGTTGTTAAAAATTGGACCAAGTTTGTTTGAACAAGACTGCCATGAAGGTTTTTAACTAATTATTCAAATTAATAAATAATAGTTTGCTTTGGTCAGTTTTAAATGTTGGGAGGTTAAAAAGGAATAGTTCCCCAGTTTGATCATTAGTTCTTAATGCAGTTTGTGGTCATGATACAGGATTTTATTCTGTAAGCTTCATTTGTACAACATAAATCCCTTTATGATTGACTAGGATTAGACTATTCCTTAATGCGCTGCCCCAGTCAACAAAACAGAAGATTAAGTTACGACCAAGCACAGAAGTCTTTTACATATAGTTTTTTTTTTCATTTTGCAGAGATACTAGAATGTGCAGTATTAACAAAACTGTACATATCAGCAGATATGACTGAGTTCTTGGGAAATCATGACAAACATGCTACCCAGTTAGGCCTTGGTTCAGAAAAGCCACAGAAGCACAAGTGTAACTTTAAGCACATGCTAAAATGTTCTTCTGATTCAGGGATTTAGTGGTGCCTTAATGTAAACCAGAAGAGAGAGAGAGAACCTGGGATACCCATATATTAGCAATCATGTACTGGGGGGGAAATGAATTCCCTGCTCTCCTCAGTGCTCTGACCAGCCATGGAATTGGTGGCAGAATAGACTAGATTGAGCTTTTAGACTCAATTCCTCCATTAGAGGTTGTGCACTCTGGACTATTCTGGAGAAGCCTGGAAGCAGCACCTTATTGCAGCTCTTATGTGGTAAAACTTACTTCCCTTCCCGCACTGGCTCAACATTGCTGGCTGGTGCATGTGTTGGGAAGGGCAAAGCCAAATATTTACCCATTCTTTTACCTCTCTCCATGCCCACTTGCTTTCAGGGAGCACCAGGGTCCATGCCATGATGTGGGAACACTAACGTCATACAGGAGAGCTGTGGGAGGAGGAGGTGTATGAAAACGTGTGAGAGAGAGGTCTTGCTACTACTTACTCTCTAGCATGGCTATGTAAGGCTGGGTCACAGTCTGACCCTGTATTAAAATGGTTGTAAGTCTAGCACTGCTAAACACATCCCCATGATCATTGTCCATGAGGTAATCCATTCTGGTATCTAAATTACACCATGGTAATCCACAGCTGCTAAGAAGATGAAATCCTGGCTCCACAGAAGTTGGTGTGAGTTCTGTCTGTTGTCTTTGCCCTTTGTTGTACAGAAAGTTCTCATCTCAATACTGAAATAACTGATTTAACTGACTAGTGAAAACCAAGAAGATACCTGGAGAGTCACAGTACAGTAATGTGCACTGACTCAGGATATAGTGATAGGTCACTCTTATAAATGTGTTACATCTGATTACTTTAGAGAACTATTGTGAAGTCAAAACTCAAACTGCAAATTTGAACCAAATTCAAAAGTTTGGTTCTTACAAAACTCATTCCTAATTCAATGAAACCTTGAAAACCTTCATAAGCATTCAAAACATGTCAGACAAAGAATTAATACGAGTCCTGTCTTCTTTTACAGTCTGAGTAATTTAAAATGGTCAAACAGAAACATGTTCCAATCTTTTAATATTTCATTACAGAGCTGCTGAGGATTTACTGCAGGATAAACCTCTGGGATGTTTCCTCATATGAGTTAGTGAAAGTCATATTGGTCATGGTCCCTCATAAAAGGGGGCTTCTTAGCCAACATTTTATTGAAATAATTCCAGATAGCTGAGACTGATTAGCAAAAGTCTGGATACCCAGGAGTATTTGGTCATATATTGCTTTTGCAGCGCCTTGCAGTAACCTTTTCAGCATGGCTTAAGCTGTCAAAACTTGTTGTCTCTGATGGCATCTTGCAGATATTCTCCATCCAGCTTGTTGCCAGTGTCTCTCTCACTAGCTATAGGGTTGTTGTAGTTCTGACTACACAGTCAGTTTGTAAATATGATTTCTGCTTCTAACAGACTACCACCTTAGCTGCTGGAGGGAGAAGAGGAGCAGATTTACAGGCTATCTTTCAAGCATTCAGATATCATAGTGGTGGGTGTGGTATAAGAACCTGAATAGAATAGGATTTTTCTTTTTTTGTCTGAGCCTAATAACCTATTGATTTAGCATAACAAATGTTTTTTTTTTAAAATACAGTTTTTACTGTCTGCTCAGCTACTATTTTTCATATTTAAGTATTTTGGTTGTTTTAGAAAAATATTTATGGTGACCTGCAACAGGAAATCATATATTTGGGACCCTCCTTTCTTTATGACATATAAAATAGATCTGAAAGGTTTTATTTAAATTTCAATTTTTTTTTCCTTTAAAAAAAAAAATTAACATTAGAAATATCAGGTCTCTTCTTCCCTGTTCTGCTGGAAGAGTCTATATGCAGCTGGGAGGAACCAATGCCAATATAATAGCACAAGAGAATGAAAATATAACAGTTGAGTAGGGGAGGGATTTTTTAGTCACTATTTTAATACCAATTTAATTTAAACTTGATACATGCTGCGGGGGGGAGCTCAAGCTTCTATCACCCTCACCCCTTCAGCTGAGGCTAAAAAAAGAACTGGAAGAGGAGTTTAATTTATCAACAGTCCTCTGGTTAAAAATGTTGCAGACAACATTTGATGTTCTGGAGGTAAAAAACAAGCCAAAAAAAACTTTCCATATCTCTGTCATAGAATATCAGAGTTAGAAGGGACATCAGGAGGCCATCTAGTCCAACCCCCTGCTCAAAGCAGGACCAATCCCCAATTTTTGCCCCAGATCTTTAATGGTCCCCTCAAGGATTGAACTCACAACCCTCAGTTTAGCAAGCCAATACTCAAACCACTGAGCTATCCCTCCCCCTCTCTGTTGTATGAACACTTCATAAGTATTAATGGACTTATCCTCACATCACTAGTGTGAGCTGGGAACAGGGTGACCAGATAGCAACTGTGAAAAAGTGGGACAGGGGATGGGGGGTAATAGGCTCCTATATAAGAAAAAATCCCAAAAAATTGGACTCTCCCTATAAAAATGGGACATCTGGTCACCCTAGCTGGAGAAGTGGTATCCCTGTTTTACAAATGAGGAACTGAAGTACAGGAATAGAGAGATTTGCCCACAACAACCCAGGAAATCTATAGTAGAGCCAGGAATGGAAGCAGATCCCATGACTGTCAGTCTAACCATACACCATAACCACAAGACCTCCTTCAGCCCTGCTTTGTATGTCTTCTGTTTTCAGTAATTGCTGCATGGCCCTGGAGCCTGGGAAACGGGCATGTAGATATTTGTTCCTTTCACAATTTTATAAATCGCCATAAACCAGTAAAAAGCTCAAGCCCAATTTTTCCTCTGCTGGTCCCCTTTTAAAGATGGCAGACAAACCAGTGACTCTAGGAGCTGTGGACAGCCCAACAAAATCATTTGGGGAAATTTTTTATGTATAAGAAGTAGTTTAATAATTTGCATAACAGACACCGTCAAGTAACAGCCTTCTACAATTTTTTTTCCCAATTTGTATAGAACTCAAAACAGGCAGTTAACTTCACAAAGCCAATGTAATGCAGAGTGGCCAGGGGGCTCAGCTGCAAAAATCGGGACTTTTTATGTGGAAAATGGGACCATGATTACAATGAAAATCTCCTTATTAAAGTGAAATCTGTTCTCCTGGGCTCTAATGTACCAAATCAAAAACTCTATTCAGTGATGATAGTATCTTTATCCATTTTCTTCTAGTGCCCTGTCCGCACTTCATGACTGAGGAGTTAAATAATGGATGGTTCATTATTTCAGGAAAGATTACAAAATATAAGACATTGGAAGACTTGATGTACTTTCATAAACATAATTCTATCAGACCTTACAATGAACTGTTAATCCAACCATGTGGATAGGTAAGTCAAGTCGGAATGTGCATCATCTTTTTTTCTTACCCTAGAGTAAAGTATTGTAACTGCATTTTACTTGTGGTGCAGAAACAATATAAACTGCTTCTGGGTCTATGAACACAGGGAAGAAATGATGTTGTTGCGGCTTTCAGTAATCCTACAGTGCCACTTGCTGGGTGATATAGGTGGTGCTACTAATGTGTGGTTGCTGCTTATTAAAATCCTAGAATCATAGAATATCAGGATTGGAAGGGACCTCAGGAGGTCATCTAGTCCAACCCCCTGCTCAAAGCAGAACCAATCCCCAACTTTTGCCCCAAATCCGCTAGATAACCTTGTTCGGAGTCAGCCTCTCCGGAAACTGCTCCACTTAAGTGATATGCAGGTGGGCTGTTGAGTGCTGAGAAACTGCAGACCTGCAGTAGAAAGAATAGATAAATACAGAAATAGAGCTTGAAAAGAGGTGCAGGGCCAGGAATTCCCCTCCCCGATCCCTCAGACAGGCTTTTTAAGTTGTTTTATTAATGAGAAAATGAGCTACTATGTTGTGCTTGGCATTCCAGGCTGCATCTCTGCTTTCATTTTCTAATGTTAACTTGAGCCATTATTTATATTCAGGGTCCCCAGTATTCAGTGATGCTGTAGCAGTGGAATTTGCCATGGAATTGTGCTCCAGAATCTCTCTTAATTGAAGGGGGGTGGGGGAGGAAGCAATTGTAATAAATGCAGTGATGTTTGCCTGAGTCTGCGGACAGGCTGAACCATAGCTCTAAGGTTGGATGTGAACTGCCCCATTCATCTCAGCAATGTTTATCAAAATCTAAAAATTATAATTTGTCAATTTTAAAAAATATTTAATTGGCCACTTTAACAGAAACATGTAGCAAACATGCTTATCCCACAGCCCTAAACAACTTCCCATAATTCCCCACCTGTCCCCTAACCAGCTCCCAAAACCTCCAGCTTCACTCCTGACAACTTCTGCGAAGCAATTAAGCATTTTCAATATAAAATTTTGCAGCACATCAAAAATTTATCCTGTCCTTGCATTTTTAAATTAACTAAATTTAATACCAAATTAAATAACACAAGGAAGGTTGTTCCAATTGATTACTCATTTTCACATATAATTCAAAGTAAAAAATATCCAATTTTACATATATCTGAAGCAAAGACAAAATTTTCAGTCTGCTGCACTAGAACACCGCAGATTCCAGGCTCAGGTTCCTTGACATATACTGCAGGTCACAGAGCACACAAGGTCCTGTTTATAGCCTTACACACTGTCTGTTTTTTTCTTTTCAGGAGAGTGATTAAAATACTGATTGTGTGAGAAAACAATTCTTCATAGTTATTTTAAATAATGATATGAGTTGTGCAAATCTCTTAGTGGCTATGCTCCCTGAGAATCTGACTGAAACCAGTGGCTGCATTTCAGGGTTCACACTAACACAGCAAACTATTCCGGGAAACAGAACAATGCAACTGAATCTTCCAGCAGACCAGGAAGCTCCCCCACTCCAACCCAGGACAGTGGCACCCAAATGATCCTTCAACATTCGTGACAAAGAACCTTCTTCAACACAAACTGATCGTCCTAGCTGCTGTTTGAATGGACTTTATGCTTCAGTTACAGAAGAAATTAAGTCTGAGTCAAATAGATCTAATAAGTAAAATAGATTTAATATCTGTAATTAGACTATCAAATTCAAGTTCTCATTTAAAGCTTTTTGTATTTACAACACGGAAACAAAACATACATGGAGAAAACATCTAAACTGATGGAAAACAATCTGTAAAACAGAACAATCTATAATGGATTAGGAAGAATATACTAGGATATTTAAGGAGGATCATTGATTAAGATTGAATTTACGTTTAGATACAATAAAAGATGCAAATTCATGTCCAATATATATATTTTTTGTAACATCTTAAAGCATTAATCTTTAGAGGCATCTGTGGATCAATTCCACTTGATCTTGGAGGATTTCTCTAGCACTAGAAAAAGCTAAAGGATGGCTTTTAAAGTGAAGTAGTCAGATAAAGACTTGATAGTAATGTACCAGGTAGGATACTGTATTTGCCTAACACATTGTTGGAAAGCTGTATATTTTTTGTAAGTTCTTTTAGGGCCTGGCTCTCTCTGAACTACAAAAATAGTTTATTCTGAAAATGACAGCATGTTATGCTACATGTATTCTCCATTACTGCATTACAGATCAGATCTGCTCAGGCTGTAAATCAAAACAAGACTTTTTAAAATATTTTATTGGCAAAAAAACCACTTCTGCTAAATTACAATTCATCAGGATTTCCCTTTGTATCTTCTAAAGATTTAAACGAGACAAAACAAGACTTGCTCTTCAGTGTCTGAAAATCCTTCTTTGGTCCTCTCTCTCTCTCATATGAACAGAACCCCAAGCAAAATAATTCTGAAAGCTGATGGTAATGACATATTGAAGACTCAAGACGCAGTTCTTGTCTTTCTCTCTCTTTCACCAGATTCAGATTCGAATGTGAAATGTACTATTTACAAAAAAAAAAAAAAAAAATCAAATCACTTATGTGCGGCTTTTCATCTGTAGATCTAAAAGCACTTTTCTAAGGCTGAATAAACTAACAGCTGAAAGCCAAATGCTAGGACTGTGTTGCAAGTCGGTGATTGTTTCATAGACACATTTTTTGGTACCTGGTCTTTTTGTGTAACTGCACAATTTGAAACACTTCATAGGATAAGACAGAAGTCAGAAACTGAGTCTGGAGAGAAAAGTATAATTGAGTGTATGCTGAATAGTAGTATTTATGAACGGTAATTCAGTGTAGTGTGTGACAGAGATCCAGTCATCCTTAACTTGGGTACACTTAATTTTATTTTCTGGTTTGGGGATAAGAATTTAAAATGCTGAAGTTTTGAAGAATCTTATGATTTAATTAAAAATTCTTTAATTTTAAAAGACTGTTTCCATTGCAGTGTTGCCAACTCTTCCAAATCTATCATGAGTCTCTCAGTATTTTGTAAATCCCATCTCTTGGAGTCATGAGATTATGTGAGAATCTCAGCTCTATATATATATATATATATATATATATATATATATATATATATATATATATTAAAGCAGGTTTCTAGCACTCCTGGGTGTGGAGAAAAGTTGGAAAATATGGTCTGAAGTTCAATAAACAAAAGAGAAATAAGAACCCAAATCATTTTTTAATCTTGTTAATTTGGGGAGATGAGGGTTGACTCATGTCTTTTGAATGGTTAAGGTTGGGAATAGTGGCACTGACTGTTAGGGAAGTTTTTAATCTGCAAGTGCTTGTAAACCATGTGCTTGTAAAGGGCCTCTGATAGAAAGTAAGGAGGATTTCCATATGTATAACAAGGCTGCTGTTACCTGAGGAAATCAGGAGCTCGTACTATCATGTGCTGAAAATCTTCCACAGAGAGTTTGCCATCATTGTCTTGATCAGCTTCATCAATCACCTTGTCACATACAAGAGAAACCTCCTCTGGGGTAAGTTCATTTCGGGTCAGTTTGTTAACAGTTTTCTCCAAGTCTGATTTGCATATGTAATCATCATTGTTAAAATCTGTCAAAGGAAACAGAATGAATAATTTCAAAATTACAAGAGCTGTCCTCTACATGTCTCTCAGCCAGCCCCACAGTGAAAAGTTGTGTGTGTGACTCATTACCAAATCCCAATACCTCTGAATAATGGGACTCCCAAATAGAATTTTATAATTGTACACTCCTTGCAATTTTTAATTTGCATTTATAAAATTTATAAAAATACCGCTGTCCCTTTTTTTTTCTCCACCAGCTGCATGTGTTTCAATGATCACAGGATCTTCTCCTTCCCAGAGGCTAGTGAAGCTTAGAAAGAAAAAAAAACGCACTCGCGATGAAATGTTCTCCGAGCTCACGCTGTCCTCCCACACTGACAGAGCACAGACGAATGCGTGGAGGCAAATAATGTCAGAGTGCAGGAAAGCACAAAATGACCGGGAGGAGAGGTGGCGGGCTGAAGAGAGTAAGTGGCGGGCTGAAGACAGGGCTGAAGCTCAAATGTGGCGGCAGCGTGATGAGAGGAGGCAGGATTCAATGCTGAGGCTGCTGCAGGACCAAACCAGTATGCTCCAGTGTATGGTTGAGCTGCAGCAAAGGCAGCTGGAGCACAGACTGCCACTGCTGCCCCTCTGTAACCAACCGCCCTCCTCCCCAAGTTCCATAGCCTCCACACCCAGACGCCCAAGAACGCGGTGGGGGGGCCTCCGGCCAACCAGCCACTCCACCACAGAGGATTGCCCAAAAAAAAGAAGGCTGTCATTCAATAAATTTTAAAGTTGTGAACTTTTAAAGTGCTGTGCTTAAAGTGCTGTGTGGCATATTCCTTCCCTCCTCCACCACCCCTCCTGGGCTACCTTGGTAGTCATCCCCCTATTTGTGTGATGAATGAATAAAGAATGCATGAATGTGAAGCAACAATGACTTTATTGCCTCTGCAAGCGGTGATTGAAGGGAGGAGGGGCGGGTGGTTAGCTTACAGGGAAGTAGAGTGAACCAAGGGGCGGGGGGTTTCATCAAGGAGAAACAAACAGAACTTTCACACCATAGCCTGGCCAGTCATGAAACTGGTTTTCAAAGCTTCTCTGATGCGTACCGCGCCCTCCTGTGCTCTTCTAACCGCCCTGGTGTCTGGCTGCGCGTAACCAGCAGCCAGGCGATTTGCCTCAACCTCCCACCCCGCCATAAATGTCTCCCCCTTACTCTCACAGATATTGTGGAGCACACAGCAAGCAGTAATAACAGTGGGAATATTGGTTTCGCTGAGGTCTAAGCGAGTCAGTAAATTGCGCCAGCGCGCTTTTAAATGTCCAAATGCACATTCTACCACCATTCTGCACTTGCTCAGCCTGTAGTTGAACAGCTCCTGACTACTGTCCAGGCTGCCTGTGTACGGCTTCATGAGCCATGGCATTAAGGGGTAGGCTGGGTCCCCAAGGATACATATAGGCATTTCAACATCCCCAACAGTTATTTTCTGGTCTGGGAATAAAGTCCCTTCCTGCAGCTTTTGAAACAGACCAGAGTTCCTGAAGATGCGAGCATCATGCACCTTTCCCGGCCATCCCACGTTGATGTTGGTGAAACGTCCCTTGTGATCCACCAGAGCTTGCAGCACTATTGAAAAGTACCCCTTGCGGTTTATGTACTCGGCGGCTTGGTGCTCCGGTGCCAAGATAGGGATATGGGTTCCGTCTATAGCCCCACCACAGTTAGGGAATCCCATTGCAGCAAAGCCATCCACTATGACCTGCACATTTCCCAGGGTCACTACCCTTGATATCAGCAGATCTTTGATTGCGTGGGCTACTTGCATCACAGCAGCCCCCACAGTAGATTTGCCCACTCCAAATTGATTCCCAACTGACCGGTAGCTGTCTGGCGTTGCAAGCTTCCACAGGGCTATCGCCATTCGCTTCTCAACTGTGAGGGCTGCTCTCATCTTGGTATTCATGCGCCTCAGGGCAGGGGAAAGTAGGTCACAAAGTTCCATGAAAGTGCCCTTACGCATGCGAAAGTTTCGCAGCCACTGGGAATCGTCCCAGACCTGCAACACTATGCGGTCCCACCAGTCTGTGCTTGTTTCCCGAGCCCAGAATCGGCGTTCCACAGCATGAACCTGCCCCATTAGCACCATGATGCATGCATTGGCAGGGCCCATGCTTTCAGAGAAATCTGTGTCCATGTCCTGATCACTCACGTGACCGCGCTGACATCGCCTCCTCACCCGGTATCGCTTTGCCAGGTTCTGGTGCTGCATATACTGCTGGATAATGCGTGTGGTGTTTAATGTGCTCCTAATTGCCAAAGTGAGCTGAGCGGCCTCCATGCTTGCCTTGGTATGACGTCCGCACAGAAAAAAGGCGCGGAACGATTGTCTGCCATTGCTCTGACGGTGGGAGGGGCGACTGACGACACGGCTTACAGGGTTGGCTTCAGGGAGCTAAAATCAATAAAGGGGGTGTCTGTACATCAAGGAGTATTTCAGGCAGGACTTCATGGAGGGTTCCAATAAGAAATGGTGCACCTAAGTTATCGTTCTTATTGGAACAAGGAGGTTAGCCTGGTCTCTGATTGATACATGGCTAGATTTACCTCGCTGCACCTTCTCTGTGAGTGACTGCAGTGTGACCTAGAGGAATGAGTCCCCTAGACAGGGGAGGAGGCAAATGAGTACAAAACAAATCTGGTCTATTTCTTGTTTTGACCCACTCCATCTATCTTTTACATCTTTGGCTGGCAGCAGACGGTGCAGAAGGACTGCATGCCATCCACATCTCATGGCTGCTCGGCAGAAGATGGTACAGTACGACTGCTAGCCATCCTCATCTCTTGCCTGCCAGGCAGAAGATGGTACAATACGACTACTAGCAATCCTCATCTCTTGCCTGCCTGGCAGAAGATGGTACAGTACGACTGCTAGCAGTCTGTATCGCCTGCCCGCTCACCATAAGACGGTTCAATAGGACTGACTGCAGGACTAAAGAGAATGACCTGGTCAAGTCACTCCAAATTTAGTCCCTGCGCCCATGTCTGCCCAGGCGCTCCCAGCCGACGTGGCCAGGAGCACCTCGGACACGGCGAGGACGACTACCAGTCGTATTGCACCGTCTGCTGCCAGAAGGCAATGGGTTGCTGCTACTGTGCAGCAAAGCCGTACCGCGTCTGCCAGCACCCAGGAGACATAGGGTGACGGTTACCTGAGCGGGCTCCATGCTTGCCGTGGTATGGCGTCTGCACAGGTAACTCAGGAAAAAAGGCGCGAAATGATTGTCTGCCCTTGCTTTCACGGAGGGAGGGAGGGAACGGGGGCCTGACGATATGTACCCAGAACCACCCGCGACAATGTTTTAGCCCCATCAGGCATTGGGATCTCAACCCAGAATTCCAATGGGCAGCGGAGACTGCGGGAACTGTGGGAAAGCTACCCACAGTGCAACGCTCCGGAAGTCGACTCTAGCCTCCGTACTGTGGAAGCGCTCCGCCGAGTTAATGCACTTAATGCACTTAGAGCATTTTCTGTGGGGACACACACACTCGAATATATAAAACCGATTTCTAAAAAAATGACTTCTATAAATTCGACCTTATTCTGTAGTGTAGACATACCCTAAGGTACCTAGTAGCCCTGTTTGAAGAGGATTAGGTTAACATGAACTTGGAGCATTTTAGTTCATGCCTGCAGCAGCCACACAGGGGAATTACAGCACAAAACTTTGATGCATATTGCTGTTCACATGCCTGTAGTCCAAACTGCGAGGTGGTGTACACAAGCAACTAGTATGGACAGACTTATACTGGTATAAAGCTGACTTATACCATTATGGCTGTTCCCCTTCTTTTACGGGAACAAGCTATGCTGCTATAAGCACTTTTATATTGCTGTAACTGTGTCTCTTGTTACAGTGTGTATGGTAACACCCATTGTTTCATGTTCTCTGTGTATATAAATCTCCCCACTGTATTTTCCACTGAATGCATCCAATTAAGTGAGCTGTAGCTCATGACAGCTTATGCTTTAATAAATTTGTTAGTCTCTAAGGTGCCACAAGTACTCCTTTTCTTTTTGTATCTCTAGAAAGACCAGGGGTTGGCAGAGGGAATGCATTTTAACTACACTGTCCAACAGGGCCTATATGGGATAACTACTATGTGTATTTGAAGAAATTCTTGAAATGGAGGCTGTGCATTACCACTATGGTCAGTTTTCAAAGTTTCAGGCCTCAGCAAATTCTTTAGGTTCTCTTATGAACCCTCCAATAACTGAGGGCAGCTCGACAGAAGTTTGAGGCTTGGTCTACACTAGGAACGTATGTCAGTATAACTGTTGCTCAGCCGTATGGAAAATCCACACCCCTGAACTACATAGTTATACCAACACCCACCCATCCCCCTGCTGTAGATAGCATTGCATCAATGGGAAGGCGTCTTCTGCTGACATAGCTACTGCCTCTTGGCCCTGGTCTACACTAGGAGTTGAGGTAGAATTTAGCAGCATTAAATCGATTTAACCCTGCACCCGTCCACACGACGAAGCCCTTTTTTTCGACTTAAAGGGTTCTTAAAATCGATTTCCTTACTCCACCCCTGACAAGGGGATTAGCGCTTAAATCGGCCTTGCCGGGTCGAATTTGGGGTACTGTGGATGCAATTAGATGGTATTGGCCTCCGGGAGCTATCCCAGAGTGCTCTATTGTGACCACTCTGGACAGCACTCTCAACTCAGATGCACTGGCCAGGTAGACAGGAAAAGGCCCGCAAACTTTTGAATTTCAATTTCCTATTTGCATGGTCACCTGCAGCTTGCCACGCTGGCCAGAGCTCATCAGCAGAGGTGACCATGATGGAGTCCCAGAATCACAAAAGAGCTCCAGCATGGACCAAACGGGAGGTACGGGATCTGATCGCTGTATGGGGAGAGGAATCCATGCTATCAGAACTCCGTTCCAGTTTTCAAAATGCCAAAACATTTGTCAAAATCTCCCAGGGCATGAAGGACAGAGGCCATAACAGGGATCCGAAGCAATGCCGTGTGAAACTTAAGGAGCTGAGGCAAGCCTACCAGAAAACCAGAGAGGCAAACGGCCGCTCTGGGTCATAGCCCCAAACATGCCGCTTCTATGATGAGCTGCATGCCATTTTAGGGGGTTCAGCCACCACTACCCCAGCCATGTTGTTTGACTCCTTCAATGGAGATGGAGGCAACACAGAAGCAGGTTTTGGGGATGAGGAAGATAGCTCACAGCAAGCAAGCGGAGAAACCAGTTTTCGCAACAGCCAGGAACTGTTTCTCACCCTGGACCTGGAGCCAGTACCCCCCGAACCCACCCAAGGCTGCCTCCCGGACCCGCCAGGCGGAGAAGGGACCTCTGGTGAGTGTACCTTTTAAAATACTGTACATGGTTTAAAAGCAAGCATGTTTAATGATTAATTTACCCTGGCATTTGCAGCTCTCCTGGATGTACTCCCAAAGCCTTTGCAAAAGGTTTCTGGGGAGGGCAGCCTTATTCCATCCACCATAGTAGGACACTTTACCACACCAGGCCAGTAGCACATACTTGGGAATCATTGTAGAACAAAGCATTGTAGTGTATGTTTGTTGGCATTCAAACAACATCCGTTCTTTATCTCTCTGTGTTATCCTCAGGAGAGTGATATCATTCATGGTCACCTGGTTGAAATAGGGTGCTTTTCTTAAGGGGACATTCAGAGATGCCCGTTCCTGCTGGGCTGTTTGCCTATGGCTGAACAGAAATGATTAGGGGTCTGGAACACATGACTTATGAGGAGAGGCTGAGGGAACTGGGATTGTTTAGTCTGCAGAAGAGAAGAATGAAGGGGGATTTGATAGCTGCTTTCAACTACCTGAGAGGTGGTTCCAAAGAGGATAGTTCTCAATGGTAGAAGATGACAGGACAAGGAGTAATGGTCTCAAGTTGCAGTGGGGGAGGTTTAAGTTGGATAGTAGGAAAAACTTTTTCACTAGGAGGGTGGTGAAACACTGTAATGCGTTACCTAGGGAGGTGGTAGAATCTCCTTCCTTAGAAGTTTTTAAGGTCAGGCTTGACAAAGCCCTGGCTGGGATGATTTAATTGGGGATTGGTCCTGCTTTGAGCAGGGGGTTGGACTAGATGACCTCCTGAGGTCCCTTCCAACCCTGATATTCTATGATACTATGATTCCCTGCTGTTAGCCACAAGGACGGGTGAGGGGCTAGCCATGTGGTGGGGGTAGGCAAAATGCGACCTTGGAACGAAAGCACATGTGCTGTGTATGTAATGTTAACAACAAGGTTTACCGTGAAAGAGTGTAGCCGTTGTTCTAGAAAATGTGTCTTTTTAAATACCAGTCTCTCTTTTTTTTTCTCCACCAGCTGCATGTGTTTCAAGGATCACAGGATCTTCTCCTTCCCAGAGGCTAGTGAAGATTAGAAGGCACACACGCGTGATGAAATGTTCTCTGAGCTGTCCTCCCACACTGACAAAGCACAGACGAATGCGTGGAGGCAGACAATGTCAGAGTGCAGGAAAGCACAAAATGACCAGGAGGAGAGATGGCACGCTGAAGAGAGTAAGTGGCGGGCTGAAGAGAGGGCTGAAGCTGAAAGGTGGCCGCAGCATGATGAGAGGAGGCAGGATTCAATGCTGAGGCTGCTGGAGATCAAACCAATATGCTCCAGCCTATGGATGAGCTGCAGGAAAGGCAGCAGGAGCACAGACCACCGCTACAGCCCCTGTGAAACCAACCACCCTCCTCCCCAAGTTCCATAGCCTCCTCACCCAGATGCCCAAGAATGCGGTGGGGGGGCCTCCGGCCACTCCACCTCAGAGGATTGCCCAAGCAACAGAAGGCTGGCATTCAATAAATTTTAAAGTTTTAAACTTTTAAAGTGCTGTGTGGCCTTGTCCTTCCCTCCTCCACCACCCCTCCTGGGCTACCTTGGTAGTTATCCCCCTGTCTGTGTGATGAATGAATAAAGAATGCATGAATGTGAAGCAACAATGACTTTATTGCCTCTGCAAGTGGTGATCGAAGGGAGGAGGGGCGGGTGGTTAGCTTACAGGGAAGTAGAATGAACCAAGGGGCGGGGGGTTTCATCAAGGAGAAACAAACAGAACTTTCACACCGTAGCCTGGCCAGTCATGAAACTGGTTTTCAAAGCTTCTCTGATGCGTACCACACCCTCCTGTGCTCTTCTAACCACCCTGGTGTCTGGCTGTGCGTAACCAGCAGCCAGGCGATTTGCCTCAACCTCCCACCCCGCCATAAATGTCTCCCCCTTACTCTCACAGATATTGTGAAGCGCCCAGCAAGCAGTAATAACAGTGGGAATATTGGTTTCGCTGAGGTCTAAGCGAGTCAGTAAATTGCACCAGCGTGCTTTTAAACATCCAAATGCACATTCTACCACCATTCTGCACTTGCTCAGCCTGTAGTTGAACAGCTCCTGACTACTGTCCAGGCTGCCTGTGTATGGCTTCATGAGCCATGGCATTAAGGGGTAGGCTGGGTCCCCAAGGATAACTATAGGCATTTCAACATTCCCAACGGTTATTTTCTGGTCTGGGAATAAAGTCCCTTCCTGCAGCTTTTGAAACAGACCAGAGTTTCTGAAGATGCAAGTGTCATGTACCTTTCCCGGCCATCCCACGCTGACGTTGGTGAAACGTCCCTTGTGATCCATCAGTGCTTGCAGCACTATTGAAAAGTACCCCTTGCCGTTTATGTACTCGCTGGCTTGGTGCTCTGGTGCCAAGTTAGGGATATGGGTTCCGTCTATGGCCCTGGCACAGTTAAGGGAATCCCATTGCAGCAAAGCCATCCACTATGACCTGCACATTTCCCAGGATCACTACCCTTGATATCAGCAGATCTTTGATTGCATTGGCTACTTGCATCACAGCAGCCCCCACAGTAGATTTGCCCACTCCAAATGTTGTCTGGCATTGCAAGCTTCCACAGGGCTATTGCCACTCGCTTCTCAACTGTGAGGGCTGCTCTCATCTTGGTATTCTTGCGCCTCAGGGCAGGGGAAAGCAAGTCACAAAGTTCCATGAAAGTGCCCTTACGCATGCAAAAGTTTCGCAACCACTGGGAATTGTCCCAGACCTGCAACACTATGCGGTCCCACCAGTCTGTGCTTGTTTTCCAAGCCCAGAATCGGCGTTCCACTGCATGAACCTGCCCCATTAGCACCATGATGCCCACAGTGTCAGGGCCCATGCTTTGAGAGAAGTCTGTGTCCATGTCCTCATCACTCACGTCACCACGCTGACGTCGCCTACTCGTCTGGTATCGCTTTGCCAGGTTCTGGTGCTGCATATACTGCTGGATAATGCGTGTCGTGTTTAATGTGCTCCTAATTGCCAAAGTAATCTGAGTGGGCTCCATGCTTGCCGTGGTATGGCGTCTGCACAGAAAAAAGGCGCGGAACGATTGTCTGCCTTTACCCTGATGGAGGGAGGGGCAACTGACGACATGGCTTACAGGGTTGGCTCACAGGGAATTAAAATCAACAAAGGGGGTGGCTTTGCAAGAAACTGAATGGCCCCCTCAAGGATAGAACTCAAAACCTCTAGAACTCAAAACTGTGTTTAGCAGGCCGTTGATTTCACGGAGGGAGGGAGGGAGGAGAAAATGAATACAAAACAAATCCGGTCTATTTCTTGTTTTGAACCACTTCATCTATCCTTATACATCTTGCTGGCAGCAGACTGTGCAGTACGACCCCTAGTCATTGTCAACACCTGGGTGCTTGGCAGAAGATGGTGCAGTATGACGACTAGCCATCATCTTCTGCTAGCTGCAGGTTAAAAGACAGTGCACTGCTGGTAGGATTCAATCGCCACAAGACGAAACAAGGGAAATGACCTGGCTGAGTCACACCCATGTTTGCCCAGGCACCCGGTTAAAAGAGCACCCAGGACTATATTGATGATGGCTACCAGTCATACTGCACTGTCTGCTGCCAAAAGGCAATAAACTGCTGCTGTGTAGCAATGCAGTACCACGTCTGCCAGCACCCAGGAGACATACGGTGACAGTGAGCTGAGCGGGCTCCAAGCTTGCCGTGGTATGGCATCTGCACAGGTAACTCAAGAAAAAAGGCGCAAAACGATTGTCTGCCCTTGCTTTCACGGAGCAAGGGAGGGAACGGGGGCCTGACGATATGTACCCAGAACCACCCGCAACAATGTTTTAGTCCCATCAGGCACTGGGATTTCTACCCAGAATTCAAATGGGCAGCGGCGACTGCAGGAACTGTGGGATAGCCATCCACAGTGCAACACTCCAGAAGTTGACGGTTGCCTCGGTACTGAGGACACACTCCGCTCACTACATGCACTTTGATTGTGTGTCCCCCCACACAAATGCTCTATCACGATCACAATAAAAAAACGCTTTCTACAAACCGACTTCTATAAATTCGACCTAATTTCATAGTGTAGACGTACCCTTGGGGAGGTAAAGTACCTACATCAACATGAGATGCTCACCCATTGGTGCAGCTAGCATCTTCACTGAAGTGCTGCATCAGTGCAGAGTTGTACATGTAGACCTGCCCTAAGAGAGATGATCCCCTTGTTTGTGATAATGAGGGCCATATAAGTACCAAAGTACATACACAGACCCAACTGAGATGGCAGTTTGCAGTGCACATTTTAAGTGCTCTTGCATCAAGGAACCTTGAGTCATATACAGCACCAGGATTTCCTCCAAACTTTACTATCTATGCCAGTTTCACTCACCATAAATTTTAAAGGCATAATAAGCTTTGAGGTCTCTGGGAGCCATTTCACTCAGGACTGAAAACATGTCCAAAAAGTCATCTAAAGTCATGTTCCCCTCTCCATCCTCTGAGAAAACCTCTGCTATCCGTTGACGGAATGGATTGTCCTGTGGAACAGGGATGCAGGATAAAACAGGTCACTCTTTACTATCATTTATGTCAAGGCACCCGATGGACTCAGTAGCCCAGATCCAGTTTTGCCCCCTTTTAACCCAGGTGTGGCAGACAAACACCCCCTTGCTCTGCTACTCTTTTATGTACTAAGGCTGACTCAGAGACCAGCAGGCCCAGCTTCAGCCTTCTCTATTCTACATGGTGTTTCAAAATGTTTTCAAAGACAACTACTGAATTAGAGAGCTATTCACCAGGAAGCCAGGATTCAGATATCTTTCAGCCTCCTGGTAATTAGTACAGGATGAATTATTTAGCAGAAGTGGAGGAAAGTGAAATGTGGCTCCCTATCTAGCATCTGTGTTCCTTGGACTGTACCTTCAGCTCTGCCATGCTGCCAATAAGTTCATAGGGAAGCTTCACATCTGGTTTATTTATATAGCTGAGTGGGACCAGCTGTGGGGCCAGGTCTCGGTATCTGTAAAACAGTCTGGAAAGGGAAGGAAAGGCTCATTTAGGGCTCAATATACTCATGGCTCTAATAACAATGTTTGTCTATTCAATATTGCTCTTTTATATTTCACATCATTTAGCAGGGTGGTTACATTTAAATGTCACATAGTATGCTTGATGAAGGAAGAAACATAGTATTAAATATACTTCTTGTATTATATATTAACCAGAAAAGTTATTTTCAGTGTTACATAAAAATGAAGGGGGTAAAAAGGTCTAATCAAGAACTAGGCAGTTGTACTATGGGAAACAGAATGACAGAAGCAGTTTTCTAACTTTATTTAGTAATTTACTACTGTCTCAGTGATGCTTCCATCTCACTTCTGCTAGTCTGACATCACTCTATCTGCAGCCATTTTTACATGATTGTATTACTGAGAGGAACAGCCTTCACAGTTCTCAATGCTCTAAAACTAATCCAGCTAAAATTCCACTCTGGAGAAAGCAAAACAACATAAAACAGTATTTCTAACTATCTGGATTATTACTACTAAACCAGCAGCCTACAATTGTTCCCCCTCATCCCCCACAATATCCACCACAGCACTTTAGCCCTTTGCTCACACTCACTGTAGACTTTCATCTTGAGAGACCAGAGCATGCATCCTCACACTCTCATGCACTTTCCATGGCCTGCCTGTCTTAATCCCCAACCCCTAATCTTTCTAGCCTGCTAGTCCTTTTTACTCTATGATCCAGGTTCTCTCTTTTGTCTCCAGCCCCTTGCCTCCTCCTGATTATTTATTATTTGTATTACCATAGCAGCTAGGAGCCTCAGTCATGGACCAGGATACAAACAGCACAAAAAGACACTCTGCCCCAAACAGTTTACAGTCTAAGTTGGCTGCCACTTTCATGCAACTGGTTCATGAATGTTTTAGAAGCCGATAAAGAAATTGGCCAGAATGGCAGGAATCACATTGCCCATCTAAGAACTGAAAATTGTCAGCTGTTTCTTCAGGAGTCCCATACAATGTGGTAAGAGGACACTTAGCTCAGCAAATTAAGAACATAGTATCTCTGTGTCTCTTATTAAACTAATTCAGCTGCCAGCCTTAGTAAGTGATAGAATGGCCATTCATATACAGCAAATCCTGATATTACTACCCTATAGCTTTGGTGTGACCTCCAGTGCACCTGGTGCAGTTCAGCTGACTGGGGAAGGCAGGCCAGGAGGCTGGCGTCCCCTCAGAGGATACACAGCCCCCTCATACTAGGATCCTCCTTCTGGTGGGGTGCCAGTTGGGATAGTAGGAGGTGGCTCTGCTACTGCACTGTCCTTCCTGAAGAGGGAGAATCTAATTCAGATAGAAACTACAGTACTACAATCTTTACATGGCTGCAAGAGCTGCAGAAGCCTCTAGGAAAGGATTCCTCCAGCACCATCCCTATACAATTCCCCTGGTCAAGTCCCTGCGCTTGAAATAGGGTTTACCTCCCTATTGCAGCAATATATTTTTCATGAGTCATAGAAGGGCAAATTAAGCCAAACCCTGTCTCAGTTCAACAGCTCTATCTGACTAAACCTAGGAACAGAACTGGGTCAGATCTCTGGGTTCTAATCTGCTTTCACTCTGCTTTTCTCAGATGGATTCTAAGGGAAAGGGAAGCTTGTGGGTGTTCTGCACAGTTTTTTCCCCTGTACCTGCAGTGGCACCTCAATCTGTGTTTTAGTTTCTTGAACAGTCCTTGTTCCCTGGATAGAGAAAATTAATAAAGGCAAGAAATAGCAAAACAACCCTCCCCCCCACACACACTTTTTGTCTTTTAAGTCCTTCTCAAGATATTAGTCACCAGTAGCCTTTTCCATGTTCCTCTGATTCCCAGCTAGCCACCCAGGCATTAGTACCCCCACTTGAAAGCTGCTTTACTTGGCAAGTGTATCTCCAAAAGAGGCCAAAAGAGCTGCCTCATATCCACATGCAAAATCCATGCTGGGATGTATGTGGGCAAATGCTGCTCATGGCTCTGTGTGGCCATGAATTCTGAGTGAAGCCTTCTCAGTGATCCTGTCCTAGTGAATAAGGTGCTGCAGAAGAGACAAAGGGAAGAGCTGCTGGGTTAGAAAAGAGCTGTAAAGCACTGCGCCGCATTTTACAAACTAATTCTGCAGACAATCTTCTCAGTAATATTTCATTCCAGCTCCCATTGAAGTCAAGGCCTCTTATTGTGGTGTTAAATATGGATTTAGGTGCCTAAATGAAGGCACACAACTTTAAACATTTTGGGTGTAATAATGACACACAGATTTTTAAGGTCTGAAGGGACCTCTGTGATACAAATAAGCAATCTTCAAAAGATCTCAGAAGAATTAAGAATGGGGTGCAATAATGAAAATATTTTATGCCTACCCTGCCTTTGAAATGCGCAAACCTTTTCCCCCAGCAAAAACAAACAAGAAAACCCACTGGTGCTAGGAATAAGGAACACCTCCAGGACTATGTAGTCCACGCAGTGGTAGGAGTGTCCTCTACCCTAATCTCTTAGGCTTTCCTTAGATACCTGCTAAAATTTCCCTTCCTTTTTTCTCAGCTTTAAGGTTTAAAAAAAATGGGCTTGTTGTACCCTTCAAATGTGGGACTTCATCCTGCCTTTTGTTGCCCACCTAAACCTCCCACTGATTTTGTTGGGACTCAGAGCCAAGAATGGGAGAAGATCTATAAAATGACCTCAAAATTTATTTATTTTTCTCAGTGCTATTTACTTCCATTCTTGCACTAGACTGAGGAGCCCATTCACAGTTGTCACCAATGAAAATGGTATCAAACAATGGGACAGAATTTTCTAAAGCGTTTCCTATCAATAATAAATGCCTTATTCATGATATAATTATGGTCTTGGCCTCTATTCAATACGTGAAGACACAACCAGCTTAGGTTTAATTTATTACAGAGGTTCACTTCATTTGCATTTTGTGCTGCACAGCACTCATAAACAGAGACCAGAGTGGGCAGCAATAGGAGATCACAGCCTGCTGTAGAAGGTCACTCTCCTTATGAAATTGTCATCTGCACTCTACTTTCCAAAGGAATTGGCGCATTGATGTTGTGCAGTGACAACCTAAGAAAAGGACAGGTGCTGGAAGTGTTTCTGCTGATTAATTTGCTGCATGGTAAATGAGAACCAAAAGCTGATTTCTCCGTGCAAACAGTTGTCCACCACATCAGCAGAATATACTACTATTGTGTGCCAGCACCTGCAAAAGTAAACTGTGGTACCACTAGGAGACCAGGTTCAACTTGCCAATTAGGACTCTTGATCCCTCAGCCAATGAGACATATAATGTATTACAAATCACTAAGCCCTTCCTCCTCACCCCCTTGTTCCCAGGCGACTAAAGATCAAATGAATTGTCTAATATGTATCACTTACTTGGAAGAGGTCCTAAAATTTCTGGAAATGAGCGATTCAGGCTAACCCAGGCCTTGTGCTCCAGCGAGGCAGCAGGCTTCAGAATATCAGGCAGCTTTTCACACATAAAGTCCCAGTGGGTGGCATCATGTTGTCTCAGCAAAAGCTTTTAGGCTACTTTGATGCTGGTGTGATTACTGTGGAATCATTTTTGTGAAATAATTTAATCCCTAATCTTGTATCATGGGCCTTGGGACTTGCAAAAAATGTCTCAGGAAAATATAATAAATGCAGATGTAAAAAGAGACAGAAAACAATAGATGCTCAGGAGACAGCACTGTGTTGTCAGGACAAAATAAAAAGCTTTCACTTTAGCTTTTGCTGTTTTAATAGAAAAAATGAGCCAACCAAAGTCATGGAAAAGAGCATGCTACAGGGTCAAAGCAGAATGATTTCAAAGCTAGAACAATCCTGCATTTGTAAAGAGATGAAATAGAGGCTCTAATTACATTTGTATACCTCATATTTCTATAAATCTAAGAAATTATAGTTACCATTAAGAAAATAAATCTGCATGGCACTACAATATTTCTTAGGTTACAATATAAAGACAATAGAACAAGATCATGCACTACTGGGAAAATACTTAATCAAACAGAAGGCATATGCCAAGGGTAGCAGTGTTCTGTGTAGCACTTGTTATAAAACAAGGTAGTGGGGCATGGGGCCCTCTGACAGAGTATTTAGTGAAATACTTAGATGTAACTTGTTATAGTGTTTTGGGTGGAAGTGGCTGGCATGTTAATTGAATTATAGATTTTTGTCTTAACTAAAAACATTGAACATGATTTTTGTGCGTGTGTTATCTGCTGTTATCTATCATAATGACACCGTAATAAATCCTATTTAAAACTTATTAAAAAGATTACTAAGCTCACTAGGTAAGTGGCCTGACTTTATAATAATCTCCTTATAGTTTTACAGACAAAAAATATAGACGCACCTCAGAATTTCTTTCCTTGTAAAGAATGTGCAGTCCTGTAAAATATGGAAAGATATAAAATGGGGTGGTGAATTTGTTTGTTTTTAAACACACACTGGCCCAAACTCTTTCCTGTTGTAAACACACTGACTTTGCTGGATTTACATTAGTGATGAAGCTAGCCCAAGCTTTATAAACTTTCTGTTCAATTATAAAGTAATGTTTGACCATTTCTTCTCACATAAAAAAAAGTAAAGAGGTATTAAACAGCCATAAATCATTTACTCTAAAGACTTCGGACACCATTTGATATTCCTGGTTAGTGCCATATAACTAAGTGCTGGACACTTCTTTAAAACAACCTGCCATTATCCTGCATTGTGTCTAATTTGTCTTTTGTTTGTTCTTACCTGATACGCATCCAGCTGCTCTGGAGTGAAAATGGTTTGTTTATTGCCCATTTCTGTTTCTGAATCCTGATTCTTGTCCCATTGCTCTTTCCCCTTATCTTTACAGGAAGGCTGAATATTGAGATATGAAAAGCTGCAACAATGAGGTTCAGACAGAGAGGAGGATCAGGTAACCACCTTCCCTGCTCCATGGATTTCAGAATCATAATAGGAGCATTTCATCAAATCTTTAGTCTGAATACATAAGACTCTCATACAGCATCATTCACCTGCTTCCTGTGTGCTCTGCAGAGACTCGTATTACAGCATTTAACAAACAACTAATACACTTTCTATCCCTTGTCTCTGAGCTAGATAGGGAACTTTGTGGATGTTAGTTTTATGTTTCTAGCAAATAAATTCACATACTTGAAGACTGCTAGGAACTCTCTTTCTTCCTTCAACATTCAGCAACTCACTCTAAAAAAGAATCACAGTGAGTATGGTCCTGAGTCCTTTTCTTAATGTTCATTATAATACACATTCTGCTCCATATGCTAAGACTATACTGTATTTTTGACTGTGTACAGCAGCAGCAGCAATATTATACTCAAGCTCTCGCTCTTTTTTTTTTTTTTTTTTTTTTTTTTAACATCCATCCCATGCCAACGTTGGCACACAATGCAGAAACCATTCCTCTGCCATTTACTGAGGCTTCCTTCCATTTGCTCTATGATATACAGATTGACTATTCTGTCTTCCCTGCTAAGGTTTCTTCTTAAGGTTTCTCTTATGTGTTGTCATTTCTAACACCAGTTGGTTTCCACTTGACACCTTCATGTGTGAGTCTGTGTTGGCATCCGGATTACATGACCCAAAAATGTCCAGTGCCCCGTTCTGATTCTAGTGGAAATGAGCTACTGGTTGGTGAAGTGACTTCTCTGAGCAATTAGTTGGTGATGAACTCTTTCCAACCAATGCCCAGAATCTTTGATAGGCACTTATTTGCAAAGGCATCTAGTTTTATACGTTTGAGTAGATCTCCAGTTCTCACAGACGTACGTTAGCATTGAGATTACATTTGAACTGAAAATTCTCAGTTTTTTTTTCTGGTGCTGTATAGCTTTGATTTCCATATGTTCTTGAGCTTTCTGCAGTGTGATACCACACAGGATGAAAGAGGTAGGGGATGTAAAGCTTAGAGAAGAACAGGTTGGATTCGGCCCAAGAGATGCTGTGCAGATTAGATATCCATATTAAGAACCAGCATACAAAAATGTATAGAATGTCAAGCTCCCCTCTTCATCAATGTAATTGATTTTCCAAAGACATTTGACAGCCTACACAGTCATACATCGTGGAATATTCTTCCTTCTATAGTACCCCAGCTAAAGTCATCAACATAATCAAGAAATGTATACAAATGCAAAGTGCTCTGTAAAAATTAACAGCCAGACAACAGAGTTTTCAGTGTGGACACTGGCATGATACAGGGCTGCATTTTATCTCCACTATAGCTTGGCATTACCATAAACTGGATAATGAAGAAGTGTGTTAGCAACACATACACCAGTATAACATGGGTAGATGTCAAATGCCTAGAAGACATAGACTTTACTAATGATACTGCGCTACCGAGCAACACCATCAGAAATTTACAAAGACAGAAAACTTGGCAAAAACAACAGGCCAAATGGGGATCAAATTCATTATGCTAAAATAAATATCCTTGAAACCCAGACATCAAGCAGTAAGGCAAAAATATCAAGAAAGTAGAAAAATTAATTTATCTGGACAGCACCACGTTAGCCAACAGAGACCTTTCAAGGATAGGAAAGGCATCCACAGCCTTTACCTCTCTCTTTACTCGGTCATAATTAGTCACATTTGTTATACATAGAAAAGAGTACATAGTGAGCTGTAGCTCACAAAAGCTCATGCTCAAATAAATTGGTTAGTCTCTAAGGTGCCACAAGTACTCCTTTTCTTTTTGCGAATACAGACTAACACGGCTGTTACTCTGAAACCTTTCCTTATCTATGTTCTCTACACCAGTCATGATTTTATAGACCTCAATCATATCTCCCCTTAGCCGTCTCTTTTCCAAGCTGAAAAGTACCAGTCTCATTAATCTCTCCTCATACGGAAGCTGTGCCATACAAGTGGGGACACTGAGAGCCATTGAACCAAACTGTAAACCCTGCATATAATGGAAACCACTGCTAAAGCACCCCCTGCACCCCTAGTTACAGCACCTATGAAGTTTGGGGGGGTTCTTATTTGCCTTTGATTTATGAGCCTTTATGGTTTGTTTCGTTCGCTTCATGTCTTCAAGCTCTTTTCTGCAACCACTGGGGCAAGAAACTTTAAAAAATTAAAGCTGAGATGTTCCTGTTACCTCCTGATTCCAGCAGCTGGGGCTTTAAGAAAAACACCAAATATTATGAAACTTGCAATAAAATTGTGAGAGGTGCCAACTGTCAGGGCAAAATGAAAGGACGGCACTTTAGCTTCTGCTTGGCTCTAACAGACAAACAAAATGAGGACAACGAAAGCCACGGCAGCCAGTATGTTACAATGTCAAAGCCGAATGATTTCAATACTGGAACAGCCCTGCTTTGGTAAGGAGACAAAAGTGCCTTTAAACCAGAAGAAACGGATCCTCTCCACCAGCGCCCTAGCTCTGAACGCTCCCTCCCGCGCTCTGCTGTTGTGTTGTGTTGTGTTGCGTTGCGTTGCGCCGGCGCCAGCCCGCGGCGGTCGCAGAGCCCGAGCGCCGGCCCCACCGCCCAGCTGGGCCCAGAGAGACCCGACTGCAGAGGCGACTCCGGGGACGTGTTGGTTTTTCCTCCTTCATGCACTATGGCAAGTTCCGTTTGGGGCGGGGCCTTCCCCGGGGCCGGGGACCGGTTGTGACGGACACGTTGCTTACAGCGGAAAAGCTACCCGTGCACTGCACAACACAACACAACACAACACAACACTCCTCCTGTCATCCCGCGGAGAGGCCCCCGTCCCTCCCACGGGGCGGCGGCTACTGACAGCACAACAAGAGCTCGGCCCTCGGGTCCCGAGCGCCGCCCGGCTCCCGGGCGTCAGCCCCACCCCATTGCCGGCGGGGGCAGGGGCTGCGCGCCTCACGGGCAGGAAACCTCGCTCCCGCCTCAAGCTGTTGCCCCGCCCCGTGCCAGGAAGCCCCGCCCACGCGACCCGGGTCCCCCGGAGTGTAACCCGGAAGCGGTCGTGCGCCTGGCCTAGGCCCCGGCGAGGGATGGCGGATTACGAGGGTGTCCAGCGCGCGCCGCTGCGGCTGAAGGGGAGCGGCGCGGCCCCGGCGCTTGGGAAGCGGTGAGCTCCCGGGTTGGTCAGTGGGGCTCCCGGCCGCTGGTGGGAAGGGAGGATGGTTCCGTGGTCGGGGGGCTCCCTTGGCCTCTCCTCTGAAGCTACTCGGTCTGTTTTGCTCCAGGAAGAAGAAGAAGGTGGCTAAGGACAAAAGCAAAATCCTGGAGCAGATCGTGAGCAGTAAGAAGCAGGAGGAGGAGAAGAAGCGGGCTCTGGACAAGCGGACCCCTGCACAGCTTGCCTATGAGAAGATGCAAGAGAAAAGGGTATGGGGCCAGCTCCTTCTGAGCAGTGCTGGGGGTCGGGCAGGGGAGGGAGAGTAATGGCTGGGCTGTGTTTGGCCTACGTGAAACTTGCTTTTACTTTAAACTTGCCTAAAGGATATTTTTGTAGCTTGCCTCAAGGCAAAGGTCAAATCTAAGTTGTGAAATGCAGACTCAATGTGTTGTGTTCACACGTAAAAAATAAAAGTATCACAGCAGTGTGCTTCTGTTAAAATTTTAGCAAATGGAAAGAATACTGAAGAAAGCCTCCAAAACTCATAAACAAAGAGTTGAGGTAAGCAATGTTCCCTCTAATTTTTTACATCCATGTGTGTAATTAATTTTATGTGCTCCAATATGGAGGTGATGTGTGGCGGGGTGGGGCTGAGGGATTTAGAGTGTGGGAGGGCGCTCAGGACTGGGGTGTGGGCAGGGGTGGGGCTTAGGGATTTGGTGTGCAGGAGAGGGCTCAGGGCTGGGGCAGAGGGTTGGGGTGTGGGGGGTGAGGGCTCTGGCTGGGGGTGAAGGCTCTGGGGTGGGGCTGATGGGTTTGGGGTGCAGGCTGCCCTGGGGACCTAATCAACTATGTGAACAGGCAATACAACGGGCTATGGAATTCAGTGTTGACAAATGCAAAGTGTAATGCATATGGTACCCATTGCTGGGTTCTAAATTAATTATTAAGTAAGGGGGGAAAGTAGTCAGTGTTTGGTATATATAAAGTGAAGGATTGGAAATATAGAAACTGGTGACACATCTTCAACTGAAATACTTTGTTCAATTTTTATCACCCTGTCATCCTATCTCAAAATACACAGCAGGTGTAGAAGAGGCTCTAGAGCAGGGGTGGGCAAACTTTTTGGCTTGAGGACCACATCTGGGTATGGAAATTGAATAGCGGGCCATAAATGCTCACAAAGTTAACAATTCAGAGATATTCAAATAAACTTTATTAAATATACATTTTAGTGGAAATAAACATAAAACCTTACTTACTATTCTAAATATACCGTCATAACAATGTCTTACAATAATTAAAGTAAACTTACGCCCTTTCTCTCTAGCCTGAATTTGTCGGGTGTCAGCTTCCAGTCATTGGAACTCATTGAGATTTACCAGCCCCCTGCTCTCAGAAATCTCCTCCCCAATAGGTCCCAACAGCCCACAGCTTTGAAAACCGCCACCAAGCACTCAGCTAAGCGAACAAGTAGCAGCCAAGTGGGCTTGCACGTTCCGGGTTCTGATGGCGCGTGAGGTGTGTTTGGGTTGTGCAGCCAGAGTAACATGCGCACCCTCATGCCTGTCACACAGGTCCTGAACACGCGGGAGCACCGGAGCGGGGCAAGCCCCTGACCCCGCTCTCCAGCAGGAGCGCCAGAGTGGGGCAATGGAGCTCGAGGGCCAGATTAAAAGGTTTTATAGGACGCGGCCCGCGGGCTGCAGTTTGCTCACCCCTGCTCTAAGCAGCAGAAATGGAGGCATAAGAGACTTATATATGAAGAGAAAAATGGAGGATTAGAACTGTCCTTGTTTTGGAGAGAAGACAAGGATATTAGTGAGGTATATAAAATAGGTGGTATAGAAAGATAAATGTGATATTTCTTTGTAATCTCTTTAAATACAGCAAAAGGGGAATAGTGAATGAAATTGAAAGGGAACAGATTTACAACTGATAAAAGAAAAGTAATCTGTGTAGCTCACAACCATATTGAAATCAAGAGTTTTTACCTGGATCCAAAAAAGGATTAGCCACCTATAAGGACTTCTTAAATGATACAAGGTCAAAAGCCAACCACTTGATGGAAAATTAGGTAGAAACTTTCCTTCGGGGCATTCTATTTCATAACTGTCCATTGTGGGGTTTCTTGCCCCTTTCTCTGAAGCATCTGTTCATTCCCTCTGAAGCACCTGGCATTGGCCACTGTTGGAAGACAGAATACTGGGCTAGATGGACCATTGGACTGACCCACTATGGCTGCTCTTATGTTCTTATCTGGTGCTGGCAGACAGGATACTGTACCAGTTGTGCTACTGGTTTGATCTGGAATTGCCAAGTATAAACATGGAGGAGGAAATAGCAAGATCAAGTATGTCAGTAATATATATCTTAAAATACTTTTTTTCCTCCTAGGATTTCAACAGACACTTGGACGCTCTGACTGAACATTATGACATTCCCAAAGTTAGCTGGACTAAGTGAATGTCTTCTTTTCCACAGTTTTGGATTCTGAGCAGGCTTTTTATTCAAAGGAAATGACTTCGCAAATCTCTGCTCTCCAAGTTGTATATTTTATTAATGTTATGTAAACATTTGTATCCTGGCACTTTTTTCATTGTTCATTTAAAACTATGTTCACAGCACAGCCATCTTCTTGAACTACTAGTAAAGGCCCTGAGCCTCCACTCAGGTGCAAGGATATGGATCCTTTGCAGAGCTCTCAGCAGGATCAGGGCCAAAGGTAGTTCAAGCTTATTGGAGAAATTTATCTAGTGTATTGTTCTAATATTAGCTGGTAGATACCTTTTTTCTTCTTTCCTTTGAAAGGAGGATAACTTCAACAGTGTCCTACATAATAAACTTCATTTATGAATTCAAGGGATTATGTCGTTTGTCTACATCTAGAATTACTCTTAAATATTTTCTGGTTGCTTCCTAAAATTCTTCTTAAACTGCTTGTAACTCTTCAAAATAACTATAGACCTAGAACTACAAGTGAGAAAAGCTTATTTACAACCTTTTTTCTGTGATTGGACTATATATGCAAGGGAGAATGGTGGCACCTTGATGGTACCTTGGCAGTTATCAGCCTCACCCCACTGAACTGATTTTATATTTACAATTCTTTAGTCCCTCATTCTGTTTTGGAAGAATACTAAGTGCAATTCTAGGTTAAAATTGTAACATTTAATTATGAAAATAAGTAAAATATTGCTCAATTAATAATCGTGGGAGTTTAATAAACAGAATCAAAGTAATCAAGTTCAGCCCTCTGTGCTGTGGCAGGAGCAAGTAAACGTTGCCTATCCCTAACTAGTGTCTGGCCTACCTGTTTTTAAAAGCCTCCAGTAGTGGGGATTCCACAACAGCCCTTGGAAGCCTGTTTCAGAATTTCATTACCCTTACAGTTAGAAAGGTTTTCCTAATAGCTAATCTAAATCTCCCTTGCTGCAGATTAAGCCCATTGCTTCTTGTCCTACTTTTAGCCGACATAGGAGAACAATTGATCACTGCCCTCTTTGTAACAGCCCTTACCATATTTTAAGTGTCTCAGCAGTTTTCTTTTCCCAAGATGAAATATGACTCTCTTTTTAGCCTTTCCTCATAGGTCAGTATTCCAAAACCTTTTATCATTTTTATTATCCTCTGGACTCACTCTCATTTGTCCACATCTTTACTAAAGTAGAGCACCTACAATTGGACATACACCAGCTGAGGCCTCACTATTGCTGTATAGAGCAAGACAATTACCTACCATCTTTTATATACAACACTCCTGTTAATACAGCTTAGAATATTAGCCTTTTTTGCAGCTGCATCACATTGTTGACATTCAATTTGTGATCCATTATAACCTCCCAGAACCTTTTCAGATGTAGTACAACCACGTTAGTCATTTAGTAGTTGTGTATTTGATTTTTTCCTTAAGTACTTTGTATTTAGTGTATTTCATCTTACTGAATTCAGACCAATTCTCCAATTTGTCATGTTGTTTTGAATACTACTCCTGTCCTCCATAGTGCATGTATCCTCCGAGCATGGTGTCATTTGAAAATTTTAGAAGAATACTCTCCATTCCATTATCCAAGTCACTCATGAAAATATTGAATAGTACCAGACACAGAATTGACTCCTGCAGTCCCCACTAGATACGCCCTCCCAATTTGACAGCAAACCATTGATAACTATGCTTTGAGTATGGTCTTTCAACATGTTATGCATCCACCTTTTAGTAATTTCATCTAAATAGCATTTCCCTAGTTTGCTTATGACAATGTCATGTGGGACTGTGGCAAAAGTCTTGCTAAAATCAAGAGATAGCAGATCTATTGCTTCCTCGCATTAACTAGGGCAGTAACCCTACCAAAGAAAGAAGGAGAATTCACTAATTGATAAAGACAGGACAAAATGGCGAAGGTTACAAATAAAAAGTAGGTAAAAGCACTCTGATGAACAAAAACAGCTGCCCTAAGCTCATCTGTGGGTCAGCGTGTGCCACCCGAAGGACAGGGGGTGGCAGGAACACCCGCTTCCTCCCCTAAAACGACTTATTCCACAGAGGGGGAAGTGCAACTCCAGGCCTGGGGTGCTGCGTCTCCCCTGGGAAGAGACAAGAGCCTGCTCCTGGTGCGAGGCCGCGGCCCCGCGAGCCTCTCCTGCCAGCTCTCTCTGGTCCCACGCCGGCTGATGCACCGCTATGCTCCTTCCACCCGCACTCACCGGAGCGACAGACTCGAGAGGAAAGCGAGGGCCAGACGGGCGCGGATAGGTCTGATCCCTCAACCACCGCAGCTGCCCGGAATGTTTCCATTAGAGGGTCTCAGAGAAGTGCCTCTAGAGTCCCGCTCTACGCTCAGCTTCATCTCGCGGCCATTTCGCTGACGGACCTCCGCGCGGCCATATCCTTCCGCCCACGCAGCGACTGCGAGCCGGCTCCGAGCTTTGCTGCTTCCTCCGCCGGCGGTGCGGGGTGAGAGCGGAAGCGGAAGTAGAAGCAGCAGCAGCAGTGCCTTTTCCGGCCGGAAGTGAGATCTGGCGCGGGAGCTGGGGGCGCCGTGCCGGGAGGCGCCGAGCACCTGGGGGCGCGATGTCTGCCAGTGCCGTGTACGTGCTGGACCTAAAGGGCAAGGTGAGGCGTTGGAGGGACGGGGCCTGGGGGTAACCCCTCCCGAGAGAGACGTCTGGGGCGGGTGGGTCCCGTGGAGCCCGGCCTGAGCCTGTGAAGAGGCCCTGGTCTGTGAATGGGCTAAGCTTCCTCATAGGCTGAGGGAACATGGGCGTAGAGGGGCCGAACGGCTCCGGAGCGGGAGGGGAGCTCTCTAACTTCTCCCTAGCCTGCCCTGTTTCCTCACCTCAGAGCTGTCTTAGGGTAACAGTCCCCCATGTTCTCTCTCTAGCTTGCTCTGTGAGCCCCCCTCTGTTCTGGGCCCCTAGGATGGGGATTCTCTCTCTCCTCCCATTTCCTCTAGCCTGCCGTGGGTCCTCACGTTGTGGTTACAGCCTGCCGATAATGCTGCCTTGGCTTACACTGGAAGTTTTATTTGGACTAGACCTTGTCAGTGCTTGGATTGGTGACCAGTGACCTTCCAGCTGCAATGTTGCAGGAAATGCTGATTTTAGTAGAGTGCTCTCTTCCTCCTCCACTCTCCCCTTCTGGACCCTTTTCTTCTAGCCTTTGATGAATGAAAGCTCATGCATGTTAAGGGGGCACTGAGCTGCTGAAGGGTCTGATTTTTGGGTAAGGGAAATGAAGATATCAATTGCTTATGGCAACTAAAGATACCAAGATGCTTTAACAAATGTTAGTGATGCTAACTCTGGTTTCTTGACCATATTCCATTTTGGGGTAACTACATTCTGCATATCCAAATTCATTCTGTGATTTTGTACTATAAGCGATGTATTTTCTGTCTCTAATGTTGGTATGTGCTATTTAACAGCTGTTGTGATTCTAAAAGCTGTATTTGAGTTGTGAATGAAAGGGTCCCACGTACAGTTTGTAATTCAGTTAGTTAAGCTCTTTGGGATTCCACTGCATAAGTGTAAAGTACTGAACTGTTAAACTGTAAGTAAAAATCTACTTTATGTTGAAATTTCATAGAATATCAGGGTTGGAAGGGACCTCAGGAGGTCATCGAGTCCAACCCCCTGACTGATCCCCAATTAAATCATCCCAGCCAGAGCTTTGTAAAGCCTGACCTTAAAAACCTCAAAGGAAGGAGATTCCATCACCTCCCTAGGTAACCCATTCCAGTGCTTCATCACCCTCCTAGTGAAAAAGATTTTCCTAACATCAAACCTAAACCTACAACTTGAGACCATTACTCCTCGTTCTGTCATCTGCTACCACTGAGAACAGTCTAGATCCATCCTCTTTGGAACCCCCTTTCAGGTAGTTGAAAGCAGTTATCAAATCCCCTCTCATTCTTCTCTTCTGCAGACTAAACAATCCCAGTTCCCTCAGCCTCTCCTCATAAGTCATGCGTTCCAGTCCCCTAATCATTTTTGTTGCCCTCCGCTAGACGTTTTCCAATTTTTTCACATCCCTTCTTGTAGTGTGGGGCCCAAAACTGGACACAGTACTCCAGATGAGGCCTCACCAATGTCGAATAGAGGGGAATGATCACGTCCCTCAATCTGCTGGCAATGCCCCTACTTATACATCCCAAAATGCCATTAGCCTTCTTGGCAACAAGGGCACACTGTTGACTCCTATCCAGTTTCTCGTCCACTGTAACCCCTAGGTCCTTTTCTGCAGAACTGCTGCCTAGCCATTCGGTCCCTAGTCTGTAGCGGTGCATGGGATTCTTCTGTCCTAAGTGCAGGACTCTGCACTTGTCCTTGTTGAACCTCACCAGATTTCTTTTGGCCCAATCCTTCAATTTGTCTAGGTCATTCTGGACCCTATCCCTACCCTCCAGCGTATCTACCACTCCTCCCAGTTTAGTGTCATCTGCAAACTTGCTGAGGGTGCAATCCACGCCATCCTCCGGATCATTAATGAAGATATTGAACAAAATCGGTCCCAGGACCGACCCTTAGAGCACTCCCCTTGATACCGGCTGCCAATTAGACTTGGAGCCATTGATCACTACGCGTTGAGCCCGACGATCTAGCCAGCTTTCTCTCCACCATATAGTCCATTCATCCAGCTCATACTACTTTAACTTGCTGGCAAGAATACTGTGGGAGACCATAGAATCATAGAATATCACAGTTGGAAGGGACCTCAGGAGGTCATCTAGTCCAACCCCCTGCTCAAAGCAGGACCAATCCCCAATTAAATCATCCCAGCCAGGGCTTTGTCAAGACTGACCTTAAAAACTTCTAAGGAAGGAGATTCTACCACCTCCCTAGGTAACGCATTCCAGTGTTTCACCACCCTCCTAGTGAAGAAGTTTTTCCTAATATCCAACCTAAACCTCCCCCACTGCAACTTGAGACCATTACTCGTTGTCCTGTCCTCTTCTACCACTGAGAATAGTCTAGAACTATCCTCTGTGGAACCACCTCCTAGGTAGTTGAAAGCAGCTATCAAATCCCCTCTCATTCTTCTCTTCTGCAGACTAAACAATCCCAGTTCCTTCAGCCTCTCCTCATAAGTCATGTGTTCCAGACCCCTAATCATTTTTGTTGCCCTTCGCTGGACTCTCTCCAATTTATCCACAACCTTCTTGTAACGTGGGGCCCAAAACTGGACACAGTACGCCAGATGAGGCCTCACCAATGTCGAATAGAGGGGAACGATCACATCCCTTGATCTGCTCGCTATGCCCCTACTTATACATCCCAAAATGCCATTGGCCTTCTTGGCAACAAGGGCACACTGCTGACTCATATCCAGCTTCTCGTCCACTGTCACCCCTAGGTCCTTTTCTGCAGAACTGCTGCCTAGTCATTCGGTCCCTAGTCTGTAGCTGTGCATTGGGTTCTTCCGTCCTAAGTGCAGGACCCTGCACTTACCCTTATTGAACCTCATCAGATTTCTTTTGGCCCAATCTTCCAATTTGTCTAGGTTAAAAGCTATGTCAAAAGCTTTGCTAAAGTCAAGGAATAACACGTCCACTGTTTTCCCCTCATCCACAGAGCCAGTTATCTTGTCATAGAAGGCAATTAGATTAGTCAGGCACGCTTGCCCTTCGTGAATCCATGCTGGCTGTTCCTGATCACTTGCCTCTACTCTAAGTGCTTCAGAATTGATTCCTTGAGGACCTGCTCCATGATTTTTCCAGGAACTGAGGTGAGGCTGACTGGCGTGTAGTTCCCCAGATCCTCCTCCTTCTCTTTTTTAAAGATGGGCACTACATTAGCCTTTTTCCAGTCGTCCGGGACCTCCCCTGATCGCCATGAGTTTTCAAAGATAATTGCAGAGCCATTGGCCATTACATCCGCCAACTCCTTTAGCGCTCTCGGATGCAGCGCATCCGGCCCCATGGACTTGTGCTCCTCCAGCTTTTCTAAATAGTCCCGAACCACTTCTTTCTCTACAGAGGGCTGGTCACCTCCTCCCCATGCTGTGCTGCCCAGTGCAGTAGTCTGGAAGCTGACCTTGTTTGTGAAGACAGAAGCAAAAAAAGCATTGAGTACATTAGCTTTTTCCACATCCTCTGTCACTAGGTTGCCTCCCTCTTTCAGTAAGGGGCCCACACTTTCCTTGACTTTCTTCTTGTTGCTAACATACCTGAAGAAACCCTTCTTGTTACTCTTAACATCTCTTGCTAGCTGGAACTCCAAATGTGATTTGGCCTTCCTGATTTCACTCCTGTATGCCTGAGCAATATTTTTATACTCTTCCCTGGTCATTTGTCTTGTATCTTTTAATGAAGTACTTCCCAAGGATCATATGTGTTGTTTTCAAATGGTAACTTCGGCATTTGTTTTTAAAACCTATTCAGATTTCTGTTGCACGTATATTGCAGGTCCTCATCTGCCGGAATTACCGTGGAGATGTGGATATGTCTGAGGTGGAGCATTTCATGCCAATTCTTATGGAAAAGGAAGAAGAGGGAATGCTTTCTCCCATTCTAGCTCATGGAGGAGTTCGTTTTATGTGGATTAAACACAACAACTTATATCGTATCCTTTAAAGCAGTGGTCTCCAACCTTTTTATGCCCAAAATCATTTTTTGAATTTAAGGGCAATCCAGGTTCTACCCTGCCCCTTCCCCAAAGCCCCACCCCGCTCACTCCATTCCCCCCAACACCCCACCCCAGCGGTCGCTTGCTGTCCCCAACCCTCACTCACTTTTACCGGGCTGGGGTAGGGGTTTGAGGTATGTGAGGGGGTGCGGACTCTGGGCTGGAGTGGGTTTGTAGTGTAGGAGGGGGCTCTGGGCTGAGCCTGGGGGTGGGGGGGAAGGCTCCGGGCTGGGGCAGAGTGTTGGGGTGCAGGAGGGGGAGGTCAGGGCTGGGGTTTGGCGTGCAGGAGGGGGTATGGGGTGCTGGCTCCGGGAGGGGACTCAGGGCTGGTGGTTGGTGTGCAGCTTCCTGCTGGGCAACACTTACCTCTAGCAGCTCCTGGTTGGTGGCTGCCGCTAAGACAGGTTCCCTGCCTACCCCGGCCCCATGCCACTCCCGGAAGGGGCCAACACACCCTTGTGGCCCCTGAGGGAGTGGGGGGCGGGGAAAACGTGGCTCCGTGTGCAGTCCCTCTCTGCAGGCACTGCTCCCGCAACTCCCAATGGCCACAGCTCCCCATTCCTGGCCAATGGGAGCTGCAGGGGCAGTGCTTGCAGGCAGGAGCAGCATGCAGAGGGAGACCCCTGCCTGTGGGGCCACACTGGCCATTTTCAGGAGCAGCGTGGGGTAGGGTCAGGCAGGGAGCCTGCCTTAGCAGCAGCCCCACTACACCACTGGAGATTGCGATCGACTGGGAGATCCTCTAGGATTGACCAGTCGATCGTGATCGACCGGTTGGTGACTGCTTTAAAGCGTAAACCTGTTAATATAGTGAAACTGATGAGCACGTTGGTGGATTTTCAGAATTTGGGCTTCAATGGAATAGGGATGTAAATAACATGTAAAAACAGTAACCATGTAACTGATTAAAATTCTATCAGTTACACGGTTAAACCTTTAACCGGGAAACTAGCGGTGTGGGGGGGTGCTGTAGCACCCTCATGTCTTACATGGGGGGGCCCCCTGCGGCCAGCCCCGTGCCTGTCGGGGATCCCACCCCACCATCCGGCTGGCGTCCCGGCAAGGCTGGGGTCCTGGCGGGTTGGCCACCAGGACTCCAGCTGAATTTAATTGTTATCAGTTAACCCATTGAACTTTTACATCCCTAGAATGGAACTGACATGAAAACATATAGGGCAATAAGTAACATAAGCTCACGAGTATGATTTTACTGATTGAGATTTACAAATATGCAAAAAAAAATTATATAAAAGGAGTTATTCTTTTCATGTAAGATCCTGTGCTAATAATGTTATGAGAGTGTTTAAGTGTCAATTTAATATAAGCATTTCCTGAATCTTTATTTTTGTTTTTCGCCTCCCAGTAGTTAAACATTCAGAAATGACAAAACAAACCCAAGGATTCTCAGTATCTCGTGACTCTGGAAAGAAGAATATTATTGCTGCTTCCTTAATGTTTGGGCCAGCTGTAATAACTTAGTAAAAGGGTTTTAAAAATGTATTTAATTGTAAATTTTTTTTATATGGTAACTTTAAACACTGGTTCCTGAACATACTTTTTCAGTTGTTGCTACTTCTAAGAAGAATGCTTGTGTGTCTCTGGTGTTTTCATTTCTTTACAAGGTGGTTCAGGTGAGTATTAAATCGGTCAAGTAATCTTTGTTCAGATAACTGAACATATCTTTTATATAGAGGTAGAAATCTTTTAATTTTATAGTGCTGTGCAGAAATGGCATATCTAGTTTATATGTGGTTATGTTAAGATCTTTCCATGTTAGCTACTTATATTTATTTTGTGCTGTACAGGACAAGGATACTGACAGAATGTTACAATATAAGAGAGAGACAGAAAATGAGATACAATGTGAAAGTCAGAGGAGAGGCCACTTCACTAAATTTTTGTGTGCTTTGTGGGCATTTTGGAAGAAACAAATTTTAGAAAGTCTTTGAGTAATATGGTGACTTGAGGAGCTGGACTAGGGAGCCTATGCTGCAGTTAAGTGGCAGCACAGAGTCAGGAAAAGAAAAAAGAAACACATAGGCCTTGTATTTTAGAGTGGAGGGAGCCAAAGTTCAGCAGACAAGACAATGTCTGAAGTGTTTTCTGTAGGTAGCTGTGTGTAAGGCCATGAGATTTGGGATGAGAATTTTAAACTCAATGCAGTATGCAGATAAAAGCCAGTGGAGAGATTCAAAGATCTGGGTGTTGTGCTCAGGTTGACAGGCAAGGAAGATTGCTTTTCAGCAAGCTATTCTCCAAAGCATTGGTTTTGAAACAGGGGTACGCAGTACTCTTCCAGGGAGTACATAAACGCATCTAGATATTTGCCTAGTTTTACAACAAGGTAATGAAAAGCACTAGCAAAGTCAGTATATAATTATATGGTAAAAATGAGAAAGTAAGCCATTTTTCAGTAATAGTGTGCTGTGACACTTTTTTTTTTTTTATGTCTGATTTTGTAAGCAAGTAGTTTTTAAGTTAGGTGAAACTTGAGGGTACGCAAGACAAATCAGACTCCTGAAAGGGGTACAGTTGTCTGGAAAGGTTGAGAGCCACTGTTCTGAAGTATATATTTGGGAAGAAAATGGTTTCCTTTTCTTTAGTGACTTTCTTACTGTGTGACTTCTGGAAGGGACTACTCTTCTAGGATAAGACAGGGCTTGGATGTGCTTAATGGATGCTGTGTGGTACATTACAACCTCTGTGGTTAGTGGGTTTTTTTTTTTTTTTCCCTTAACTAGGGTGACAGGTATCCTTCCTGGAAGGAATATTTATAGGCAGTCATATTCCACATACACTGTAGTTTGTTTTAATTTTCAGGGGCCACAACCCTAATGTGTATGAAGCTCCAGCTAGTTTAAAAAAAGGGGGGGGGGCTGCTATTAAATGGACATTGGAGGAAAGCACTACTGCTTGGTGGGCAGGTTTTAAAAATACGCATTTGGGGCCCAGTCCGCTCTGAGCTGCGGCAATGTGTTTTAGCCAAAGATTTCAGATATGCATAAATGTAAGGAACTGCTTGAAAGAAGAGAAGCTGAGACTGAGTTGGTTTAAATTTCCAGAGCATAGGTTTTGAGGCTAAGCCCAGTGTTTATTTCAATAACTGTTATATCCCCACACAAAAAATTGTTAAAATAGTACTAGGGGAGGGGTGGGTGTGTGTGTGTGTGTCAGTCACACACTTCATAGCTTTTGTAGGTTGAATATATTGCATGCACCAAGGGCTCCTTGCAATCCTCCATTCCCCTCACAAGATCTCTGGGTGCCAGCCTCCCATCCTCCTCTTTTTCAGGGGCTCCCTGCAATTCCAGCTAGTCTCTTCCCTTCCAGGGTCTCCATGTGATCCCCTTCTCTCGCTCTCTGTGCTCCCCGCACCACCACCATCAGCTCTGTGTGCACCCCCATTCCCAGTTTCCCCCATTCCCCTCTATGGCCTGGGCTCTGTGCGCCCCATTCCCCCACCATGCCAGGGGCTCTGTGCACCCCTAGTCCTCCTTTCCACCCCATACCAGGATCCTCCAATCTCTCCTCCCCTCCCCTCCTCCCCATACACACAGACACTAGGTGTTCTTTGTGCCCCATTCCTCCCTCCATGCATTTTAATATCCCTCATTTTCCTCCATTGCAGGGGGTCTATGCTCCCTCCCCCATAGTAGGATCCCCCTTTCTCCTCCATAGCAGGGGGCTCTGTGTGAACACTCATTACCACCTCCCCACATCCAAGGGCTTTATAAGCCTGCCTTTATCCTTCCCTGTCTTCATACCATGCAAGGTCCCTCAATCTCCTCCCCCCATACTGAGGGTTCTGTGTGCTACATTCGCCCCTCCCCATACCAGGGTCCCCCCCTATTTTCTCTCCACATTCCAGTGGCTGTGTGCACTCTCCTCATTCCCCTCATGCCTCCTATTCTCCTTCTCAAGCCACTTTTTTTTTTTTTTTGAGAGCGAGAGAGAAGCCATTCAGCATGTTAAACTACTGGGCGTATACAGTTTTGTAGCTGTGTTGGTCCCAGGATATTAGAGACCAGGTGGGTGAGGTAGTATCTTTTATTGGACAAATTTCTGCTGGTGAGAGAAGCTTTGATATTAAACAGAGCTCTTCTTACCAACGGAAGTTGATCCTAGGGATGTAAAATGTTCACTGGTTAACCAATAAGCATTAGTCTTACTAGTTAACCCGCCTTAACTGTTAAACCCCTGGCCAGAGTGGTCCCAGCGGCCCCGCGCTACCCAGCCAGAGTGGCCCCAGTTTAACTTTAATCATTTAAACGGTTAACTTTTTAAACGATATTTACATCCATAGTTGGTCCAGTAAAAAAACCTCATCCACCTTGTTTCTCTACTGGGAATATAAACAGAGATGAATAGGAGTACCTTTGTGTGTGAAGGTGTTAATGGTGCCACCAATGAATTCTTTGAACTACAGGCAATTGCAGGGGTGCTAAAGAGCTGATGGGGCTGTATTTGCCCTCCATTTTCCCTTTTTGGTTTTCTGATTTGCCCTGAAATCATAGAATCATAGAATATCAGGGTTGGAAGGGACCTCGGGAGGTCATCTAGTCCAACCCCCTGCTCAAAGCAGGACAAACACCAACTAAATCATCCCAGCCAGGGCTTTGTCAAGACTGACCTTAAAAACTTCTAAGGAAGGAGATTCCACCACCTCCCTAGGTAACGCATTCCAGTGTTTCACCACCCTCCTAGTGAAAAAGTTTTTCCTAATATCCAACCTAAATCTCCCCCACTGCAACTTGAGACCATTACTCCTTGTTCTGTCATCTGCTACCACTGAGAACAGTCTAGAGCCATCCTCTTTGGAACCCCCTTTCAGGTAGTTGAAAGCAGCTATCAAATCCCCCCTCATTCTTCTCTTCCTCAGACTGAACATCCCCAGTTCCCTCAGCCTCTCCTCATAAGTCATGTGTTCCAGTCCCCTAATCATTTTTGTTGCCCTCCACTGGACTCTTTCCAATTTTTCCACAATGGGGAAAAATCAATAGGGTTCTGACCATTGGTACCGAGAACATTCCCTGAAATTTTGGAATTGATTAGATGTGGTGGTCAAAAGTTATTGTTACACACAGAAATCCTATTGAATTGAGTATAAGGCCTTTGCAAGCTTGGCCAATTATGGTTGTGTTCTAATTTGTAGTGTGAAAAAAATGACACTTGAAAGTCAGGAAACTTGGATTTTAAGGCTCAGCAAATTACTTTAATTCTCTACAGTAGCTCACCAAAACTCTTGTAGTTTCAGAAATGGAGGGTTAGAAGTAATGTGAACTAAATTTTCTTTAATTTGAGACTTGAGTGTTGTTTTCTAACGTTTACATTTCAGGTATTTTCAGAATATTTCAAGGAGTTGGAAGAAGAGAGCATTCGAGATAACTTTGTTATAATTTATGAATTGCTTGATGAGCTCATGGATTTTGGCTATCCTCAAACCACTGACAGTAAAATTTTGCAAGAGTAAGTATCAGTGTACTGGCTCTTAGATACCAGGTGACAGATGCTTTGGGAATATTTATGAGCATAAAGATGTTAACTTGTATGATTTAAGGTTATTACAATGTGGGGGTCAATTTGTAGATTTTCCTTTCTTTTATCAGCTTGAAAAAAAATTAATAGGACACTTCTGTCAAAAATCTGTTAACCTTTTCCTGTCTTTGTTGATGGACTGATACAGTTTCCTATCAGGTAAATAAACACATGATCTGACTTGACCTGGCAAGAAAAGATTAGTTAATATTTTCTAGGACTTGAATTGTCAGACTTCCTTTCTTTGCTGCTGACATAATAATACCTGTGACACCAAACAAATTGCTAAGGCTACAAAATGTAACTTTCATATTTTTAAAAAACATATGTGGTTCTGAAGGTACATCACTCAAGAAGGCCACAAACTGGAAACTGGAGCTCCACGCCCACCTGCCACTGTTACCAATGCTGTTTCCTGGAGGTCAGAAGGGATAAAGTATAGGAAAAATGAAGTGTTTCTGGACGTTATAGAATCTGTTAACCTCTTGGTGGGTTTATATTTTACCTGAATTTTATCTTTCTTTTTTAATGAGAATTGTAATAATCTGTAAATATGCAAACACAAAATGAAAGCCGAAGTCAGTGTATATGAGTAGTCTTAATTAGTCTATCAAATTATAGTATTACATTTGAAACAATTTAAATGTCACCGGATTGAGTGATCGGTAATGGTAGTGACTTAAGCTGTTATAAGTAATACTCATATAACTGCATTTATATTATGCTGCTTAATAGATTTTTTTCAACTTTCAGGGAGCTTCTTTTCCATGCTAAACTTGAAAAACAAAGGGACTCCTTATATTCCTGCCTAATCCTCACACTCTGAATGAAATAAACTCTATGCTATTCCCATGGAATGACTCCCAAGGATGTATGCAGTGTTGTTGTAGCCCTGTTGGTCCCATGATATTAGAGTGACAAGGCGGGGTTGAGGTAATATCTTTTATTGGACCAACTTCTGTTGGTGAGAGAGACAAGCTTTTGAGCTACATAAGTGTTTCTTCAGGTCTGGGAAAGGTACTCTTGAGTGTCACAGCTTGTCTTTTGAAAGTGTTGTGCATGTTTCCTTTCAGGAGGAGGACTGATAAGTCAGATATAGAGTAATCACTTTGTGAAAAGTGTACACCCACAAGTGATAGGGTGTTTTTGTCTCATCATTTTACTGTGGGAGTGCATTTGAGAGCGTAATGATTGTCTGGTTCACCCAGATAGTTTTTGTTGGAATGTTTAGCGCAGTGGATGAGGCAGATCTCATATGGTGCTAGGCATGTGTAGGATCCATGGATCTTGAAAGGTGTATTGTAAGGGGTTTTGCTATATCTCCACTGCTACAATGATCTACAGGTTTTGCATCTGTTCTTCTGGCAGGGTCTGGTGCCACTTTGAGTAGGTGTGCCCTGTTCTGTGGGGATTTTGCCTCTGACAATGATCTAGGAGAGGTTAGGGAGTTGTTTAGGGTGACCTGACATCCCTTTTTTAAAGGGACATCTCCTGCAGGTGTCCTTAATTTTTCTTAAAAACGGGCAAATTGTCCTGTATTTTCTGTTTTCTGTCTCTTCTGTTCTCCCTCTCCCCTCTCCCCCCAAATCAATACTGGCGGTTCCTGCTGCTGGCCAGATCCCAGCTCGCCAGCTGCCTGCCCACCAGCAGTGAGTGGGAGGGGTCCAGTGGCCAGTGATGGGGGTGGGTGTGCAAGGCTGATGGCGGGGCAAAGCTGCAGTGCGCAAGGCTAGCTGTTCCTCGTGCTGGTCCATCAGCGCAGTCCCTGCTGTGTGCCAGCTCTCAGCCAGTAGGGCCCCGTCCCGTTTCCGACCGGCACTGACTGCGCGCTGCAGTGGCTGGTGAGTGTGGGCAGGCAGCGGCCAGTTACATGTTGCCTCTGCTGCCCAGCCATCGGCCCTTTACATGCTCCCACTCTCGCTGCCCTCTTCCTGCTTTGCCCCTTCACCCTCTTTCCCCTGACTCTCTCTTCCATTTCCCCCCGTGCGGGACACGTCCCGCTCCCAGCGCTGTGCAGAGAGCCAGCCCCTGGTGGGAGCGTTCAGTTCACCAACAGCCTGGCCAACAGGCTCCTTCCTTCCCCCACTGCCTCTGGTTGTGCCGGTGCCCCGGGAAAACGCAAGACCCTCCAGCCCAGGGCACTAGCCAGGAGGAACTGATTCCTGTATGTGCCAAAGCCGCACAGGGCAGCCTTTCCGCCCGTCAGCTAATCTCTGGAGTGGTGGCAGCAGAGGAGAGAGTGATTTCCAGCCTGTTTGTGCCCTGACCCTGCAGGCTCCGCAGCAGCCTCCCCCACCCTTAGGGGCCTCTTCACTTCTCTCTGCCCACTGGGTCTTGCTCCCAGGGCTGCTCCGTCCCCTAGGCACCCTCCCCTGCTGAACCACCTCTCTGGCTCTGTTTGCTGAAGCCCCTGCAGTCAGGTTCCCTGGGCCCTGGTGCACAGTGCATCCTTAGGGCTTAACCCCTTCCTACCCATGCTGTAGCTGGGGGATGGGAAGCCACTGTGTTATGTCCATGGCCAGCAGTGGCCTGGAGGTGTTAGCTGCCTTTCAACACTGTGAGGGCAGGAAGGGACAAGCTGCTTCCAGCCATAAGGGAGTGGGTAGGGGGGCAGAGGAGGGAAGAGATGAGCTCCTCAGAGACACGAGCCATATCATCCCTCCCTCCTCCCCTGCATCTGGAAGCAGCTCCCGTCCCTCCCTTCTTGCACAGTGCCAAAAGACTGCTGCTAGCCACATTCTGCTGTGAACCCTGGCAGAAATCTGGGGATGGGGCATGTGACCCTGCGTTCCCCACACACACACTCCATGTGTTACCTTGGGAAGATGCGGTGCCAGGTACCAGGTGAGGTGGGCCCATCCTGAGGGCTCAGCCAGGCCTGGAGGGCAGAGAGCACCAAGCAGGGAGGGTCAGGTCAGTCCGTCACCTGCCCTGGGTGAGAAAGAGGTGGGGGGTGTGTGTGTGTGTGACACCTCTCCCCATGTGAACACTAAAGCCTTAAAGATAAGAAGGCAAATAAATATAATCCAACTATGCAATATTTATTTTTAACAAAGGCTTAGTCAACTTGATGTTAATTTGAACGTTTGTACTGCATAGTTCTGATTGATTGCTGCTGAACTTGCTTAAATACGAGTAATTTTATGGCATGTCCCATATTCAGCATAGGGAAATATGGTCACCCTAGGGTTGTTTGAAGGCCAGAAGAGAGGGTTTAGGAAGTCTGTTTCAGGGTGGGGGTCCCCATCGAGTATGGGTTGTATTGTTTCATGATACCGCATATAGCTTCCAGTGTGGGATGGTAGGTGACAAATAGGGCTTGGAGTCAAAGGGGGTTTTACTGCTGTATTGAAGCAGATTCTCTCAGGGTATTTGGCAGGCCCGTTCCATGATGTGATCTACTTCTCTGGTGGAGTGTCCTTGTTGGTGAATGCAGTTTTGGGTGTATTAAGGTGTATATCCTGGACTCTTTCTTTAGATATTCTGTGGTATCTGAGTGCCTGGGTGAAGATAACAGATTTCTTGGTGTGTTGTGAAGTGGTTACTGGATCTACCACCAGGGCTTTGGAGCTGTGCTCCAGCTCCACTCCAGCTCCAGGCAAAAACCTGCAGCTCCACTGCTCCGGATCTGCTCTGGGCTCCGGGCTCCACTCCAAAGCCATGTCTACCACACCTACTTTCATAGATCTAGCAAACACTTAAAGAAACAATTTCTCAATTGGTGTCTTCCTTGTAAGGTTGATGACTTAAATGCTGTAACTTTAAAATTAGGGCTGTTGATTAATCGCAGTTAACTTGCAGTTAACGCAAAAAAAAAAAGGCTATTAATTTTTTAATCGTGATTAATTGCAGTTTTAATCGCACTGTTAAACAATAAAATAGCAATTGAAATTTATTAAATATTTTGGATGTTTTTCTACATTTTCATATATATTCTGTGTTGTAATTGAAATCAAAGTGTATATTTTTTATTATAAATATTTGCACTGTAAAAATGATAAACAAAAGAAATAGTATTTTTCAGTTCCTCATACAAGTACTGTAGTGCAATTTTTGTCCTGAAAGTGCAACTTACAAATGTAGATTTTTTTATTACATAACTGCACTCAAAAACAAAACAATGTAAAACTTCAGAGCCTACAAGTCCATTCAGTCCTACTTTTTGTTCAGCCAATCACTCAGACAAACAAGTTTGTTTACTTGTACAGGAGATAATGCCGCTGCGTCCTTAATTACAATGTCACCAGAAAATGAGAACAGGTATTTGCATGGCACTTTTGTAGCCGTCATTGCAAGGTATTTGTGCCAGATATGCTAAACATTCGTATGCCCCTTCGTGCTTCGGCCACCATTCCAGAGGACATGCTTCCATGCTGATGATGCTTGTTTAAAAAAAAAAAAAAAATGTGTTAATTAAATTTGTGACTGAACTCCTTGGGGGAGAATTGTATGTCCCCAGCTCCGTTTTACCTGCATTCTACTATATATTTCATGTTATAGCAGTTTCGGATGATGAAACAGCACATGTTGTTCATTTTAAGAAAACTTTCACTGCAGATTTGACAAAACGCAAAGATGGTACCAATGTGAGATTTCTAAAAATAGCTACAGCACTCAACCCAAAGTTTAAGAATCTGAAGTACCTTCCAAAATCTGAGAGGAACGAGGTGTGGCACATGCTTTCAGAAGTCTCAAAAGAGCAACATTCCAAAGCAGAAACTACAGAACCTAAGCCACCAAAAAAGAAAATCAACCTTCTGCTGCCGGCATCTGACTCAGATAATGAAAATGAACGTGCGTTGGTCTGCACTGCTTTGGATTGTTGTTGAGCAGAACCTGTCATCAACATGGACGCATGTCCCCTGGAATTGTTTGAAACATGAAGGAACATATGAATCTTTAGCGCATCTGGCGCATAAATATCTTGCGACACCGGCTACAACAGTGCCATGAGAATGTCTGTTCTCACTTTCAGGTGACATTGTAAACAAGAAGTGGGCAACATTATCTCCTGCAAATTTAAACAAACTTGTTTGTCTGAGCAATTGGCTGAATAAGAAGTAGGACTGAGTGGACTTGCAGGCTATAAAATTTTGTTTTATTTTTGAATGCAGTTTTTTTTACATAATTCTACTTTGGAAGTTCAACTTTCATGATAAAGAGATTTCCCTACAGTACTTGCATTAGGTGAATTGAAAAATACTATTTCTTTTTTTTTTACAGTGCAAATACTTGTAATCAAAAATAAATATAAAGTGAGCACTGTACACTTCGTATTTTGTGTTGTAATTGAAATCAATATTTGCAAATGTAGAATACATCCAAAAATATTTAAATAAATGGTATTCTGTTATTGTTTAAAAGTGCGATTAATCGTGATTCGTTTTTTTAATCGCTTGACAGCCCTATTCAAGATGTATCCTAACAACAACAGTCTTATTACCTATTTTTTATTAACAAACAAAACTCTACATGTCATGCTCAACACAATATACATTGGCAAAGAGTCCTGTGGCACCTTATAAACTAATAGACATATTGGAGCATAAGCTTTTGTGGGTGAATATCCTTCGATGCGACGAAGTGGGTATTCACCCACGAAAGCTTATGCTCCAATATGTCTGTTAGTCTATAAGGTGCTACAGGGCTGCTTTTACAGATCCAGAGTAACACGGCTACCCCTTTTGATACTTGACAATATACATTCTGCGCCAACACACAAGATCTTTCAGTCCAAATGTACACATTTTAATGAAAAATATGTTTCCCAGGATTATGGTTAAGTTTTCAATGTGATTTATTTTGGGTTCCTAATCTTGTGAAAACAGATAATTGTAAAATCATTGCACGAAGCTAGTTAGAGATTCAGTTTCAATAGCTGAGGAGAATGACTCCACCTTCCTTTGCTCTTAGGTTAGTGCCAACGGAAATGTATTGCGCAGTGAGATAGTTGGATCCATTAAAATGAGGGTCTTTCTCTCAGGAATGCCAGAGCTTCGCCTCGGTTTAAATGATAAAGTACTCTTTGATAATACAGGACGTGAGTATGTATACAGCATTTCTAAAAACATACAAAGGTATTCCCTGGTTTCTTTGTCTTTGGGGCAATGCAGCACGTCAGTTCAGATAACAGGAGTTATTCTAGGACGGTGGGTCTTATAATTTCCTAGTTGGGGAGGTTGTATCACTGTATAAGAGTAATTTTAGTGTTAGCAACTCATTTAATGTTTTATCAGATGGGAGACACTCCTTAGGGGGGCAGGAAGTCTAACACATTCATTTGCTATTTGCCATGAAGACCTGGTCTTTGTTCAATTAAGAAATCCTCCATTTCTAGCCTTAATGGATACGTATAAGATGATTTCCATCATGCAGGTTCATATCTCTGAATTTCATTTTAAGGAACCATCTCTTGTTTTAGCCCCAAAGTTACCTACGTTACATGCAAATTTGGTGTCCCCTCTGATAGTTAAAAATTATTTACAATTAAATTTAAAGAATAATTTTATAGCAGGAGCTATTCACACTAAAGGAATTAATCCTGCATCTTAAGTTTGCGCATGAATACTTTTTAGTATTTCTCATTTTTGATCTTTGTTAGAGTCTTAAATGTGGGCATTGGCAGATTGAAGTGTGTATTCACAGCCTTTGAACAAGAGAGGAGGTAGTGGGAGGGGAGTTGAGGAGGAATTCAAATATAGTACCGTCTGTCTGTGTCAGGATAGATGCATTGGTTGTGAACGAATGGCAACATCATCTTCCGTTGTGCACTTGTGAAATGTCAGGGGGAAATACCTCTTCCTTAAATACTTTGGGACGTGTAATGCTTTTCTTCCTCTTAAAACCAGAGCTCCAATTCCAGATTTTCGATGACTGTACTGAGCAAAAAGAGCAGAATATGTCATTTAAATTAGTCCACTTCAATGGCCTACTCCCAATCTCTTTTCACTAAGATTCCTATATTCCTGAAGTTACTGTAATGAAGTTAGAAATAGCGTAGAAGTAGAATAGAACTAATGTAGGGAGTATGAGCAGCTGATTGCTCAGTTGCATTATAATCTGCTGTGATGGCCTGAGAGGTAGGCTTTTCATGTGCTACACAAATTGGGGTTTATGTTTTCCTGATAGGTGGCAAAAGCAAATCAGTAGAACTAGAAGATGTAAAGTTTCACCAGTGTGTTCGTCTCTCTCGCTTTGAAAACGACAGGACAATTTCTTTCATCCCACCTGATGGAGAGTTTGAACTCATGTCATATCGTCTTAATACCCATGTAAGTCTGGCTACATGTTTTGTTCTAGACTAAAACAAATTTGTGTTTGAAAACATTTTAAATTGCAAGTAAAACTGTAAAAGGCCTTTCCACTTTCACTGAAAAATTAATATTTCTTTAAAAAAACTGAGAGTTTTAGATATTATTGAGCTAGCTGTTAATAGGGATGTTCCATGCTTACCTCAAAGTAGGCTATATATGCTACTTCAAGGCACTGGGAAAAGGAGAAGCAATTACTACGTAAGTCTAGTCACTGAGTTACCTACTGGGAGAAGGATGAGAGAGTAAACAATACATGACTGATGTGTAGTCACATTACTTAACACACTACTGGAAGGTGCTTGGATACAATAGTGATGAGTGCATTATAAGAACTAATATAGAAAGGGGAAGACCAAGGCAGTAAGATCTTTTTTTGCTACAACTACCTGAAGAAGCTGGTAACATACAGTGAGGAAGAATGAGCAGGAGAAGAAGAGAGAATTTCATTGGTTTTAAAGCCTATAGTGACATTTGTGCATTGACCCATTTGGAGCAAAAACATTGTAAAGGGTCTGCCTGTCGTCTTATGCTGGGCATACCTATGATGTGGGAGACTGGAAAACCTACTTCATCAGTCGGTACCCAAGAACATCCGCCATGTTTCTATATATTGAGGACCCATACTCTGTAAAACTCTGGCAAAAAACAGCAGACCCAGAACACCTTAAAAATTTGTTAGTCTCTAAGATGCCACAAGTACCCCTTTTCTTTTCAAAAGCCTGTGGGACTTCTGACTTTTTATTATTGGAGTACTGAATTTAAACAAATACTTTAAATCCAGAGTTATCGTCTCACAGTTTTTAGGGCTAGCATTGTTTAATAACTCAAATGCCCTGAGTTATTAAATTTGTTGGGTTAGAGTGAGAATGGTTTTCTGGTTTGGGGGTTAATTTCTCTCAGAGAATAGGGTTAAATTAAAACCGTTAGATACTCATGTAATTGAAATTATCTGCTTTTTCATAATCTATAAATACTTGTCAAATTATATATATGGAATATTTTAAGGACTTCTTGACTAACGCTCAGGTCTCCCCTGATCATTATTTTTGCGTATTATGTATTTGCATATTAAATGTTTTCCTGACCAGTATCTTTGGAATCTGATCTAACTCTCTTGTCTTAAAGAGCACTATAGGCTTCTCTTCTTCATTTTTTTTTTTTTGCTCTGTATGGAAACGTATCATTTTCCTGACAAGGTCAAAATAAGATGTATAGTTGTTTGTTCTCCAACAGGTAAAACCACTCATCTGGATTGAGTCTGTGATTGAGAAACATTCCCACAGCCGCATAGAGTATATGATCAAGGTCAGAGATACCAAAATGCTTACGCTTAATTTCAGTCTCCTTCTACAAGGCGAACCATGTAAACGATCCTACTTTAAACATTTTGTGTTATAAAGCGTACATTTGATTTCTGGAAAGCTGCTCCTGTGACGGGTTAGATCCCCTTTCTGGGATGCCACCTTATGTACTGAGGCTTCACTGAGCCCCTCCTGCTCCACCAGCCTGCATTTCCTCTCCCTGTTTTGCTGAATTAGGCTCTCCAGCCTCTTGCAGTGTACAGAAACAAGTAGGGTTACACCCAGCTGCAGACACAGATTGAAGTCAGCTCTGTGTGAGAGGATTCACCCAGCACTCATGTGTACTCCCCCTTTGTGAATAAACCCAAAATAACTGTCTTGCACTGTGTAGAAAGATTTGCACAGCGCAAGCTCATAAAAGTTTTCCCTCTTCCTCAATGTTAAGAGAGATATGCACAACTTCATGCCCCCAACCCCCCCGTTAGAAATTGCACAAACTGGGTTTAATAATAAACAAAACAAATTCATTCACTATAAAAGGCAGATTTTAAGTGATAGCAAACAGAACGAAGCAGATTACTGAGCAAATAAAACAAAACACTCATCCTAAGCTTAAGATCTTAAAGAAACTGGTTTCAAGAAGTAATTTCTCACCCATAATGTTGTTTTAGGCAAGTTGCAGAGTTTTTGTAGCTTAGAGTTCCAGTTATTTCTTTTACAGACTGGACCCCCATCTCAGTCTGGACTCACCCCTGCCTTTCCCCTCAGGTTAGTTCTTTTGTCCTTTCAGGTACTTTCAGCAGTCTTTCTTCTTGGGTAGGCAATGGAGGAGAGTCCAGTTTAACCCCCTCCCCAGACTTAAAAAGGATTTACCTAGAACATAAGAATGGCCCTCCTGGGTCAGACCAAAGGTCCATCTAGCCCAGTATCCTGTCTTCTGACAGTGGACAGTGCCAGGTGCCCCAGAGGGAATGAACAGAATAGGTAATCATCAAGTGATTCATTCCCAGCTTCTGGCAAACAGAGGCTAGAGACCCCATCCCTGCCTATCCTGACTAATAGCCATTGATGGACCTATCCTAAGGCAGGAAACCTTTGTTTGATCCCCATCCCCCTACAGAGGAAAAGTACTAGCAGTGTCCAAGGTGATATTTTGCATCAGGTGACGTTATCATCTGACCTTGTAGTGTCAATGCAGCATCCCAGGACATTCTTTAGGAAGGTGGGAGATTAGTATCTTCAGAGTTCTATTGCCCTCCTTAAATGGCTCATTCAGGATGATTGCTTACTGTCTGGTGGGCATTTCCCCAAGTGTACACACAGTTGTAATTGTTACATAGTCAATATTCCTAACTTCAGATACAGAAATGATACATGCATACAAATTGGATATTCACATTCAGTAAATCATAACCTTTCCAATGATATGTTACACGAGCCATCTTGCATCAAGTATATCTGTTATGCCATATTCATATCATAACCATATTTCTATGAAGAATATGGGGTGTAACATCACAGCTCCTTTCATAAATATTGATCTGTTTTTACTCAATTCAAAACATAATCAGCTAGTGCAGAGGGTGTGTTCTGCCTGTAAGGCAGTATGATTTACTGACAGGTAGTGCAAGTTTTTTTAATTAAAAAAAAGTCTTAACATTAGTGTTGGTAAAAGCACTTTAAAAATATAAAGTCTTATGGACATGCTAAATGTATTAATAGGATCATAATGGATTATTTTCATCTTTTGTATACTTCCATTTGACAGTTAATCTAGTTCTGATCTCCGCATTACACTTTTGTGCATGGATCTTTCATAAGACTCCTGACAGAGAAGGATGTTTTACAGTTCCCAGCTCTCTGAACCTGATCAAATAAGATTTTTTTAAAACCTGCAAATTGTGGCATTTGTGGGGAGATGGGAAAAATTACAAAAAAAACCGTGCATTGCTTACTTTCTCTAGGCAAAGAGTCAATTCAAGCGGAGATCAACTGCCAACAATGTGGAGATTCACATCCCAGTTCCAAATGATGCAGACTCACCAAAATTTAAAACCACTGTGGGCAGTGTCAAATGGGTTCCAGAGAACAGTGAAATTGTCTGGTCCATTAAATCATTTCCGGTAAGCTGTCTTGGTGTAGTGATATCCCCATTGCTGCTCCTGTTAAGGTAGTTTCAGAGTAGCAGTCGCGTTAGTCTGTATTCACAAAAAGAAAAGGAGTACTTGTGGCACCTTAGAGAGTAACCAATTTATGTGAGCATAAGCTTTCCTGAGCTACAGCTCACTTCACTGTAGCTCACAAAAGCTTATGCTCAAATACATTTGTTAGTCGCTAAGGTGCCACAAGTGCTCCTTTTCTTTTTAAGGTAGTGTGAGTTTTATTAAAAGTAAATCTTCTATACATGGAATCTAGAATTTGACTAAAATTCACTCTAGGCTCAGTCTTACTGTACAGTAGGACTATTGGTACCATCTGCTTTCCCTCTCTCCTCATTGTAGGGTTGGCACTTGAGGCAACAAGTACTTACGGTGATCATTTTAAACTGGAAAAGCGAACAGTAAATGTTACTGTTTTTTTTCTAAATTAGTAACTTAATGCTCAGCTTTAGCCTTTAGAAAAGGGCTAAATGACTGCATTTTCATAGTTTTGAGCTGGTATGAGACCTTTGCCACTCAGAAGCACTTTGGTTTTTAAAGGATATTTTCTGGTAGAATGATTTGTTTGCCTTCCTCTTTGGATAGGGGGGAAAGGAGTATCTGATGCGGGCTCACTTTGGGCTTCCAAGTGTTGAAGCTGAAGATAAAGAAGGAAAACCTCCCATCAGTGTCAAGTTTGAAATTCCGTATTTCACCACTTCGGGAATACAGGTTAATAAGACTAAAAAAATTAATTTGTGAATAGAATTTTTGTTCATTTAGCTGCTGGATAATGCTCTTTGTGTGTAATTGAACCAAAAGGTGATGGTGTGATTATATTATGGTTTAATAATGATACAGAATGTGGCTTGTCTCTTTAAATTCAACTACATATAAGTACAAATCTGTTTAGACAATATGAATGATCTTTTCAGTCCAAGTTTTAAAAAAACTTATAATAGTTGTTTGAAGCTAATCACAATTAACTTCCTCCTGACTAAGGGTGTGTACTCCATTTTTCTACTACTAAGCCAAAATAGATAAAAATGTTTGAAGGAGGCTACAACTGAAAGAGAGAGCTCAGTTTTGAGTTTTATTATCCCCAAACCAAGCAAGAGCTTCTGAAAATGGAATATTTATTTAGTTAAATCATGGGATTAGGATTTGTCCTGTTGGTGCATTAAATATTTTGAACCTCCAGAAACTGTGTGTAAGTTGAGAACTTAGTATCCTTGTTCATCATAATTCTAAGATTTTTGTGCAAAACTTCTGCCTTCTTTTGTAAAAACAGTAAAAGTCATATTAGGACTATTGGAATTGTATTGCAAGATCAGTCTAATGATCCATCTAGTACAATACATTGTTTCTGATAATGGCTAGTCCCACATGCTTCAGGGAATGTGGAAAAAAAATCCTCTAATGGATAATTATGGAATAACCTATACCAAACGGAAGTTTCTTCCCAACAATTTCAGTTGAAGCTTTATGAACTGAACCATGAGAATTTATATTTTTTAAAATACATCCATCTAATGTAACTGGGTGCTTTTATTATCCTTCTGCATGTTTAATCTTTTCTTAATCTTACCTAGCTTTTGTATGGATTGCATAAAAAAAGCTTTTTCCTGTTTACAAATTTCCAACAGATTTTTTTAGTTGAGTTTAATATCTCCCTTTCTCTTAAGAAGTAGCACAAAGTGCTTTTTACACTTCATATTTTGTATACCTCTTTCATATCCCTCATCATTTTATCTCCCCCCTGAATATTCTGTCTCCAATGTCTCATATGGAAACATTCCATTCTTTTAATTTTGTCCCCCTGACTCTTGATACCTCCTGTTTCTGCTATATCTTTTTGAGATGAGGTGATCAGAACTGTGCACGTTATTCCAGGTGAGTTACCAGTTAGTTACATGTTGGCATGATATTTTTTTAAACACATCCCAGCATTCTACTCACTCTGCTTTGACCGCTGCTGCACATTGAACTGTTCATAACGGTGTTCTAGGCTTTTTGCCTAAAATATATCTTCCATTAAGGGTTGCTAGGCTGAACTAGAAAGGTAATTTAATGTGTTTTCTTTTCAGGTCCGCTACTTAAAGATAATTGAGAAGAGTGGCTATCAGGCTTTGCCATGGGTTCGCTATATCACCCAAAATGGAGGTAAATAGCAAAGCTATAGATTGTAGACGCTGAAGTTGCCCATGTAGTTTTCCTATTAACACACTTTTCTCTTTGTTGGATGTTCCAAGATAATTTACCTGCATGATTCCACTAGACTTCTCATATTCTTTAATAATGTGCAGTATCGCTACAAATTATATTCATAAATATATTCCTCTCTCCACTCACCCTGCTATTAGGAAAGTGCCACTGTTGTGACATTATAGTTAGGCTTGGGTTGAGTATTTTGCACCTAAAGCGGAGATTCAACCCCTGTAGCATATACATTAGAAAATACACACAAAGAAAGACTGGCAGGGTGATGCTTAGTCTTGGAATCTATTAAGCATTTGGGAAGGTCCAGTTTGGTGAACAGAAATTCTTATTACCTGGAATGTTTAACTCTAATGACGTAACATTTCCTTTAATTGGTTTTTGAGCATGAGCATGTAAACAGCTAGTGGTGTTCTAAGATGGTCCTTTATACAGATCTCCTTTTTATTTGAGTAATCTTTGCTTTAATTTGGCATTGGTGTATCATAAATATTTCTGCTCTGATATTGCTATTATTTTGTATTAATAAAATAAGATGAACTAATTTAACTGACTCTTCTGAATTTATTTTTCTCTTGCAGATTATCAGCTCCGAACACAATAGTACTTTTTCCAACCAGAACAGATGACAAATTTTCAGGTCTAGAATTTGTTTGTAGAAAACTTTGTGGCAGTAAAGGCTGTGAACATTGTCTCCAGGGTATTATATCAGCAAACTTGAACTGAGGAGAAGAGATTCTGTTTGTTTGTTTTTGTTATTGTGTTCAACACTAAGTGTTTGGACTATTAGTGCAGGTTGTATGGATGTCTAATTCTTAAAGCATGTTACTACTTCTGCTAAATGCTGATCATATTAGGAGTAGCAGTTATTTTGAGAAGCCAGGACTGCCTTGCTAGTCATACTTAAAAGTGTGTAAATACCATCTTTAAAGCCAGTGGAAGCATTATTTAAAAACAAGAGAGGTCATGGTGCAACTGAAGCGGCTGTTAAGCATTTTTAGTTGTAAATAACCATGGGCCTTTATTTTACACTGAAAACATGGGACAGTTTTGAGGCTTATTTCTTGGCTTGCAAAGGAATTATTAAAGGTAATGATGAGTCAAGAAAGGTTAGGTTCTAAGTTCAAAATAAAAGTTGGTTTTATTGACACAGTTCAGCCCATTTAATATCTGTCAAACCTTAAGATATTGGGAGTGATGTTTGTAAGCATAAATTTTGATAAAAATACAGGTGCATAAACTACTATATTAACTTGAGGGAGAAGAGACATCAAGAATAAATGCCTATGGTCTCTGTGGAGTATCGTGGTCAATGCTTGTTCAAATTATGGAGCCAAGATGCAAAGCTGAGAACTCCAGACAAATTAAGAAAACTATCAACTATCATATAAAACTTGCTTGGCTTTGATTTTTCTAATTGCAAAAGAAATTTAAAAATTAAAGGTCTCAACTTGTAAATATGAAACTTCTGATTAACCATATTGGCTTTTAAATGTTTAAAACAAAATTCAGCAGATGGAATATGTTTAAGTAGTAATAAATAATCATACTTCAGGCACTTCCTGATAATTGATTGCTGTCATTAGAGGGGGTGGTAGATAAAAGAATAAGAATTACATATCTGTCATCTAGGTTAGATTTAGGTAAATTCTTTTTTCTTCAATTTTCAATAATTTACATTTTCTTCAGCTTCTCCTCAAAGGCTACTTTCTTTGCCAGTCTCTTCCACTTGTAAACGGTTGCCCAGTTCATTATAAGCTTTCTGGTAGAAATCATAACAGTTCAGAATGTTACACTTTCATGTGTTAGAACTTGGTTTTTTACCCTTGAGGATGCTGCAAACCACATAACTATACATAGTTGCATCAATTTCAGAAAATGTTAAACAGCAGTTATATCAGTGTTTTCTTTTTAAAAGACTAAACTTTTATTTTTAGTGTGAATGTATTGCTTCTGCCAGGTTTTAACTTAACAACATTGAAGACTGAAAATCGCTGTCCACAACTGATGCAGCACAGATAATTGGGGTGCAAGCTTTCCCACTCCTATGTTGCCATGTTAAAGTGCCTGAGCCCTGCCAGAGAGGGGATAGGTCACTGTGCCTGTTTGTTCCTTGTAGATTTGTGGGCTATATGTATGTGTATGCATTATTATATAAATACTCACAAAATTCCCCTGAACAATTTAGCTTTGATATTAGGAGGAGGATTTGTTTCAGAAAGGACTAATTCTGCTCAAGATTGTAATAGCATTGTTATTAAAGCATCTGGAAGATCATTCTTGTAGCTTGATAATTAGACAATGTTAAATGTGGATGCATGTAGTTTTCTGGATTTTATTACCCAAGAAACTGTTAAAACAAATTAAATCCTCTTACACCAGATTTTGGTTTTACTACTGTCTTTCTTGGTCAGTTTGGTCTCAAGATTAAAATTTCAACCATTTTAAAAGTTTAATATAATGTGCGTAGCTAACCTGTTACATAACCCATCAGATGTTGTCTTCAGTCTACATTGTTTATGCAGTACTTTTAATTATTTGCTTGTTAAATATGGCAGGTGTTATAGTTTTGATTTTCCCTATTGAAGCATGTACCTTACAAACCAGAACAGTATTTTACACACTCTTTGCAGCTGCTGAAGTTTGATTATATTCGAGTGGCCATAGGCAGCAAAGAATAAGGAATCTTTCTTGCAGCATTAAACTCCACTGTCATTCTTCAGTCACTATAAAGTAAAAGGGTCAATCTGCCTGTGGATTAAAGTTCCTCCAGTTAACATTCTAAACTCAAGGAGCGTTTTATAAATTCTAAAAGTATTAATTTAAGATGCCTGATTTACTTACTATCATACTGTGTAAGAGAATTGTCAACATTAAATATTTTGCAGTAGGCAAGTCAATTAACGACATGTGCGTATTTATCAAACTGCACAAATTATGGTAGAAAGACCTTCAGTTGTTTGTCATTCACATTACCAGATACTTCTAAAAAGGCCAATTTAATCCAACAGTTGCCCAAATGTTCTGTAGCTACATACTATATGGATGTAAGGCAGAAATAAGAGCTGTGACATTAGTCTAGTGCTGGTCTTTGTTTAGAGACTATTTCTATATTCTTCCTTTGGCTAAATATTAAATTTGTTCCTTTACAATTTGCAGTGGGTGTCTTCATTTTGCATTAGTAATTTATCACCTCCTGGCTGGCTTCTGTAACTTTAGTTTGGCAATCTGCAACTGTGAATTGAGTAGTGTTGCTCTCCTTGTAGACAATTTTTTTAAATAAGATGTTAACCACTTACCTCATTATAAAATGAGAAGGAAAAGATATATATGTATATATTCACCTAGGTTTCCAAGTCAATGTGGTTTCATAGACCCTTAAATTAGTTAGGAATTGGCACATTCTGGCTATCATAAGTAGCTGGAAATTCAGCAGCATCAACCAGGAAGGCTCTAGTTCCTTATTGCTTAGTGTGGGAACACTGAAAGGGCAACATCTTATAATCACTTTGTTCTGAAATGTGCACATCTAATTTTAGTAGCACCCTGGCACATTTGAGAATGTTCCTGCAAAAATGCTGATTTGTAGGACCAAAAACAAGGGGGGTGGGTGGGTACAGTTTACTTTTATAGGCTTGTTAATTTGAAACAGTGCTCAAGCACATACAGACCTTTATTAATAAGGTGTCTGCCCTTATGTTGTAACACCCCTTTTTCAAACACAATAATAGTTGAATGCAAGTGCTACATGAATTCTTACTATCAAAAAACCTACTGAGAATTTATTCCTTTAATTTTACCATAAGTAGTGCTTATTATTACATTAATAGTTCCTTTGAAGATAAACTACAGTCTGAGAAAGTGTGTGTTAACATTTTGGTATTTAAAATATATTTAGGTTTAATCTGAACTAACTAATTCAGGTTTAGTTAATTAAACTAACCAGGGTGGGGAAAAAATCAACCTCCTTTTTACTTCTAATAGAGGGGCCCAAGGCCCCTTTGTGTTCTCCACACCAACTCATTTACTTCCATTGCAGACTTAGCAGATCCCACTGGAAATTGCCCTCTGCCCTGTGTGTTCATGTTCTCTCTCTCCCCTCTTCCCCCTGCCAAGGGGAGACTGCTCCTGCCGCATTACCCAACCCCTTCCCTCTAATGGGTATTATCTCATCCCCAGTGCCACTCCTACCTACACAACTGCTCCCTAATATACTGGCCCCTTCTGCTACACTGAAGGCCAGCCGTATGGGCAGTGGAAGGAAAATACAGCTGGGCTGGAGCCAGTTCCCTCTGGCTCAGAAAGGAGAGGAACACTAACACACCTGCTTGGGACATACCTTCTTCCCCACCCTGCAACCCTCTCACTGCTAACTTTCCCTAGTACTGCACAAAGCAGAGGGAGAGAAGAGCAGGTAGGAATTACCTCACCTTCTGTTCTAAGCTGGCTCCACATGTCCCCAGCAGCTGTTGCTTCCCCAAGGCCTGCAGCTCAGATTTCCAACAGCAGCATCTAGTAGCTGAAGCCAGAACTGAAATACAGTAGAACCTCAGAATTACAAACCGACCGGTCAACCGCAGCCCTCATTTGGAACTGGAAGTACACAATCAGGCAGCAGCAGAGACAAAGAAACCAAAACACAAATACAGCACAGTATTGTGTTAAAAGTAAACTACTAGGGAAAGTTTCTGTGCTTGTTTCACTTAAGATTGTTAAAAGCAGCATTTTTCTTCTGCATAGTAAAGTTTCAAAGCTGTATTAAGTCAATATTCAGTTGTAAACTTTTGAAAAAAAACTAATGTTTTGGTCAGAACATTTTGGAGTTACGAACAACCTCCATTCCCAAGGTGCTCATAAGAGGTTCTACTGTAACAGGAAATCCTGACTTGCCAGGAGCTTCATGTGAGAAGTAAAAATAACCTAAAAATCATAGAACTTATGCATTTGATGAAGTGAGCTGTAGCTCACGAAAGTTTATGCTCAAATAAGTGTTAGTCTCTAAGGTGCCACAAGTACTCCTTTTCTTTTTATGAATACATAGTGAGTGAACAACTGTATTAGACAAGTCACTGTTCACAGCGGTGCCTATTTGCTGTGAGGTCCATACAACATTTTGTGCTTTCATAATGATTTGTAGCCCTCAGAATTTTAATATTAATGACCTGGCCTTTTCAGCTATGAACTATGAAAGTCTTGTCTCCATTTAAAAGAGCAGGAAGCGGAGATACTGAAAAGTGATGGCACTCTAGAACCTGCTTTGCAAGAGAGCAATTTGTTCCTTTCAAGGAGCATATAGGGGCATTTTACTGTTGATTACTCTTCATACGTGAAAATTCTAAACATGCATATTCACAATGGAGGTTCCAGGTGGAAATAATCAGGCCAGATTTCCTGTCCTTCTTGGGTGACTCTCTGCTCAATAGAACTTAGGGCACATATTTGCATGTTTGTATTCCTCCAGTTCCTAGTGCTCTCTGCAGTTCTCCTTAGAGGATAGATATTTCCAATTTAATAGCTGGCCATGTGGTCAGTCTTCAGCATGAGGCCATTTACCAAATCCTAGCATTGTTATTTGCTTATGTCCATTGAGGAAGGGAGGTATCTCAACATCCTTTTTATGGAACCCTCAGTCTCCCAACAGCTGGTAACCAGGGAACCCTCATAGCTGCCTCAACAGGGGTTCCCCCACCCCAGAAACTTCCCCCTTTTGGTTATGGTCCAGAATACCTATCTATGGATTGCTTTAATCTCCTAGTACAGTTTTTCCTTCTTGCTGAATGCCCAACTGCTGCTAAGACCATGTACACCTTCCTCAGTCAGAAGCATGTAACACCTTCACAGATGACATAGATTTAGTTCTCTTGACACCTCACGCAACTAAATCTTTGGTGTTTGAAGTCTTTTCCTCTTGTTGATACGTTTCATCCTTATTTCTCTGTCAGTTTCTCTCTTTTTGCAGGGGGCACACTTCTCCATCCATATTTTCTTTACTCCAGCCCAGTTCTCACCCTCCTCCCGCCACAGTATTGCTATCAATAAGCGTTGTCTGCTCCCATCTTGTCTCACTCTGCTGCCCCACTCACTCTCAAGTCTGCAGCTTCCTCTGTGGCTTGGCCCTCCGGCCATGCCACTAAAGTCCTCCCCTTCCAGGGATTTCATGGTCTTTCCAGAGCTGGTGGCTGGCTGGCACCTCTAACACCCTTGCTACTCCCCGAAGGCTGGTAAAGGAACCCACCTCCACCCTGGGTTCCATCCTAGAGACTGTATAACAAGCCACTATAATCCCTAGGCAGGTCTACCTCTTGCTGTTGTTTCCCTGGGCTTCTTCCTGCATATCTAGCCTCTAACTCCACTCAGGGAGCAACTGCAGCCTTTTCCAGCAGCAGCCCCTCTTTCTGCACCCAGCTACTGGACTTTATACAGGCCCTGCCTGTTCCTGCACAGGTGAGCCTGTCCTTAATTAGCTACCTCCAGCCTAAATCTCCCCTGCTTGGAGCCTAATTAGCTGATTGGGCCCACCTGCCCTAATTCAGCTCTTGCAGGGCTAGTGTGAGGAGTCCACTCCATCACAGATGCCTCCACTTCATGGACAGTGAGCATGGTGAAACATTCATTTCCAACGTTTGTAATGGCTACTGAGATCTGGCTACTACCTTGTTTGATTAGCAACTGGGTCTTTCTGCTTCTCAAGATGCTTCTTCTGTGGCTGCAGGGTCCTACTAATGTCATAATAAAGTAGTCCTACATCCTGTGGCTACAGTTTGTTTTATCTGGTGTCTGCCCATTAATCCACTGTCCTTGGATGGGATAGAATTACTGGTAGCTTGCATGTGGCCAGTTCTACCTGTGAATGGCACATGCACAGAACCAGACATGAGATGCTCAAATGTCCGCATTTCATCTGTTCTAATTGGCCTAAATTGTTTAATTTTAAAAAATCATAAATGTTGCTCTAGCAAGCATGGTGGGCTAGACCACCTATGGTGAATGACATTTTGTTGCTTAAAAGAGTAGATCTGTGTGTAGTTGAGGTAATTAAAGCCAGATGACTTTCTGGTCAGCTTGATGGCTGTTTAGAGCTGGAGAGTTCTGTAGAATTTACAGGAAAGTAATGTGTTAGTCTCTGGCTTCCTGATTGTTCACCACTCACACCAGTATGCAGTCAGTTTTATTCAATGATTTAACTCTACTTATTTTCTGGTGTACAATTCAGCTCTAGCCTCGGGCCCTTAGTAGGTCATTGCTTTACACCTGCTAGAATAATCATAGGCCTTTCTTGAATGTGCCCTGCTTCTTGCCAATTTACAAGCTTTAACATTTAAGATGGATGCAAACATGGCATGGTATTAGTAAGCTCCTTCTATTCCACAGATCAGGATTTAAGATTTGAAATACTTACTAAAATTATTTTTAAAAGCTAGTTCTGCACTTTTTTGAAACTGCCGGAGCCACATCTCATAATCCGTGTTGTGAAGCTATTTGGTTTTCTCATCTGTCTGAATAATCCCGAGACTTCCATTTTACAGAAATTATTACAAACTATGGCTGGTCTTATTCTTCACCCTGGTTTCTAGAGTCTTAGTTTAGAGTCCAAAATCCTGAAGTCTGGGGTGAGTTATGAAAGAACTGAAGGGTTGTCTTCAAGTCAGTAGTAAACAGTGCTAAACAGCCTATTTGACAGAGAGGCCTCATAGAATCATAGAATATCAGGGTTGGAAGGGACCTCAGGAGGTCATCTAGTCCAACCCCCTGCTCAAAGCAGGACCAATCCCCAATTAAATCATCCCAGCCAGGGCTTTGTCAAGCCTTAAAAACTTCTAAGGAAGGAGATTCTACCACCTCCCTAGGTAATGCATTCCAGTGTTTCACCACCCTCCTTGTGAAAAAGTTTTTCCTAATATCCAACCTAAACCTCCCCCACTGCAACTTGAGACCATTACTCTTTGTCCTGTCCTCTTCTACCACTGAGAATAGTCTAGAACCATCCTCTCTGGAACCACCTCTCAGGTAGTTGAAAGCAGCTATCAAATCCCCCCTCATTCTTCTCTTCTGCAGACTAAACAATCCCAATTCCCTCAGCCTCTCCTCATAAGTCATGTGTTCCAGACCCCTAATCATTTTTGTTGCCCTTCGCTGGACTCTCTCCAATTTTTCCACATCCTTCTTGTAGTGTGGGGCCCAAAACTGGACACAATACTCCAGATGAGGCCTCACCAATGTCGAATAGAGGGGAACGATCACGTCCCTCGGTCTGCTCGTTATGCCCCTACTTATACATCCCAAAATGCCATTGGCCTTCTTGGCAACAAGGGCACACTGCTGACTCATATCCAGCTTCTCGTCCACTGTCACCCCTAGGTCCTTTTCCGCAGAACTGCTGCCTAGCCATTTGGTCCCTAGTCTGTAGCTGTGCATTGGGTTCTTCCGTCCTAAGTGCAGGACCCTGCACTTATCCTTATTGAACCTCATCAGATTTCTTTTGGCCCAATCCTCCAATTTGTCTAGGTCCCTCTGTATCCTATCCCTGCCCTCCAGCGTATCTACCGCTCCTCCTAGTTTAGTATCATCCGCAAATTTGCTGAGAGTGCAATCCACACCATCCTCCAGATCATTTATGAAGATATTGAACAAAACCGGCCCCAGGACCGACCCCTCATGTTGCTATCAAGCTGGCTGTGTTCAGGGCTAGACCTACAGATGCACCTTCTCTTGTACCTTAGTTTGGCTTTTCAAAAATTTCTATAAAAAGCATGGAAACTTTGTAAGACTCTAGAATTATGACAAGTAGAATTCTGTGCTTAACTCACTAGTCAATATAAAACTATTCCAGGCACAGCAGTCTCAAATGCTTTAAGATAAAACATGTCCCATTTCCAGAAAGTTAAGCGGTTTGATGGGGGAAAAAAATCTCCTTCCTCTTTACTGGAAAACCGTGGTAGCTGTAAGGTAGTTAATGTGTCCTGGCAGAGTCGGTAGTAGGACAACATATCTATCAGACACCTCAACACTACACCAGTGTATTAACTTCAAATTGCCCTGCCGCCTGCTTTGGAAAAGGTTTGCTGTCTCCCTCAGCAATTCCATAACCTTTCTCCTTAAGGTTCCCAGCTTATCATACTTGTGTTTGGGCTATTTAAAGTCAATGGAAGAGGATCAGTGACATACATTTAAAGGAAGAATGTATGTTTTCTGATTTGGAAGGTTGTGGCTGTTTCAACATCGTCTTGTAGAGTTCATTAAATAGAATCTTTAACAAAAGTAAATTTCCTACCTATTAAGTCTTTGAACATGATTTCTAAATTTTATATCTTAGTCTCCACTCTGGCATGACTATACTTCCTATACCTTGACCATTCACTGATTCCCCTTACCATTGACGCTCCTGCTTTTCTTGTACCTGACAGTGGTAGTACATCTAGACAAATACTAGAGGTCAGCAAGAGCAAAGGAATACATTTACCCATGTAAAATGATACAGAACTACATTGCCCACTAGGGGACTGTGCACACACATTATTAGATGTAAGTAGTTAAATACTTCCACAAATATTAATTAATCTAATGCAGTCACTGTGGCTCTGCCTGAGTATGAGGGTGTGCCCTCATGGAACTGATTGCAAGATCTGTATTTTTAGTGGGTGTCCCTGAAGTTTTCCATTTGTAATATAGGGTATGCCTACACTGCCTCCAACCCCCATGCCTTCCTCATCTAATTTATAATGAAAAAGGGTTGTCAATCACAAGGAGCTCTCTCTTTTCCCATCAGCCCCCACAAGTAACTAGTAACCTGGTCTGCATCCAGTCCTTTGTAGTCATCCAGACATAGGATGGGGGAGCAAAGGGAGAAACTAAGGGTGGGGTCTGAGAGGGGCTTAGGGGACCCACTGTCATCACAGAGCAAACTCCCAAGGGAAATATTTAATTTTAATATTTAAAAATGCTTTTCGTAAAGCAAAATGTAAAAGCCACGATTCTCCTCTCGGTCCTTCTTTAGGTATTGGCTTCATTGTCACTCCCAAACCCTACCCTTGATTCTCTTAAACCACCTCAAGCTCTCCCAGCTCTTCCCATATCCTCCAAGTGAGCTATAATAAAAAATAATTGAGCCACACTAAAGAAAATCAGGTACTGTGTCAGCAGCAAGTGCCTAAAATATTGGAATTTTGTGTTCAGGACTGATCTTCCATCGCCACAAAGATCCCGCAGAAATGGAGGCTGGCCAAAGTGACACAACAAAATTGGTTAGCACATTGGAAAGTCATAACAGGAGAGTTGGAAAGACTGGGACTATTCTCTTTAGAGAGATGATCAAAGGGAATATGATAGGAATATAAAATAATTAATGGTGTAAAGGTAAATCAGCCGCTTCTGCTTAACTTTTCTCAAAACACAAGCACAAGGTAGCATTCAATTAAATAGAAAGGCAGTAAATTTAAAACTGGTAAAAGGAAATATTTTATTTTATACAATGCATCACCTCTCTTCGTTATTCAATTTAAGTAGTACTGGGATTTGCCAGTGAAGTTTCTGCCTGATTTGAAAGCTGCTTTGATGGTCCTTTCATTATTCGAGCAGAGTTCCTGTACGTTCTGGCCCTTTCTGATTAATTTCTGACCAAAAGCAAGTGACTATCTGCAGAATGAGTGTTTATTTTCTAAGTGTTTAGTTATTAAAGCAAAAGCACCAAGACAGAAGTGCTTCCAAATGTTGTGAACTTTACAATTGTTAAGGTTTCTGAGAGGTCACAAAGGTCCCAGATAACATTAGCAACTAAATGCTATGTTGTCCCTTTGCGCTATCAACAGGAAACATCTTTAACAGCACAGGAACTACAGCTTGTAATTGGCTTGGTGCAAGAACATGACAGTATTTTTCTCATCCTATCAGGAGTCAGATATTTTGGGAGCTGATATATAAAGCACACAGCACATAGTGTCTTTTGAACATTGGGAACAGGTTAATGTGGGAAATTTAGTGGTGCTTTGCTATTTTATTAGTTGTTGTAGTTGTAGAGGGGATTATTTTCTCATCATGCATTGTTTAGGCTGATATTTCATCACAGTTCATACATAGTTACGACATTTTTGTGGATATGTATGTATGATTAGATATACTTAACACTGAGAGGAAGCTTTTAAAGAGACATTTTGCAAATAACTAACTACAATAATTAATTCAAATATAGAAGTCCTTAGTCATTCCTTATCAAAATGCCCACTGACTTCAAAAGTACAGAATTAAGCTCCATATAAACAAACTTAGTAACTTTCTAGATTATAGAACTTCATATGTGTGATGGACTCAGGTACTGAACTAGTAAGAGAGTTACGCTGTGATCTGTATGTTCAAAGGAGCAGTCTCTGTGCTAGTCACTAATGTTCAATTAGTGAACGAAAAAGTTCCGTGCAAATACAACTCACTTTAAAGCAAAGCAAATGGGGCAGCAAAGAGTTGAGATGGAAGAGTGAACAAAATTACAGTTAATGTTCTGCACAGAGCCAAACCTTTGCTGGATATTACAAGCCTCACTTTCCCCATTTGCTAAAGTGTATTTTCCAAGGCTTCCTTTGCTGATTGGATCAGTAGCAACTTCAGCTACCTAATAAGAAAAATAATTCATACTAGCACTTAAATGGCTAAACCTTAGCTAATCAGTCAGTTCTGTCCATTCATACAGGACGTGACTCGTCTTCGATTTTGCATTCTAATCTCATAATGAAGTCAAGTCAAATGGAAGGCAAGATCAGGCCCAAAGTGCTGACTATGGATTCCCTTTCAATGTGAAATGCTTTCTCCTCTGAAGTAACTATCTGAGAGCACTGGGGTGTTAAAGACATGGCTGGGTAAAAAATAGATCCTGATGAGCATGATAGAAAAAATTGTAATAGCTGGAAAGCTGTTTTTAAACTTTCCCATAAAATGATAGATCTAGTCCTACAAACCCTTCCTCAGGTGATTAGTCCGTGGCTGCTATTTGCCTATTTTTATACCATACCTAACATCGTAGCAGCTAATCCTGAATTCTCATGTAAGTAAGGATTGCTCTGGTGTGAACGGCTTCTCAGGACTGGGTCCCCTGAGACCAATCCATGTTGATTTTTTAAATGTCCATAATCTTTATTACAGTTTATTCATAAATAGCTGTCACTTTAATTCATAAATGTACAATATATGTTTTGAATGGCTGATGCTGTGTTCGGCAGAGCTGGATAGCAGGATTGATGTGGGCTGTAAGATTAAGTGGCACACCACCAAGCAGGTGAAGGTCTTGTTTTGATTTTAAGCTTGTCCTCCCCTTGCAAAAACACCATGGGAGGTGATATTCACATAATTTTGCAGATTTGCTTTACCCATAGATTATGCCATCTTAACCCAGCATAATGCAGGGTGCCTGATCCCGTGCTGATGGGAAGGCAAGGTGTCTGCCTAGCCAGCACTGCCACAAAAAGTTGTGGTACTGATTTGGTGGGGGCATGGCCAGGGTCTTACTGCTAGATCCTGTGAGCTGTGTAAACTGACTGATTCCACCTTAAATTTTACAAGCTAAATTAAATCCAAACAAATTGACTTAGTGCATTGTATCAAGCACCCAAAAGTCAGAGACATCTGAGATTTGTGGTTATCGGCATCCAAGCTGAGATCCGCAAATATGGTCCATGGATAGAAAGTAGCTATTCACAGATTTGCAGGGCTCTAGATATAAAATTTGGCTTTGCATCAATCTGTGATCCACAAATATGGTCTGTACATATAAAATGGATATCTGCAGATTTGCAGGGTTCTAGTTATTTGCAGTGTGTTAGGTGAAAGGTGACCACATTTCACAGATGGAGTATTTTCAGAGAGCAAAACCCTGTTTTGCTTAAACATGCCTGTGTAAGTAAATCTCTCAACCCTAGATGCTGTGCAGTATAGCTGAGTTAAGATTATAGGAAAAACATTAACATTTTGAGCTTCCTGACTTTTAAGTGCTTGATTGCACAAACTTAATGAGGCATCAGTGTTAAAATTCTTCGTGTGATGTTTTATGACAGCATGTATGAAGGATGCCAGATAAAGAGAAATTGATTGTGCTTGTTGCAAAGAATAACTGTATCTTGTCAATGTTCCACATTTCAAAACCCAAAGGGTTCATTCGCTTCACTCTTTCCTTCTCATTCTTGATTTCTGTTCCCTTCCTCCCTTCTTACTCACGTCTCCAGTTGACTTCCAGGATAAATACCTCACTCACTGGTTTAGAAATTTTTTGTAAAAGCAACCATGCAAATTTATGAAACAAGGATAAAGCAAAAGCCACACGTCGGCAGCACCTCCGTAGTTGATATCCAAAGGAGTTGGGTTCATGTCCTTCTCATTGAGAGCTACACAAGGAGACACGCTGAACCTGCCTGTCCCTCTCCCACACAAAAAAGGGACTAGATGCCACCACGGCTCCTTTTCTTCCTGCGCCAAACCTCATGGAGACCTTACCACAGGTCTGGAGTCTTCACTGGGTAAGGGGTGGAAACAAGGTAAACCAGGGCAGGAACAGGCAAGCTAGCGATGGGACAGGGGGCCCACACATTGTCCCCTTTTCAGCTCTATCCCAGAAAGACAACACTGCCTTGGGCTGTATTACCATTTCCATGTAGCTGTGAGTATGTGACATCAGGGTAACAATGCTTCAGAGGAGGGAGATAATTGTATCAGAGGTGGCATGGCAGCAGAGGGCCTCCTCATGGATTGGACAGATCCCTTTGGATCCAACAGCTGTCTGGTGAGTCACCAGGTCTTGGGTAGGCCCTGCAGCTGTCTGGGTGGGGGAGCGGAAAATTCTACCCACTCATCCACCAGGCTGATGTGTGAGGATTTCCACAAGGGGATCCTCACAGAGATCACTTCCCCCAGCCTTTTGCCACAGGACAAGTTACTCAGTTCCCTGGCTACCAACATTACACATAGCCACCAAGGCAGGATTGTTAATGTTAGATGGGTTTTGCTTCTTATAAGCAAATTTATCAAGGCAAAAGATCAAGGGTCACATTCACCAAATCTCTGTGTTGTGCGACCTTTTATCTACTAAGGCTCCTATTGGGTGTAGTGGTGGGGCTCCTCCCAGAGGAATAAAAGTACTGGCTAGTGAAGGGAGATGCTGTGATGCTAAGGCCCTCATTAGTTTCTTTGTGGGGCACTGTGTCCAATGCTGGGCACTGTCTTCCAGGAAGGAAATTATTGCCCTGATGAGGCTACATGGAGGGGTATTTTCCTGGAAGGTCTGGAAACACCTGCCTTACAGTGAGAGATTTATGAAACTCGATCTATTCAGTTTATCCAAGCAAAGGGTAAGAGGGTGACTTGACCACTGTCTAGATGTCCCAACATGGGGAGAAGATTTCTGATGGTGGTGGGCTCTTCAGTCTAGCAGACAAAGATATAATAGATCCCCTGGCTGCAAGCTGAAGATAGACAAATTCAGGGTAGAAATAAGGTGCCATTTTTTAACAGTGAGGGTGATTACCCATTGGAACAATTTAGCTAGGGATGTGGAGGAATTCTTCATCATTTGCTGTCTTTAAATCAAGACTATGCATCTCTTCCTAAAATATATGCTCGAGTTCAACCTGAAGTAATGAGGTATATGAAGGACTACTGGTCGGCACTGGGGGGAGAATTCTTTGGCATGGCAGGTCAGCAACAAATTTAGATTTCAAAGGGGCAGACTTTCAGAAACTAAAGGAACTAGTTAGTGAAATCAACTGGACTGAATAGCTGAGGCATTTAAATGCTTGTATCCCAGGCAAGGAGTAAAAGATTTGTAGGGAAGGGCTCCAGACCTAACTGGATGAATAACAACTTCAGAACTGATATTAGGCATAAGCAGAGAACCTATGAGGAATAGAAGAATGCACTGATCAGCAGAGAAAGCTATATCTTGGAGGTAAAAATGTGTAGGGCTCAAGGGAGAATTGCCAAAAGTCAAGCAGACTTAGACATTGCAAAGGAAATTAAAACAAATAGAGGTTCTTTAGTCATATAAATAAAAAGAGACTAAGAAGAGAGCTACATAAAAATTAAGAAACTAGTTAGACAGAAATTAAAAGGAATAGTCTCAAGGGTGAAATGCCTGCAAACTGCCTGGTAACTACTTAAAAACACCATAATAGTGGCTAAAATTAAATGTATACCCCAAATTTAAAAAAAACAGTAAGAAGACTAAAAAAATAAATGCCACCATACTAAACAGCAGAGTAAAAGAGCCAGTGTGAGGCAAAAGGCATCCTTTTAAAAATTGGAAGTCAAATCGTAGTGAGGACAACAGACAGGAGTATAAACTCTGGCAAGTCATGTGTGAAAGTATAGTAAGACAGGCCAATAAAGAATTAGAAGAGCAACTAGATAAGGACACACAAACTAACAGCAAAAATATTTGTATGTACAGCAGACTCAGGAAGCCTGCCAGTCAGTAGGGCCACTGGAAAACTGAGCTGCTAAAGGAGCACCCAAGGAAAACAAGGCAGTTATGGAGCAGCTAAATGAATTCTTTGCATCAGTCTTCACTAAAGAGGATGTGAGGGTGATTCCCAAACCTAAGCCATTCTTTATAGGTATCAAATCTCAGGAACTGTCCCAGCTTGAGGTGTTAATAGAGAAGGTTTTGGAATAAATTAATACATTAAACAGTAATAAGTCACCAGGACCAGCTAGTATTCACCCAAGATTCTGAAGGACCTCAAATGTGAAATTGCAAAGCTACCGACTGTGGTATGTAACCTATTGCTTAAATCAGACTTTGGACCAGATGACTGGAAGGTAGCTCATGTAATGCTGATTTTTAAAAACAGGATGCAGAGGTGATCCTGGCAATTACTGGCAAGTAAGCCTAACTTTATTACCAGGCAAGTTGGTTGAAACTATAGTAAAGGACAAATTTATCGGACACATAGATGAACACAATATCTTGGTGAAGAGTCAACACAGTTTTAGTAGAGGGAAATCATGCCTCACCAATCTATTAGAATTCTTTGAAGTGGGGGGTCAACAAGTATGTGAACAAGAGTGATCCAGTCACTGTACTATACTCGGACTTTCAGAAAGCCTTTGAAAAAGTCCCACATGAAAGGCACTTAAGAAAACTAAGCAGTCATGGGATAAGAGGGAAGGTCCTCTCATGGATCAGTAACTGGTTAAAAGATAGGAAAGAAAGGGTAGGAATAAATTATCAGTTTTTCACCACAAAGAGAGCTAAATAGCAGGGACCCCTGAGGCTCTGTACTGGGACCAGTGTTGTTCAACATATTCGTAAATGATCTGGAAAAGGGGGTTAACAGTGAGGTGGCGAAATTAGCAGATGGTACAAAATTAGTCAAGATAGCAATTTCAAAGCTGACTGTGAGAGTTACAAAAGGATCTCAAAAAACTGGATGACTGGGCAACAAAATGGCAGCTGAAAGTCAATGCTGATAAGTGCAAAGTAATACACACTGGAAAACATAGTCCCAACTATACATACGAAATTACAGATTGTGTGTATGTGTGACTACAATAGCTATTACCACCCAAGAAAAAGATCTTGGCGTTATAATGGATAGGGTCTGAGAACATCTCCTGCTGTGGCAGTCAACCCCATGCTTTGGATGTGCCTAAACCTTCAGCTGCCAGAAGCTGGGACTGGACAATGGGATAAATCAATTGAAATTGTCCTGTCAGTTCATTCCCTCTGAAGCCTCTAACACTAGCCACTGTTATAAATAGGATACCAGACTAGATGGATCATGGTACGACATGGAAAAATATTAATTAAGCTACAGAAGATAGGGATTAGCACAGATATTGTAAAGTGGGTAAGGCATTGGCTAAAGTGGAGCAATGATGGGTTGTGCCAAAGAACTATCAGGCTAGAGGAAAATTACTAGTGAGTTCCTCAAGGATCTGTTTTTGTAATAGCTCTTATTAAATATTTTAATTAATGACAGTGGCATAAAAAGTAGGAGTGTGCTAATGAAATTTGATGGTGACACAAGTTAGGGGGCATTGTAAATACCAAGGAGGATCAAAATATTATACAGGAAGAATTAGGATGATGTAAGCAATAGAAATGGGATTAAATTTAATAGTACAATGTGCAAGGTCATGCTCTTAGGGACTAAGATCTGTGTGTTTTAGTCAATCATAGGATGACTATGAGCCATCACTATGATGAAGCCATAAAAAAGGCAAATGCAAGCCTAGTATGTATCAGGCAAAGTATTTAATGTAGAGATAGGGACGTATTCATGCCATCATACAGGGTAGTAGTAAGACATCCTCTGGAATACTTTGTACAATTCTGGTCACCCCACATCCAAGAAAAATGAAATCAAACTGGAGCAGGTGCAGAGAAAGGCTACTAGGATGATCAGAGGAATGGAGAGCCCATCTTACAAGAGAAGATTAAAAGAGCTTGACTCTTTTAGCTTAGTAAAACGAGGCTCAGAGGGGCTATGATTGCTCTTTATAAATACATAAGGGAAGGCAAACAGCTATTTAAACTAAAGGATAATGTTGGCATAAGAACAAATGGGTATAAACCGGCCATGAATAAATTTAACCTGGAAATTAAAAGGCTTCCAACCACCGGAACAATGAAGTTCCAAAACAGCATTCTAGTAGGAATACTGGGGGAAAACAACCTTACTAGATTTAAAATGGAATTTGATAAATTTGTGAACAAGATTATATTATGAAGTTGCCTGTGATAGCTGAGTACTGGACTGATGACCAAGAAGGTCCATTCCCATAGGCGTCAACTTTCCCCGGCGCCGGTGGGTGCTTGCACCCCCACACCCCTGCCCCTGCCCCGACTCCACCCCTTCCCCGCCCCATTCCAACCCCTTCCCCAAAGTCCCCACCCCACCCTGCCCCTATTGGACCCCTCCCCAGATGCCAACCCCAGCACTGCCTCTTCCCCGAGTGCGCCGCGTTCCCCCTCCTCCCCCCCTCCCTCCCAGCTGTTTTGCGACAGCAAGCGCTGGGGAGCGTGGGATACGGCATGCTCAGGGGAGGAGGCGGAGCAGAGGCCCAGGTGAGATGGGGTGGGGGTGGAGGGGCGGAGCAGGGAGCTGCCAGTGGGTGCAGAGCACCCACCAATTTTTCCCCATGGGTGCCCCAGCCCCAGAGCACCCATGCAGTCGGTGCCTATGTCCCTTCCAGTCTTATGTCCTATATTCCTATGTTAGGCAGGATGTCGGACTAGATGATCAGAGTGGGCCTTTCTGGTCTTAGAATCTCTGAACAATCCATCCTAAACATTTCTTTTTCTTTCAGTGACCACTAGATTAAGTTATCTCCCCTTGATAAAGCAAAGCTCCTTGAGACACATCTGAAGCTTCCTGCGGTGTCCTGGGGCATCCACAGCAAACCATCTAGAAGACAGTCAGTGAGAGCAGAGCTGAGCCCAAAAACTAGAAGTGAACAAGCAATTCACAAAGAGGGACAGTGCCAGCTTTCTTTCTCTCACCAAGAAACAAATGCAGCAAGAAAAGCATCTGCTCAGAGAAAAATTCTCAGCTAGACTTCCTGCTTGAGCCAAGAGTTAGAGCAGAAGGGAGGATGATGCAAAGAAGGTGTTAGGTAGGAGAGATGATGTGTCTGTGCTTGTACCAGGCCTCTGTATTTGCAGCACAACTCGTCAAATGGGGAAATCTTCTGCCGCACAACAGCACTTGGGACAAACAGTCCTGCTGAATAAGTGGGGCAGTTCCTGAAAATGTCTAAATTGTGTTTCTACCTGTTGCTGGAAATATTTCCTCCCTTTCCTTTTTGGCAGAGGACTCTAGCACCACGTATGCTCATCTGGACTTCTGCTGCACATAAACCTGCTTTGTCAGAGACAGCAACAAGCCAGAGAATCGCGGCACAATATTGTAGAATATCTATTTTTTTGTGGTTATAATTCTTTCCCCTTACAGAAGTATTTAGAGGAAATATAATTATCCCTGTAGGATAGCACTTGTCAATAGTGCCTTTTTCCTGAGGCTCTCTAAGCACTTAACAGCCATTTGGTAATTACACACCTGGGAGAAAGGTTAGTGGTGTTATTATCATTGAGGAGATAAGGAACCGTAGATATTGGAGGGAGGAGAAGTGATTTGCCAAGGCCACATAATGAGTTAGTGGTGGAGCAGGGACCAGCTCCAGGAATCCTGGCTTCCTGGCTCTAACTCACTAGACTCATCTTTTTTCCAGAAGCTGAGTGGCCCAGACAAGAGGTTCCAGGCTGGAATTCCTTGTGACTTTCCCAGTTTAAAAATATTTACTCACAAAGACTGAACTAGAATCAGGGAAGAAGAGGAATAATTGAGTATGAAGAAGTTAAATAGTCTAAGTCTTGGCACCTCCCCACAAAAGATATAGCAAGGTGAGACGTATAGGCACTGAGGGGTGTCACCTACCTTTTGATGGTATTTCAGCTCTTGGCCCCTCACCATATGTCTGAGCTGTCTCATGAAGAACAGGAGAGTAGTGAGCCTTGCAGGGCTTGCAAGGGTAGGGGTGCAGATGAGACAGAGCAAGAACCCATCATGCCTGGTTAGATTCTGTCTCACAGAACTTGCACAGGTTTCAGAGTAGCAGCTGTGTTAGTCTGTATCCGCAAAAAGAAAAGGAGTACTTGTGACACCCTAGAGACTAACCAATTTATTTGAGCATAAGCTTTCGTGAGCTACAACTCACTTCATCGGATGCATGCAGTAGAAAATACAGTGGGGAGATTTTATATATACAGAGAACATGAAACAATGGGTGTTACCATACACACTGTAAAGAGAGTGATCAGGTAAGGTGAGCTATTACCAGCGCGGGGACAGGGGGGACCTTTTGTAGTGATAATCAAGGTGGGCCATTTCCAGCAATTGACAGTGTGAGGAATGGGGGTAGGAGGGGGGGAATAAACATGGGGAAATAATTTTACTTTGTGTAATGACCCATCCACTCCCTGTCTTTATTCAAGCTTAAGTTAATTGTGTCCAGTTTGCAAATTAATTCCAATTCAGCAGTCTCTCTTTGGAGTCTGTTTTTGAAGTTTTTTTTGTTGAAGAATTGCCACTTTTAGGTCTGTAATCGAGTGACCAAAGAGATTAAAGTGTTCTCCGACTGGTTTTTGAATGTTATAATTCTTGATGTCTGATTTGTGTCCATTTATTCTTTTACGTAGAGACTGTCCAGTTTGACCGATGTACATGGCAGAGGGGCATTGCTGACACATGATGGCATATATCACATTGGTAGATGTGCAAGTGAACGAGCCTCTGATAGTGTGGCTGATGTGATTAGGCCCTATGATGGTGTCCCCCGAATAGATATGTGGACACAGTTGGCAACGGGCTTTGTTGCAAGGATAGGTTCCTGGGTTGGCAGTTCTGTTGTGTGGTGTGTGGTTGCTGGTGAGTATTTGCTTCAGGTTGGGGGGCTGTCTGTAGGCAAGGACTGGCCTGTCTCCCAAGATCTGTGAGAGTGATGGGTCGTCCTTCAGGATAGGTTGTAGATTCTTGATGATGCGTTGGAGAGGTTTTAGTTGGGGGCTGAAGGTGATGGCTAGTGGCGTTCTGTTATTTTCTTTGTTGGGCCTGTCCTGGAGTAGGTGACTTCTGGGTACTCTTCTGTCTCTGTCAATCTGTTTCTTCACTTCAGCAGGGGGTATTGTAGTTGTAAGAACGCTTGATAGAGATCTTGCAGGTGTTTATCTCTGTCTGAGGGGTTGGAGCAAATGTGGTTGTATCATAGAGCTTGGCTGTAGACAATGGATCGTGTGGAGTGGTCTGGATGAAAGCTGGAGGCATGTAGGTAAGCACAGTGGTCAGTAGGTTTCCGGTATAGGGCAGTGTTTATGTGATCATCGCTTATTAGCACCGTAGTGTCCAGGAAGTGGATCTCTTTTGTGGACTGGTCCAGGCTGAGGTTGATGGTGGGATGGAAATTGTTGAAATCATGGTGGAATTCCTCAAGGGCTTCTTTTCCATGGGTCCGGATGATGATGACGTCATCAGTGTAGCGCAAGTAGAGTAGGGGCGTTAGGGGACGAGAGCTGAGGAAGCATTGTTCTAAGTCAGCCATAAAAATTTTGGCATACTGTGGGGCCATGCGGGTATTCATAGCAGTGCCACTGATTTGAAGGTATACATTGTCCCCAAATGTGAAATAGTTATGAGTGAGGCCAAAGTCACAAAGTTCAGCCACCAGATTTGCCGTGACATTATTGGGGATACTGTTCCTGACGGCTTGTAGTCCATCTTTGTGTGGAATGTTGGTGTAGAGGGCTTCTACATCCACAGTGGCCAGGATGGTGTTTTCAGGAAGATTACCGATGGATTGTAGTTTCGTCAAGAAGTCAGTGGTGTCTCAAAGTGGGAGTGCTGGTAGCGTAGGGCCTGAGGAGGGAGTCTACAAAGCCAGACAATCCTGCTGTCAAGGTGCCAATGCCTGAGATGATAGGGCATCCAGGATTTCCAGGTTTATGGATTATGGGTAACAGTAGAATACCCCTGGTTGAGGTTCTAGGGGTTTGTCTGTGCGGATTTGTTCTTGTGTTTTTTCCACAGAATAGGATACAATAGGAATTAACAGGTCTAGCATAGTGCTGGCCCCTTCATTCCCACAAGATCTCATACAAGTGTCACCCGAGCTGGATGATCAGTAGTGTCAAAGACTGCAGAGAGCTCTAGCAGAAACTGCAAAGGGCTTTTGGTGTGGCTCAAGGCCAACAAGGGATGGTTCATCAGCTCCAGCAAAACCATCTCTGGGCAGTGTCTGATATCTAAATGTGGTGAATGCAGGAGAGATGCTGCTGGAACTTGGATGCCACCACTTTCTCAATACCCTTGCTAAAAAGAAAAGGATAGATGGTTGGGTAAGTGTAGAGTCCTGCACTTTTTAAGGTGGCTCATAGATACTTTCTGTGTAGGAAGCATTGATGATCTCAGTATAAGGCCCAGTTGTTCTTTGCTTGCAAGAGGGGCAGGGTGTCTATGTCAGATATAACAATCTGGACCCACCTCAGAGCTTCCAGGAGGCTGAGGAATGTCCATTCCCCCCTGCCCCCGCCTCATATTAGTTACTGCAAAACACGTGAGCTTTGGACATGCAGTCACTGGCTGTGGTTGGTGATGGCTAGTTATTAGAGCAAGAAGCAGGGACTCAGGAATCTGGCATTCTAGTTCTTCTGCCCCTGCTCTATGCCTCAGTTTCCTCAGTCTGTAAAATGGGGATGATAATTTTACTTAGCTCCAAGGAGACTTGAGAGCCTCAAGTCATTAATTTGGTAAGGCTGCTTTGAGAGCATTAGAGAAGAGCAGAGAATTATTATTGTCATTGGTATGTGGTTGAAAGTGAAGAGCATGAAGGATCTTTTGCCCCTTACAGGGGAGGAGGCCAGCTTGTTTTTTTTCTGGTACTCTTAAAAAGAAACAACCAGCTGCTGTCGATTTTACATGTTAACTGATTCAGCTCTATATTGTGGCTAGAGCTAGGCTTGGTGGTGGGGCTCCTGCTGCACCCATGACAATGCTGCACAAAGCAGCGCACCAGGAGCTCTGAACACTTGCAGCAGTTTCTGGGTCTGGCTCGAGTCGCAGCTCAGAAATACCCAAGAGCAGAGTTTATATGGTGCTGCTGCAGGCCAAGGTGAGGGGGACATAAGGAAGCTTCAGAACTGAAAGATGGCATTGCAGTAAAGCTCTGCTGCCCACAGAAATGGCATTCATTGTCAGAGCAACAAGACAATACCAAGCAAGAGCCAACACAAGGGAATTCATTCCCATCCTGAGCCATTCGGACATATTCTTCTGATTCTACTTGAACTAATAAAGAGCTAATACTAACTACACTGGTGAGGCAGGACAAACCAATTATTCTTGTAGCAGTTTGCCATAAAAAATACTTTGGAGCAAAGCAGATTATTTTTATTTTGGACAACATCATTCAAGAACACTGCGCCACAAGTTTGGTCTGAAAAAAACCACACACGTTTTGACTCTTTTTATCTTGTATCAGTGGCGGAGAGCTATGTGTGGTTACAGTTTTTTCTGCTCCTCATTTCTGAGAAGAGAGGATCATATTTAATCATTGTGTCAGTTGGCACAAACACCATGTTTGTAGTGAAATGCTAAAAAAACAGCCCATTTATCTTTCCCTCAATCAAGATTCATATGATACGGGCTCCTAACGTTAGAACCTATCAGTAATGAAACCTGTGAAGGCTTGTTTACTGTAATTTATTGTAAAGCATGATGTGACCTATCGTGCCTAATATAACAAACACTACTGCTCTAGTCTGTACCCAGGTGGTGGAGTTGCCTGGAAGACGGCTGCTTTGGCTCTGGATTATTATTCATTGTCATCTGAATGAAGAGTAACTGGAGTGTGGACTGCGCTATTAAACAACACAGTTCAGAATATGCAATAGCTGCACAGCTGGCATCAGAGCATCACATCTATCGGTTGCAGCCGTGAGGGTGAGCTAGGTGTAGCAATAATAGTACATAGATAAGACCAGAGGGGACCACTGTGTTCACCTAGTCTGACCCACATAACACTGTCAGACAAGTTCACCCAATCTAGCCCATAACTTCTAGTCAAGTTACAGCATACCTTTTGTGACGCCGCATTTGGTGGTATGACAGCATATGTTGTTCAAAGGAGCCTAGTTTACCAAGTGAACCAGATTGTGCTGTATAACTGCCCTGTCTGTATTAATTATTTTATTTTTAATATTGTTTTTATTGTTATATCACCTAGGAGCAGCAGTCATGGCCTGGTCCCCTCTTGTGGTAGGTGCTGCACAAACACTGAACAAAAAGATGTTCCCTGGCCCAAGTGCTCACAGTGTTCACCACGCTATCAATTTTTTTGTCACCTGCAAATTTTAGCAGCACTTCTTTTATATTTTCTTCCAGAACATTGCTAAAGCTATTGAATAGCATTGAGCCAATAACATAATCCTTGAGCCCACACTAGAAACACTCCTCATAGGTGAGGATTCTTCATCTATGATTACTTTTTTGAGCTCTACCAGTTAGCCAGGTTTTAATCCATTTCACATGTGCTACATCAATTTTGTGTAGTATTCTGCTTAGAGCAGAGTTGTGGAAACCCCACAAGGGAAGCTTATGAAAGCAGTTGAAACTGTCAGCTGCAGTAAAAGCAGCAGGTACTCAAAGAGAGCAAGGATAGAGAGAAGCTGTGAAACACAAACAGCCAGATGTGTTGACTTAGATGATGATTTGAAACCTGAAAATAAATCATATGAATACATTTGACATCAGTTTAATTTTTTTTCACAGACAGGTATATTTATAACCCTCTGCTCTCAAAATGGCAACAGGGGGAGGAGACTAGCCCTGGGGACTAGCGTCTTGGCACAGATGCAAAATGTTGTGCAACCAAGAGGAAAGTTAGGAGGTTAAGGTGATGTGCTTGGTCTTGTGAGAAAAGAGCACAAAAGAGCTCACACACTAAAAAACCCAAGCCACACCCTCCCGGTCTCTTTTTTCTGGATGTTTTCCACTGGCTAATGACATTTCAACTGATACTAAATTGTGAGGAGATGCACATCCAGTTAGGCCGAGACCAGAAAAACATTATATCATATCTTGAGAGCTAAGACACATGAAAGAAAATAACATTGCATTCTTAGGTGCTTGAACTAGGGTGCAGCACCCCCTGACTTAAAGTGGTTTCCATTACACTCAGGGTTTACAGTTTGGTTCAGTGGCTCTCAGCACCTCCACTATACAAATTGTTCCGGGACTCCTGATTCCATTCATCTTGGAACAATTAAGGTAAAACATTTGGGAGAAATAATAATAATAAAAACAATAGATATTCAGTGGGACTGGAAAACCTGGTACACAGTAATGCTGGAAGGGTCCTAGAGGTGGTAGCAGACAGCAAATTAGATACAGTCTTGAGTGTCATACACAAAAGTTTCATGTTATAGCACAAAGTGATGGTCATTCTTCTCTGGAGATCTGTAGTGCACTCATCCTGGAATAGTACATTCAATTCTGGTACTACATGACTGAAAAAATATTGACCACTCAGAAGGAATTCAGAGAAGACCAACAGAAATGATCAAGTGGCTGGAGGGGTTGCTTTTATGATGCAAGATTAAGAATTAAATATATATATATAGCATGGCTAATGTGATAGGACCATTATAACACTCTACAAATATTTGACGGGTGCAAACACCAAGAACCATTTACTGTGGTACTTGGTGGTAACTATAAGTAGCAAGGTTTCAGAGTAGCCGCCGTGTTAGTCTGTATTCGCAAAAAGAAAAGGAGTACTTGTGGCACCTTAGAGACTAACCAATTTATTTGAGCATAAGCTTCCTGAGCTACAGCTCACTTCATCGGATGCATAAAGTAGCTAGATGACATTTTAAAAGGGAACATAGCTGACTAACAGGATAAACTTCCTGCCTGTGAGATGTTCTAGGCTATGGAATAATCACACACAGAAAGTTGTGGAAGCTCCATTGTTAGAGACTTTAAAAACTAGACTGCACAAAACACTATTAAATGCAACATAGGGAACAATCCTGAGTATACAGAGAGATGGCTTGAATGATTTACTAAAGGGGTTTCAAACTCATTCTGAGAAAAGAGACAAATTAAATTTTAGTTTTGATGCATGGGTTGTGTTTACAAAGTTAGGGTCACATAGTCGTCTCCATCCACTGCAGTTCACCCCTTGTCTAAAACCAGAGGAGATTTGCACAAAGATTGAGGGCAGAATATAGGCCTTATGTTGTAACTAATCTTTTACATAGTAACCTTATTGTTACAGTCAATATCAATCACTGGGAAAAATAATCCATGATACTTTTAGGACCACCACTACTTCTGCCCTTTGGAGTTACCAGTTTTGTACACACAGCTGAGGTAATTGTGGAAATGAGGAGCACAAACATGCCAATAAATTGTTTTAAAATGTATCTCTTAAAGTGTCGTCATTAGTCTTAAGAATCAACATCCTAATAATGCTACCATGAGATGCATGCAGCAGCACATAGCATTGTCAAATCAGGCTGGTTACATACTTGTAAAGACAGCACTTGAATCATTTGCTCCAAGTTTATGTTTGGAAAGTTTTCTTCACAGTCATAAGTTCTAGAAACTTACATTTTAAAAAGTGAAAGTTTGCACTTTGCAGACGCTCTATGATGGGGTCAGACAAATACTTTTAAACAGCTGGATCCAGCCCTGGGTGCGGTGCTTGAAACCACTGATATAGCTGGGCGTTTCCAACTCTAACTAATGGAATGCCATGATTCTGTGGCTTTCTTGTTGATTTGTTGAAGGTCTTTAGTGATTTTTAAGCACTTCCAGACCACATGCCACCTGAGCCAAACCCATTGTGACTTGCTACCTGTCTACCTGAAAAACCACTTCCTCTCTCTCTTTTGGTACCAGTACAAGCAGCTAGCTGTTATCTTTCTAAATTGGTGTGAAGCAAGACACATAATACATATGTATAGTTTGATTAGGAACCACATGCATTTCTTTATCCAGAATTTCTGAAGCCAATTAATTCCATAAAGCACAATCGTAGGCAGACTCCTTCCCTTCTCATTGACCTCTCCATTCTTGAAATTAAGAGATTATTCTAGTCTACTTCAATGAGTTCTTGGTGATATTTTAATCCATGTCTTCTGCTTGCCTCTTACAGTAATCACTTTTCATTTCCACAATATTTTTTAAAATATGTAAACTTAGTTCATGTTTGTAAAATGCTCTGATGATGAAAAGAAGGCTATAAGTGCTAAGTGTTACTATCAGCATGTTCAGGAGATATTTTATTCCATATTATCATAAGGAAACATATTGTGGCCTCTGTACATGTTAAAATGGATGGTAAATATAATAAAATTGTATATTTTGATGAGCATCCATCAAGAAACTGAAAATTTAGAGCTTTATTAATATTAAACATTCCAGTATTTCAGGCACACTTTCCATGAGTTTGTTTTAATTGAATACCAGACAGTAGACCCATTTGTACATCCATTCCACCCCAAATATGAATACAGACATGGCTTTTTCTCTTAAAAATCATAAAGAAGGAACCCGTTAATTTAACTGGCAGAAATTGCATGATAGTTACCCACAAAGTGGCCAGCCAAGCTAGAATTTTCTCTGAAAGCCCAGACACCAGAGCAATGAAAACCCAGATATAGGTACATATCTTGATTTTACTTAAGGTGGTGGCATATGTATGTGTAAAAGAAATCCTTCATGGGCCTTATTCTCCTTTCATATACACAAGTGTTAATCTGGAACAACTACTGAAACCAGTGGAGTCACTGGTGTGAGTGAAGAATGAGGTCTCGTGTCTAACTTAATGTGCATCATGGAGGGACCTTACATTCCTGAACACATAAAACCAAATAGAAATGTAAATGTTTGATTCCACACCTCTCATGGGGCCAACAACAACCTACAGGCAGCTTGTCTCAGTTTCCTCTGATACTGTGGAGTTTGGGACCATATAAAGATCTAGAGAGATAGGCACATACCCTGAAAAATCTAAAAAAATTGCTTTAGTTAACCTGTCATCATGTATCAAACTCTTCAGAAGTTCTCAGGAGGAATTAGGCTGCTTTGGACATTGCTGTTCAGATCTGGATTGTGAAAAGAATGTCTAGGAACTACAATTATAACTCTTTCTGCATAAATCTAGCCATTGTGAAAGCCATCTCTGTATCATAGACTGACCGTTTTAGAACTCAGGAAAAGAGTAGCAGGAGCAACCTGCAGTTTTATAAAAAAAATAAGATTGAAAAAACACACCCCTTGAAGTGTTTCTGCAGGTGGCCTCAGTTTCGAAAACCACTTGAGTCCCTGACTACTGAGTGTGTGGCTCTCCACAGCCCCTTGAGGTTTACTGATCTACTGTTAAGCTACTGATGGTAATAACAATACTTTATAGAGCAAACACTGAGAATACTGACATTGCAGAGGCACGCACAACATACCCGATGCATTAAAATACTGATTAAAGATTAAATAGTTAAACGGCAACAAACTGTAAGAGCATTTAGTTTCAGGCTTTGAGACAATAGTTACTGGATCATAAATTAATTGTATACCCCCAAAATAAAAAGAATAGTAAGAGAGCCAAGAAACAAACAAACAAACAAACAAACAAAGCTACTGTGAATAAACCACAGAGTAAAAGAAGCAGTTGGAAGCAAAAAGCCATCCTTTAAAAACTGGAAGTCAATTACTATTGAGGAAAATAGAAAGGAGCATAAACGCTGACAACTCAAATATAAGTAGGCAGGCCAAAAAAGAATCTGAAGGGCTACTAGTGTAAGACTCAAAAACTAACAGCAAAATAATTTGTAAGTACATCAGAAGCTGGAAGTCTGCCAAACAGCCAGTGGGGCCACTGGATGGAGGAGGTGCTAAAGGAGCACTCAGGGAAGACAAAGCCATTACAAAGAAGCTAAATGAATTCTTTGCATCGCTTTTCACTGCAGAGGCTGTGAAGGAGATCCCCCCACAGGAGCCATTCTTTTTAAGTGACAAATCTGAGGAACTGTCCTAGATTGAGGAGTAAATAGACGAGGTTTTTGGAACAAGTTGATAAATTAAATAGAAATAAGTCACCAGGACCAGCTGGGATTTACCCAAAAGTTCTGAAGGAACTCAAATATTAAATTGCAGAACTACTGTGGTATGTAACTATCACTTAAAACAGTTTCTATACCAGATAACTGAAGGACAGCTAATGTGATGACATTTTTTTTTTTCAAAAGGCTCCAGAAGCGATCCTAACTTCAGTGCCTGGCAAATTGGTTGAAACTATAGTACAGAGCAGAATGATCAGACTCATAGACGAACATGATTTGTTGGGCAAGACTCAGCACAGCTTTTGTAAAAGGAAATCATGTTTCACCAATCTATTAGAACTATTTGAGGGGGACTCAACAAACGTGGAAAAGCGTGAATCCAGTAGATATTGTGTACTTGGACTTTCTGAACGCCTTTGACAAGGTCGCACACCAAAGGCTTTTAAGCAAACTAAGTAGTCATGGGATAAAGGGAAGTTCCTCTCATGGATCAGAAATTGGTTAGAAGACAGGAAACAAAGGGTAGGAATAAATGGTCAGTTTCCAGAATGGCGTGAGGTAAATAGTGGTGTCCCCCAGAATCTGTACTGGGACCAATACTGTTCAACATATTCAGAAATAATCTGGAAAAAGGAGTAAACAGTGATCTGGCAAAGTTTGCAGATGATACAAAATTACTGACAATAGTTAAGTCCAAAGCAGACTGTGAAGAGCTACAAAGGGATCTCACAAAACTGCATGATTGGGCAACAAAATGGCAGCTGAAATTCAGTGTTGATAAATGCAAAGTAATGCAGATTGGAAAACATAATGCCAACTATGCATACAAAGTGATGGGGGTCTAAATTAGCTGTCACCACTCAAGAAAGAGATCTTGGAGTTATTGTGAATAGTTCTCTGAAAACATCTCCTCAATATGTAGCTGCAATCAAAAACACTAACAAAATGTTAAGGTGTACTTGTGGCACCTTAGAGACAAACAATTTATTTGAGCATAAGCTTTCGTGAGCTACAGCTCACTTCATCGGTCCGATTAAATAGTTCATCGGTCCGATGAAGTGAGCTGTAGCTCACGAAAGCTTATGCTCAAATAAATTGGTTAGTCTCTAAGATGCCACAAGTACTCCTTTTCTTTTTGCGAATACAGACTAACACGGCTGTTACTCTGAAACCTAACAAAATGTTAGGAACCATTAGGAAAGGGATAAATAATAAGACAGTAAATATCATAATGCCATTATATAAACCCATAGTACGCCCACACCTTGAATACTCCTTTCAGTTCTGGTTGCCTCGTTTCAAAAAAGGTATATTCGTGATGGAAAAGGTGCAGAGAAGGGCAACAAAAAATATTAAGGGAACTGCTTCCATACGAGGAGAGATTAAAAAGACTGGAACTATTCAGCTTGGAAAAGAGACGACTGAGGGAGGATATGACTGAGGTCTGTAAAATCATGAATGGTATGGAGAAAGTGAATAAGGAAGTATTTACCTCTTCCCATTACACAAGAATCAGGGGCCACCCAATTAAATTAATAGGCAACTGGTTTTAAACAAACAAAAAGCAGTACTTCTTCACACAATGCATAGGCCAGGAGATGTTGTGAAGGCCAAAATTATAACAGGGTTTAAAAATGAATTAGATAAGTTCATGGAGGATAGGTCCATTAATGGCTATCAACCAAGATGGTCAGGGACACAACCCTATGCTCTGGATGTCCCTAAGTATCTCATCACCAGAAGGTCAGACTGAACAACAAGGTATGGCTCAGCTGATGATTTCCCTGTGCTGGCCACTGTCATAAAACAAGATACTGGGCTCCATGGACCATTGGTCTGACCCAGTATGGCTACTCTTATGTTCTTATGGGAGTAATGCTAAACAGTGGTGCATTCATAGGATCATAGAAGATTAGGGTTGGAAGAGACCTCAGGAGATCATCTAGTCCAATCCCCTGCTCAAAGCCAACTAAATCATCCTAGCCAGGGCTTTGTCAAGCTGGGCCTTAAAAACCGCTAAGGATGGAGAGATTCCACCACCTCCCTAGGGAACCCATTCTAGTGCTTCACCACCCTCCTAGTGAAATAGTGTTTCCTAATATCCAACCTAGACCTCACACACTGCAACTTGAGACCATTGCTCCTTGTTCTGTCATCTGCCACCACTGAGAACAACTGAGCTCCATCCTCTTTGGAACCGCCCTTCAGGTAGTTGAAGGCTGCTACCAAATCCCCCCTTACTCTTCTCTTCTGCAGATTAAACAATCCCAGTTCCCTCAGCCTCTCCTCGTAAGTCATGTGCCCCAGCCCCCTGATCATTTTCATTGCCCTCCGCTGGACTCTCTCCAATTTGTCCACATCCTTTCTGTGGTGGGGGGACCAAAACTAGATGCAATACTCCAGATGTGGCCTCACCAGTGCCAAATAGAGGGGAATAATCACTTCCCTCAATCTGCTGGCAATGCTCCTACTAATGCAGCCCAATATGCCATTAGCCTTCTTGGCATAAGGCAAACTGCTGACTCATATCCAGCTTCTCATCCACTGTAATCCCCAGGTCCTTTTCTGCAGACCTGCTGCTTAGCCAGTCGGTCCCCAGCCTGTAGCGATGCATGGGATTCTTCCATCCTAAGTGCAGGACTCTGCACTTGTCCTGTTGAACCTCACCAGATTTCTTTTGGCCCAATCCTTCAATTTGTCTAGGTCATTCTGGACCCTATCCTTACCCTCCAGTGTATCTACCTCTCCCCCCAGCTTAGTGTCATCTGCAAATTTCCTGAGGGTGCAATCTATCCCATCATCCAGATCATTAATAAAGATGTTGAACAAAACCGCCCCCATGACCAACCCCTGGGGCACTCCGCTTAATACCGGCTGCCAACTAGACATTGAGCCATTAATCACTACCCATTGAGCCTGACAATCTAGCCAGCTTTCTAGCCACCTTATAGTCCATTCATCCAATCCATAGTTTTTTAACTTGCTGGCAGGAATGCTTTGGGAGACTGTAATAAAAGCTTTGCTAAAGTCAAGATATATCACATCCACCGCTTTCCCCATATCTACAGAGCCAGTTATCTCCTCATAGAAGGCAATCAGGTTGGTGAGGCATGACTTGCCCTTGGTGAATCTATGTTGACTGCTCCTGATCACCTTCCTCTCCTCCAAGTACTTCAAAATGGTTTCCTGGAGGATCTGCTCCATGATTTTTCCAGAGACTGAGGTGAGGCTGACCAGTCTGTAGTTCCCCGGGTTCTCCTTCTTCCCTTTCTAAAAGATGGGCACTATATTTGCCTTTTTCCAATCATCCAGGACCTCCCACGATCACCATGAGTTTTCAAAGATTATCTAGTTGCTCAGGAAGTGAACAAAGCATTCACTTTAATGACACTTTAAATAGTCAAAACTGATGCTCTTACAACTAATGTATAGTTTACTGATGGATCATCAAGAGAAAGAACAGACACAGCATGACAGCTCCTATCTTAATGCCACTTTCCACCAGAACCATAAAGCCAAGATCCCCTTCTCCCCCAGTAAGCTGAAAATCTGATCAGTTCTGATTTTCACAGGACTGATCACCCCACATCCTGGGAGTTGATCCCTGAACATATTTGTGTCCCTCTACACTGTGTTGTTACATTGCAATAGAGCACTATGATAGGATGAGACAGTGACATCACACCTGGGGCACTGAAAGATGTGATGGTGCATACATCGGTTACAATTCAAAGCAGTGGCAGCCCTACCTAAACCCCCTCCTTCTCCAGGAACAAATTCAGGTATCTCTTGAGCATATCTATACTCTGCTTCAGCTGCCTTCCCTTCTAACACACTTCATATGTTTATATATTTCCCTTTGCAGATAGTAGTTCTGTCCAAGTTCCTTACATTTTAGCCTGCATTCCCTTGTTTTAGATCTTTTGAACAAAAAATTACTCCCATTTGAAGCTTAATAATGAGTTCTTAGTCCATCTGCCAGGCTTGTTATTTGGCATATCTAACCTGCAGGAGCCATTACTTTCTATTAAGTTTCTAAAATTGCTTATTTACTTTCAATTGCATGCCAAAAATACTTTAAAATCAAAACAGTTTTTCCAGCTGTACAGTCAACAGAAATATCTTGAATCCATGCACTTCCATGGTGGTTCAATGCTCAATCTGAAAATAGTCAAAACAACTTCTAAAAAACTGTGAAAAGTGTTCTGTCCCAGGTCAGAGACCTCAGAAGCCTAGATTCAACCTCGGAATGAATTTGTGTCTAGAACTGAATAATGATGCAAAGCAGGATCAGCTCCCCTATTATAGCAACAAGAGGGGGAAAGGGCCATTTATTACATTCAGTAAAACAAACACTATTTTTTTCTGATAAAGCGGATGAGAAATAGGATTTTTTTCTTGATATTTCTTTTTAATTGATTACTATTAATTTAACAATAATGACATCAGACACAATCTGCTTTTTCTCAGGGTGTGGGCAAAAGCCAGTTTTTCATCATCCCCGGAGCAAGGACCAAAGCCCTTTTTATTCATGGTGAAGAACAATAAAGCCTAATACTTTGTACTTGGCTAGCACTGCTCAGCTGAAGAGCTTAAAGCACGCCACAATTAAAGGTGTCATTCCATATTCCTTTCTCAAGCAAAACTCCCCTATACGTTTCAATGGGGTTTCGAGGCCGTAATTCGGAGCAGCAGTTGGCTCTTTTGCCGACCAGCTAATTATATCAGGAGATTTTGCTGAAAAAATCAGGTACAAATTATGCTACCCTTGAAGACTGAGTAGCAAAAAAAAGATGATAAAAGCAAAACTATATTTGCTTTGCAATAGTAAACTCCGCGACAGCAGCAAACATTCTGGCCATTAACAGTGGACAGAACAGCCCCAACTTCTTTTTCCTTCTAGCACAGCAGAGGAATGTAGTCTGCATTTGTAGGTTTACAGGTTTTTGTGTAATGCATATAGATTTTAAATGGTATTGCAAGTCAAAATAGCACAATAAGCCTTGAAAAGCAGAAATAAAAAAGAATCTGTGTTTTAACTTAGTGTTGAGTATTTGTACAGCTGGCACCATTTAGTCCGGCATGTATGAGTGAGTGCAAGTTTGTGGTTACAGTTGTATATAAAAATATTGTAGCCTGCTCCTGCTTTAGGAACTAAACTTCAGCTCCCAATAGCTCTCTCTGTAATTCTTTTTCCAAATAAAAGGAAGAACTATTCCTGGCTTGTAATGGTGTATTTCTGTGGCTTCTTGAACTATAATGAAGGGAGTCTGGAATGTTAAAAATTACACATGCAATGCCAGTTCTTAACCCAGTGTAATTTGAGCTTTAAATGTTTTTAAGTTTACATTTTGAGTCTGTTATTGTACAACTTTTTAATTAAAATATTATTATACCTCAGATCACTAACAATGCTTGCTCAGAGATCCATTATCAACCATGCTAGAAATCAGATAAATATAGTAGAGGATTAAACCCATTTGCTAAGAGAATGATTTGATTTGATTTGGCTGATTTCTATCGGTAAAATAGTAGACATACTATTTGCTAGGTTTCAGAGTAACAGCCGTGTTAGTCTGTATTCGCAAAAAGAAAAGGAGTACTTGTGGCACCTTAGAGACTAACCAATTTATTTGAGCATGAGCTTTCGTGAGCTACAGCTCACTTCATCGGATGCATCCGATGAAGTGAGCTGTAGCTCACAAAAGCTCATGCTCAAATAAATTGGTTAGTCTCTAAGGTGCCACAGGTACTCCTTTTCTTTATACTATTTGATGTTTGCTGGATTTCTACAATGGAAATGCCAGTTCTTCCTTCACTATAAATGCTGCCAGTGTTAGTCCATAAAGTGGACTAAACCTGGATGAGATTTAAGAAACAGTTTAACCTGCCATGTTTGTCAGCATCTGAAAAATCAGCTAATCTGTGTATTATAGAGCCTCTATATACCAGACTGATATGCCTGTTGTATGGTATCATATTAAAGACTGTTTGTAACTATGTGTTTTTACATTGTCAAGTACACCAGATCTCAGCTGACACATCTAGGTGTTATCATAATTCAAATAGCAGGGGTGCACACTTTGCAATGTGTGTAGGCCAGGGTGATTACACCCACCAGTCCCTCTGTTCCTCTCTAAAGCTCTCCATGCGCCATGCTCCCATCCTTCTCTAGTTCACAAATTCCCTATAACTCCCCCAATCTTCGCCCGGCCAGAGGTTCTGTGTGCCACCCTCCCTGCCCCATTCTCCCCTCTGCTCATACCAGGTTCCTCCATTCCCCACCCCTCACCATGGGTTCTGTGTGCCCCCCAAATCTCACCTCCTCCTACCCCCGGGGTCCCCAATTCTCCTTCTATGCCAGGCACACTGTGCACACCGCTTTCCCACTTTCCCTCCATTAAGAGGCTCTGTATGCTCCCCATTTCCTCCATCAGAGTTCAGGTCAACTGTCCCAGTCTTCCACCTCCAGCAAGGGCACTTTTATGCTTCTGGTTCTCCAGCTGCCACTTCTCTTGGGTGGAGGTGATGCTCGCTTTTTCGCCTGACCAGGGTATTTTCAGGCTGCACAGATCCCTGATTACAATGTGTTATTCCCAGCAAGACAGACTGCTTAAACAGGCCAGCTTCTGCACTTTGCATACTCTTCAAAGGCTCTGAACAGCTGTAATGACCAGCAGACCCAAGTTCCCACACTGCTCTTTATAAGCAAGCACATTTACTCTTAAGGTAAAAGCATTATAGAGTAACTATAACAAAATAATAAAAGTTCTTATACACATACTCAAGCACAGAATCACCCAAAAGTTTTATGGGGCCTCTGTAGGCCAACATCCTTCCACCCTTCCCAGGAAGGATTTGGGCTCTCTTTTGACAGAAGAGCCTGTCTGGTTGCTGCATCGGAAAGCTATTTAGCCAAAAGTCCTTTCTTTGGTTGTTGGGCCCTGGAGACTCCAATTTGAACCAATATATGCAAACCTCTGTGCAGGGGGTGAGGAGACATCTCTGGAGGTGTTACAGTCTGAGTCAATTTGCTTTAACGCTCACCCACCCACACAGAGTTCTCAGTTCCTGGAGAAGCTGTAGTCACCCCCACCCTCCCCAACCCCCAGCATTACATACAGTCCTTGGCCCACAGTGACAATACAGTAAGCTCTCCCAAAGATGTTGCAGCAAATTGCCATATCTATCACATCCCCATTTCCCACCTCATCTGCATTCTAGGGGCTTTATGTGGTTTCCCTCCTCTCATGCTAGGGTCCCCCAATTTCCCCCGAGGGTGTCTGTGTATCCCTCCAAGTATCCCCCAGACCATGGTTCCCCCTTTCTCCTCCCCACAACAGGGGCTGTGCGCACACACACGCACACCATCTCTTCTCCCCCGCCCCCATTATTTTTGACTGGGAGATTAATCATTCAGGGTTTCAGGGTGTCAATAGCTATTGGGAGGATGAGCAGCAATAGGGTTCTATTAGAAGATGTTAATAGGTGGCATCAACAATTGCAGAGGTGCTTGAAGCTGTGACTATGCTAATCAGATGGTGGGGCAGATTTTAAAACCTCTCTGACAGTTGACCAGAGGTCTGGACATGTCAAGAATAAAGGCTTTCGGGCCTTTTCAGCCTCATGCATTATTTAACCAGCTTGTCTAATTGATCTGCTACTTAGTTGTCTGATTTATTCATAATTGCCTATTTGCTTATTCTTTCATTAATTGATTAATAGCCCTCATTTAATGTCTCCCCAGTATTATTGCCTTATTGCTTCTTTTTCCTATCCCTCCTGGATTCCTTTCTCCCCTTCACTCCACCCTACTGCTCCCACCAGCTCCGCCAACCCCACATATCCACTCCCCCCATCCCTTCCAGAGATGGTCAATACTATTCCTAGACTGACTAGAGGGGTTCTACAAAAATGCACATTGGGCCACTGTTTATAGGGCCTGTGCAGACACTTGACCTCTGTGAGTCTGGAGGGGCAGTAACCAAGTCCACACCAGATCAGATACAAGAAGTTAAAATATGCTGTTCCTCTCAAGTATCTGATAGTGGCACATGCCCCAGATTCTGAGTATTTGGAGTCTTAAAATGTAGATTTTTGAGCACATTGATGTAACATACTTCAGAGTAACATGCTCCAAACTTGTGTAACATAGTTATTAGAATGTGCTCTGGTTTCATAGTGACTTGATGCTTTTATCCACTTCTCCTGATATGACATAGGATTCTTACCCTTCTCATGCTATAATTTATTTTTAGATACAAATTTTGTTTTGCAAGTTTAAGTAAAATTGTTTTATTATTTCCACATAATCAAGGCACAAACAGTTTCACTTTCTTTGAAGCTTTTTTATCTCCCTACAACTGGATTTGAATCTCTATTTCACCACCACAACCCTGTAGCCATAACCACAAGGCCACATAGTCCCAGGGTTGTTTTTGGAGGTGGCAGTGATGTGAGCTATTTTAGAAGCTGCAAGATATAATTTCAGTTATATTTGAAGGAGGATTACTTAGCTTTGAAAGTTCTAAGGGAGCCTTGCCTCCAGTGTTTAGGGGGCAATTGCTGAAACCATCAGCAAAATGCTTGAAGTGACAGACTACCCTCAAGTTCTAACATAAACCACTATGTACAAACAGCAGACACTAACTATAGCTGAACCAATTGTCTTTGCTGCTGCTACCTAACACCTGTCTAGGGCAGAAAAAGATGGGCCATGACACAGAAAGCCAAGCTATAGAGAGTCACTTTATCATTACAGTGAACACCAAATAGCATAAAACCAAGTAGCTTTTGGACTGCTGCTCTTCTGTGTGATAAATGTAATTCAAAGAATAACAATTTTTTTTAAAAATTCCTCAACACGGCCCTCAATTTTGTGGTGAAGTTTGGTACCCCCATTTTTAGGTGTAAGACCAGATGCTAACATTACAGACCCAGCTCTCTGTTTTATGCCTGCCAGCTACCATTTGTGTCTGCAACTAACGGCGAAATTTCACTTGCAAAATTAGAGGCCATTTGTCAAAAATTAAGCCCTTAATTTACAAATTCTGCTCCCCCTTTAGCTCTTAATGTGTCAAGAGAATGGTGCAATATCTCTGACCTTGCCAAGGTTCAAATGTCAGACTCAAAGTGTGACAAAGTCCCAAAACAAGTGACACACAAAAAAATTATTATTCATGCTGGAAAAGCAAAATGTGGTATTTGTCTTTTTAGTGTGACTAATTCCTATAATTTCAATTTAATGATTCTTTAGTTACACCTGAGCTTTTCAACAATAAAAGTGAAGGCATGTGAACTCTGTGAGGAACATAGGTAATTTTGGGACTAAAATGAGTGATGTCCCTCAAAATGAGGGTAATTTGAGAGATATTAATCATTACTCATCCCAGGTCCTGCTCCAGGCAGCCAGGCCCCATAAGTTAATATCACATAATTATTGATACAGTAATGATTTTCATTATTAATTCAAGTTAATGATATTGATTAACTCAGCACTGGGCTGTCTGGGCAAAAACTCTGAGTTTAGGTGTAACGCCTCAGCTGAAAAGAACATTTGCAGCGGAACTAATTACTTCTGGCCTCCTGACAGGAAAATTGCTGCTGTTGCATCCCAATAACAGCTACCCCGCTTGTCCTGAAAATCAGAGTGCGACTTTCTTCCTGCTACGTGGCTCAGTTCAGTGGAGGGACACAAAGGGGAGAGAAGTCCACAGGCCTCACACAAGACCAGCAGGCACAACTGGTCACAACAGAGCTGGGAAAAAAGGAAAGGGCAAGCAGATTAGATTGCTGTTGTGAACCCACTGATCTGAGGCATGCGCTCCAATGCTTAGGGTGGAGGCGGGCACTCAGTGACTAACATATTATAAGTGGAGTTTATTCACTATGATCAATATATTATAGATAAGGTTTCCCTAGCTAGCAAAATGATGGGATAGTCTAGAAATGCATCCGATGCTATGGAAATGGCTCGAGCATGTGTACTTTCCTCTTCATCTATTATTATTGTTATTACCCACATTTTTAAGATGCTCATAGGGTGACCAGACAGCAAATGTGAAAAATCGGGATGGGGGTGGAGGGTAATAGGACCCTATATAAGAAAAAGATGCAAAAATCGGGACTGTCCTTATAAAATCGGGACATCTGATCACCCTAGATGCTTATCACCATAGCATTTGGGCATCTTTTTACATAATTTTGATTCAGTGACAAAATAAATAAATAATTCCTCAAATTATTAATCATACACTCGACAACAGCCTCCTTTTCACATACCTGCCACACCAAATCAACTATCCTACAGAGACCAGTGATGGGGAAATACCAACAGATTCCAAAACCAGCAGCTAGTTTCCATTCTAACACAGAGATACAGCTTACTTCCAAGCTAAGTGGCCAAGTTCTGACTCAGCCATGTCTTGAATAGGAGCAAATTTCATCTGCAAATGTCCTGTTCCCAGATAAGTCCTACCCTTGGGAATGGCAGCTAAACCATTCCTGCCAGAGGCCAGGTGATGTGGGCTATGAGATTCTGGACCGGGAACTGTACTATTAGGGCTTTAACCAGAACCTTACACTTCACACCAAGATAAGCTGGTAGTCAGTGCAGGGTGAGAACACAGGCATAATTTGCTCTTGCTGGTCTATCCTGCTCACTGGGAGAGCAGCCACATTCTGTACTGGCTGAAGCACTTGTGTGACATGCAGAGGCAAAGAGGGCGCTAGAGAAGGGCAAAGAGCTACAAGAAACATTTTTTTAATAAATGAAAAATTCCTCAGCTCAAATGTTTTGGGTGATCATCAACAAATTCCAAAGAAGTATTATCAGCCAACACAAAGTGAGGCTTCACTTTACTATTTAATAATGATATCAGACAAATGTCTCATTAGGACAAAGCTGCATTTGTATACTCTTTAAGGTCATGCCTATTCTGAGTTTTTAATTCACTTTTTATTTTTTGGAAACACGATTCTCCTTTGGATGCAATTAAAAACATGTCAACAAGAAAAAAATAAATGAAAAGAATTACTGTTGAGTGGAAAATTAATGGGCTGAGGAAGCCATTAAATACAACCACCCCCATCTCTGCCCTGACTTAACTTGGGACATCAGAAGCTCTAAGCCCAGTTATGGTCATTATTACTGTTATTTAATACTTATACTATGGTAGTACCCTAAGACGCCAACCATTCTGCTCCGTGTTATACAAACACAGAGCAAGGCACAGGCCCATCACCGAAGAGCTCCCAGTGGTCATCAGGTTTGGTTTTCAGTGAAGGCAAAAGTTGCTGTTGCATTCTAAGAAGAATGTCACAAGAAAACTAGAAGAAAAAAACATTTCCCTGAAACCCATCTTTGTAAAGTATCAAAATATTTTTCCATCCAGTGAAATAGCTATAAATAATGTTTTAAACTATTAAAAAGGTAAATGCAGAAAAAGGGCTATTTACATAAGAGCATTTTGTGTTGTTTCAGTTTAATTTGTCACTGATCTAGGAGCCTCATACGTTAGCTGGAGGGAATCCAGAGCTTTCAAAGGTTTTCTGTCAGGGCTTGAAAAGTTGCCAGTTTTTTTAATGGAGCCGAGCAGTCTCAGGCCTGTTGTTCTCAGCGATTTTGTGAGCCAGGGCCGCATGTTAGCAGGAAACAGAGCCAAGTGGGCTTCCTGAGCGTCTGAGAGAGGAAACACTGTAATAAGCATGGAGGCTGTGGTTAAAAATAACTCTGGTATATAAAGGCTGCAGAGAATCCCCTCTCTCACTCATATACGCCACGGCCTCTTGGCTGGCTGCTTCATGCTGATTTCATGTGAGTGAGACTCTTTGACATCTACACAGAGCAGGTGGTTTTTAAGCAAATGGAGACAGAAAACAATTCTATGGAGAACTGAAGCCCAAGAATTCAGCGTATCAGGCATTTAATAGTTTACATGTTGCCAGAAAGCTGCATCCTAGCTTTTGTTTCAAAACCTTTGCATGTAAGGATAGGATAAGGCTGTGTGTAGAACTCTTAAACCCCAAAATTTGCATAGAAATTAAAAAAACCCATATGGGACAGTGACTGTATTGTTTTTCTGTGATCTGAAATTCGCAAAAGAGAAGAATAGCCTGAATCACACAAGCTCTCTGTCCCCTCTGAAAGCGGACACAAACCCTGTGAGTGCTAGACCATCACAGCTAACATTGCAGTTGTTGCTTTGGCTTGAATCAGAGCTTTTGTCTTCTCATTCACTTTGAGGAACCTACCAGGAGCAAATACTAAATTTGTAGATATTCAACTATATTTGTAATTGAAATGCATGTTTTGCTGCATAGTATTAGTGCATTATCAAACAGAGCACTGTATACATTTTTCAATGCATTTATTTTGTGTACAATTCCATCCTCCTTTTCTTTATTGGAGGGGATGATTTCTCTTGCAATGTAAGACAAATTCATTCTGGGTATTTAGCAAATGAAAGCACCCTTTGCTCTACAGTAACTTGATACAAACCTGCTGCCTTCCAGTGAGCTCTGGTCTGAAAACATCCTTTGTAACTCACATGATGCCATAACTGGCAAAAACAGCCATCCCAGACTCATAACATTAGTTTTTATTATTACAAGCATTTATTTGGCACCCATCATGATGGTAAATATAAAAAGTTATCCACATGATTTTAAAAGTTGCATTATATCAGTCTGCCCCTTTAAAATTAATTACTTAAAATGGATGCAATATTTAAAGAGACTTCAAAAGAATTGTCTAGGAGAACTGGTATTTATTTACAGTAGTACCTGGATATACTCTAATATCATAAATCCATAATTTTGGCTGACGAGGATTGTACTGAAGATTGGCACTCAGTGCCCTTCTAAAATTCATCAACAGAAGTAGGTTCGGTGCTTCTTGTGATTATTTGTCGTGGACACCTTGGAGTACAGTTTCAGGGATATGTAAAGAAGGGAAGTTGAGAGTTCTGTTCCTGAATGGACAATACTTTCTACCAATTACTAAGTGGCATTTTTCATCCCAAACTTTACCAGGAATTTACATATGCAAGTGTTTTAAAATAGAGGCACACAAATAATTGGAACAAAATGACACTCGCAAAAATGGAGACCAGTGATCTGAAAGAAGTCCGTCCCTAAATATGCTACTACACTTTCAAAAGTTTATGTAGTACTGTAATTATTTGTATTATTGGAAAAATCTGTGCAGTTTTTGGATGCTTTAATTATCTAAGTCTGAACAGAACTTCAGGTTCCAGGAAGACAAATGAGATCAGCTACTCTGTATGTAAAGAATAATCTACAACGTAAAGATCCCTGTCTTCCTCTCCCTGGTTAATTCACCAGACTCTGATTCATACTTCCATGTATTCAAATAGAGAAAGTCATTCCAGGCAGCAGCAGCCAATTAACAGTGTCACAGTTAGTGAAACTCTTTCTTCAATATTTCCCATTACTCAGCTCCAGATACACAGGACATATGACTAATAAATAATACAGGTGCTGTACAAAGATGATATTTTCTAAATGAGAACTAAACATATATTTATCACTCCATATACGTTTTTCCCTCATGAACTCCATCTCTGTATAATTTGATAATACACTTGCATCTATCTGTTTAGTTAAAAATGTGAAACTAGCAAGACTTTTGGACATTAGTGAAGAAGCATCTTCACCTCCTATTTCCAGTTTTGGCTAGGTCATCCCCGCCGCAAAGTTTGAAATGTTTAACTTCATGCTGACAAAATGGTCTACTAAAATAATCAGCAATGCTTCTATGAGAGCTTTGGCTGTACCAAATCTCACAAGCTAAACAGGCTTGGGTCTAGTCTGTAATTAGATGGGAAACCCTTAAGGAAAACACTGGGGCTGTAGAGATGGTTTTGTTTTTAATCGTTAAGTGCTATACTCGACTGGTTTACACTTTCAGTCCTCAATACACCACAGTTTACACCTTATTCTTTGGGTTGCATGGCTGATATCAGGGAAAATAAACATTAGTTTTTATACCGGTTCAGCATTATTTAGTGCCCCAAATGGCCACAAAAGACACAGTCACTTTCCTTCTCACCATTGTCTTCTCACAGGTATTCTGTAACTTTTCTCACACTTCAGATAAACATAATCTGTAAACATGAAAGTTTGGGCAGCATCTGCTCATTAATGTAACAGGGATTGAATGGGTTCATTTCCTGTGGAGATTCCAATAATTCTGACATTTGTAGATATGATGTTTTTTCCCCAAAGTCTCTAACATCTCTCCAGATTAATGAAATTGCTTAACTCAGAGCTCACTTTAGGAATCATAACTTTCAGAGAGACTCATTGTGCCATATAAACATGTCCAGTCACATCCTCCTTGGTGGCTCTGTCAGGCATCCAATTCCCCCATCTAGCGATATGACCCACCATCAAGCCCCTCTTGCCACACTGAACATTTGATTCCCTCCCTCAAGTTGGATACCAGGCATGCTTACAAATAGCAGCACTTTGGGTGGGCTGTCTCTTTTAAAATCACATTAATTCAGATACAACTTCCAGGCCAGGGATTGTCTCTCTATCTGCCTCTGAGCAGTGCCCAGCCTAATGAAGCCCCAATCCGGATGGATGCTACCGTAATATACATCTTTATAAAGAATAAGTTATCTTTTTAAATTAAATGATACAAGCACTTTCTGCCCCACTCTACTATCAACCCCATGAGGTGCAAACTCTTCACTGTACGTTTGAATGTTTAACAAATTGCAGATTTCAAAAAAGAGTATTCGGCTAGGTTTGAAAGTCACTAATTGTGATCTGTTCCTCTGACCATTTCGGTGGTTTCACAGAAGTTCCCATTTTGTGGCATTTGCGTTTAGATACTCTGCAGAAATTCTGAAGCTGTGGTTCACCCATTTTTCTATAAGATTAAAAAAATGAACTAACAGGCAGAATTGAGTTCTTAATCCTTAATTGACAGCTAAACATGAAATGCAGGCTACATAGCCTCATGCGAATTCAAAATATTTCCTGGCGAATGATGACAGGAACCAAACTGTATATCTAAGCAAAGCAGGTAACTAATAAACTGGCATAAGTATTTTTGGGGTGAAAGCTCCCTAAATAACTTTATGGACAGACTGGTTTGAAATACATTAAAGATTGCATCCATAGCTGCTTACTCTCCCAAACCAAAATAATAAGAAATCAGTTACTGAAGAAAATGTTAATTCTGAATATATCAAATGCAGATTATTTAAAATACAAACTAATTTCCCTTCATGCAAACTTCCATCATGAAGGATTTAATTTCCTCATGATTAGTAAGATCCATAAACTACTTTAACAGCCAGATCACATTTTTCATGCATATTTCTGGGCAACTTAATACTGTTTTTACAGGTAGAACTATTTGTGGAAATGTAGCCTAGTCCCATTTTCTTCTAGATCAACAGAAGTCACCTGGCTGGGTCTGTAACCACCACTATCTGGTTGATGTTTGTGAGCCTTTGTGAAATGAGTTAGCAGTGGTCTCCATGGACAGCACAAAAACCACCATCAGAAATGATAGAAAAGGTAGCACTGTTAATAATACTGCAGAAAAGGAAAAAGTGTTCAATAAATATTTCTGTTTTGTATTTGGGGAAAAAGTCAGATGATGTATTCATACCATACAATTCTGATGCAACTGATAAAATACATTCCATTTCAACAGTAACTAAAGAGGATGTTAAACAGCAGCTACTAAAATTGGACATTTTTAAATCAGCTAGTCTGGATAACTTGCATTCAAGAGTTTTACACAACCTGGCTGAGGTACTCTCTGGACCATTAATGCTCATTTTCGGTAAGTCTTGGAACATTGGGCAAGAGTTCCAGAGGAGTGGAAGAAAGTTTGTGTTGTTCCAGTATTTAAAGAGGTAAACAGGATGAGCCAGGTAATTACAGACCTGTCAGCTGACCATCAATCCTGGGAAAAACAATGGAACAGCTGATACAGGACTCAGTTAATAAAGAATTAAAGGGAGTAATATGATTAATGCCAATCAACATGGGTTTAAGGAAAATAGATTTTGTGAAATTAAACTAGATTTTTTAATTAAATTACAGATTTGGTTGATAAAGGTAATCATGTTGATGTAATTTACTCAGACTTCTGTAAGGCATTTGACTTGGTACCACATATAGTTAAAAAACTAGAATGATACAAAATCAACATGGCACATAGCTGAATTAAAAACTGGCTAATTGATAGGTCTCAAAATATAATTGTAAACAAGGAAACATAATTCAGCAGGCATGTGTTTCTAGTGGTATCCCAGAGGGATCAGTTCATGGCTTTTCACTTTGTAACATTTTTATATATGATTTAGAATAAAACATAAAATCATTACCGATAAAGTTTGCAGATGACACAGAGATTGGGAGAGTGATAATTAATGAAGAGGACAGGTCACTGATATAGAGGGATCCGGATCATTTGGTAAACTGGCACAAACAAACAATAGGTGTTTCAATATGGCCAACTATAAGGTCATGCATCTAGGAACAAAGAATATAGGCCATATTTACAAGATAGGGGACTCCATCCTGGGAATCAGTGACTCTGAAAAAGATTTGGGGTCATGATGGATAATCATCAGAACATGAGCTCCCAATGTGATGCTGTGGCTAAAAGGGCTAATGCATTCCTTGGATGTATAAAACAGGAGAATACCAAGTAGCAGTAAAGAGATTATTTTACCTCTGTATTTGGCACTGGTCCAACTGCTACTGGAATACTGTGTCCAGTTCCGGTATCCACACTTCAAGAAAGATGTTGAAAAATTGGAAAGGATTCAGAGAACCCTACAAGAATGATTAAAGATTTTAAAGTCATTTATAGTGAATGACTCATGGAGCTCAATCTATTTTAGTTTGTCAAAGAAAAGCTTAAGGAGTGATTTGATCATAGTCTATAAGTGCCTACACTGGGAACAGAGATCTGATAACAGAGAGCTCTTTAACCTAGCAGATAAATGTATAACAAGATCCAATGGCTGGAAGCTGAAGCTAGAAAAATTCATACTAGAAATAAGGTGCAAATTTTTAACAATGAGGGTAATTAACCATGGGAACAGTTTATGAAGGGTTGTGTTGGACTTTCCATCACTGTAAATCTTTTACTCAAGATTGAAGGTTTTTCTAAAAGACATGCTCAGTCCAATGGCAGCTATTGGACTTGACGCAGAAATTAATCAATCAAAGATTTATGGCCTGTGTTATGCAGGAGGTCAAGCTAGATGATCACAATGGTCCCTTCTGGCCTTAAAAAAAAAAATCTATGAATTGGCACAACATGGCCCCTGTGTTTTTTCACATTTTCTTTTAAAAATGTTAAATATCCAGCTAGCTACCTAGATAGCAACCAGAGTCTGTAGAAAAAGATAATGAAATAAAGAAATTGTCAGACCCATAAAAGAAAATGGCATGATAATAAAAAGCAAGATAAGCTGAAGAAGCATCAGTGAGATGTGACTCTAAGAAACTGCTTCATGTGTGTAAACAATTACCAACACAATTCCAGATTCACAGTGGTATCACCAAAGGAAAAGGTGGAAGATGGTAACAGTGAAAACAGAACAAAAGATGATACTACATCTTAATTTAGTTCTCAGCCAACCAGAGCCAACAATTCCTACCAATGGATCTGAAGAGGGTGAAGAATTAAACATTTCACTGTTAAAAATGTCAGAAGCAGAAATAGAAAATACAATTAAGCAGCTAAAAAATGGCGAAGTGCCTTGTCAAGGTAAACTCACTGCTGAAATGCTTCAAGGTTGGGAGGATATGATAGTACATGAAATGCATAAACTTTACAATATCATTTGGGAGAAAGAACTCTGCCCAGCGGATTGGAAGAAAGGTGTGATCTGTAAACTACCAAAGAAAGGCAACCAACTGATGTGAGATCACTGTTGAGAAACATTACTTTCAGTATCTGTAAAAGTGTTCTGCAATATACTATTGAACAGAATCAAACTGGTCACAGATGAAAAATTGCACAATGAGCAAGCAGGCTTTAGACTAAAAGATCACGTGCAGAGCACATCTTTACAAAATGATTGAGAAAGAGTTTGCTTACCAGAGACAATTAGTCTTGAATTTCATAGATTTCACCAAAGCTTTTGATTGCATTCATAGAGCGTCGCTATGAAAGATGTTGTGAGAAAATGGCCAACCTAGAAAGATAGTGTCACTGGTCAAGATGCTGTATGAAGGTTCAAATGCTGTGTAAGGACAGAAAGTGGAGAGACCAATTGGCTTGATATCATCACTGGAGCATGGCAGAGTTGCATGTTATCACTCCTTCTCTGCATTGTGATAGATTATGTGATGCAAAGAGCAACATCAAAGGAAGATACAGGAGTTATGTGAAGTAGAGGAAATTTTCGAGATCTTGACTTCTCAGATCACATTGGACACAGATGATGATGCCAGGAAAACGACCATGATCAGTGTCAAACATGAGGCTGCCAAAGTAGGATTAAGAATCAGCCAAAAGAAAAGTAAAGTCATGACAATTGAAAGAGGAGTCAGCAATGATGGTACATATGTTATATCTGGAAAGCACAATCAGTGGTGATGGACAACTTCATAAGTAGTGAAAGCAAGAATTGGGAAGGCAAGTGGAGTTTTTTCGAGACTGGCAAATATTTGGAAAAGTCAGGAGATTCACACAAGAACCAAGATAAAGTTACACAATGTTACTAGTGATACGCACACTGGTAAATGCTTCTGAAACTTGGCAACTGTTATAAGCCAACAACAGGAAACCTAATGCGCTCCATCAGAGATGCTTGGAGAAAATACTTGGTGTCAACTAGTGGGATAAAATAACTAATGCTGATGTGTTAAAAGAACTGGCCAACAGATGGCAAGGAAAGTGATTTGAGAAAGAAAGCTGAAGTGGTATTGGCATGTTGTACAAATGTCAAAAAAGTACCCTTATATAAGTCCTTGACTTAGGGAAGATGGAAAATAGAAGACCAACAGATGCCACTCTCATAGAAGCAAACTACAGTGAAGTAGGAAACATGGCACTTGACAGACAGAGTTGGAAACACTGAGTTGCCTCGCATGACAGCTTCTCATAATAACAATAGTTACCTATTTATACTGCACACATAATGTGGCATCTGAACACCTTTCATGATAGCATCTGAGCACCATGTCAACATACCTACATAATATGTATCAACATATACAATGCCCAAAAAGACCACAAAGAAAAAAAATCTGCCTTGTTGGCTGTTTTAGCAAGGTCTGAATGCAAATTAAAGGTCAAACGCATCTGACATTACTCCACTGAAATCAATGGAATTATGTTGGGGATTAATTTGGCCCAAGGACAAGAGGTGTCCCTCTGGGACATGCCTGAGAGACATTGGGAGGCAAGTTTACACAGTCATTACCTGAGCTTTACCAGGATAGATAACATACTTTAGTCTTAGCATGGCCAGTCTCGCACCTTCCACAGGCACTAATTCCAGTGTGTAATTCAAAGTTAAATTTTAAAAAAATTATGAATACAAATTAATTAATCTATATCTGCTTGGTACATAGTTGAGAGAAAGATACATTAATACATGTCTTTCCTGCTTACGCAACATGTGAACAGTCAAGATATATTGCTGGTGCTGTAGTTTTGAGCCAAACAATAGTATGCAAAGGTAACGGCCCTGATTCTGATCTCACGCCAATGTCAGTCCACGGAACATCAGGCTGAGGCCATCTATGGACTGTCCAGTGAGAAAGGAGCGCTCCTGTTTGAATTCTGGGCTGACACAGAATGTTCGATAGATAAGGCATGTCCTGCTGCTGACCCAGGTACAATCAGCAACAGATCCCATTGCAGCCTTTCTGTATTGCTGCATTCCCTTTATATAGCACTAGGTCTGACCCATTCATTAAAGTTTAGGGTCCTGATTACAGTCTATTAAAAAGTTGGTTATTGGTTCCCTTTGATATAAGAAGACCAACAGAGATCAGCAATAAATTATAGAAAACCAACCTTGCCAACATAATATGCAGTTTTCAAACTGGAGTATCTTGTGTCCTATTCTAGCTGAAGACCTCCCAAATCTCACCCATTAAGCATTCTACTCACAGCAGATTAAAGAATACACTTTGCAATAATTTCCTTTTAATTTCAGATACCTTGCTTTTTACACATTAGTGTAACTCCACTGGCTTCAGTGGCATTATTCCAAAATTACACTCGTGTAAATTAAATCAGTGTAATCTGGTTTTGGATATTTATTAAAAAGACTTCCATAGGGTGAGAAACGAAGCAGTTTCAACACAATGATAATGAAGCCAGAGGAAGATTGTGGCAAACTGTTACAAGGGTCGCACATAGGGTGACCAGACAGCAAGTGTGAAAAATCGGAATGGGGTGGGGGGTAATAGGAGCCTATATAAGAAAAAGACCCAAAAATTGCGGCTATCCCGATAAAATCAGGACATCTGATCACCCTAATCACACGTAACTAGTGACTCACAACGTAAGTAAACTCTGTTCACATTCAACTCATGGAGTTCAATATACTGAAATTTTTTAGCTTAATGGCTCTACTGAGGACAAAGAGAAACTGGAGGCGGAGAGCTGATTATTTCATGTACTTGGCTTTCATCTTCAGCATCCACTTAATGTTTCTTTTATTCAAAGAAGAAAACACAACATACTTTAGGTGACACAGAGTGACTATGGAGTTGCATATTCATATGTGCTTCCAGCACATAATGGAAAACAGAATCTGACTAGAACTTTGTCATTAAACTTACACTTACAGTTGTCTACCCTAGAAACAAAATATTTTTTGTAGCAGTTGCTGAAATCACAAGAATATAAACTGACACAGACACTCGGCATGTTATCCAGGGAACATACGCATTCATTCAGAATTCAACAGAAGACACTTTCTTGGCTGACTCATATCACCATATATACATAGTGTGCACTTACAAATATTTTATTAGAGGAAAAGAGTTTGCATTTAAAAATTACACAGTGTGACATTACATTGCGGTGAGTCATACATCTTTGTGTACTTTGTTACCATGCATTCAAGTGCATTGATTCTAGTCCATTCACAGGAGATTTACTGCTCCTCCTGGCCATTTTGTAAACTTTTAAATTAAAATGTAAAGATACAAATTATTCAACCAATATTTTGGTTTTTTTAATAACTTGTAGCTATTTAAAAACATCAGTTAATTACCACAGTTATTGTGTTTCCCTGAGACAGATGCCTACGTGGACCCACACTTCTGAGATTAAAGCCCCCAGCACACAAACTCAGAATCCTGAGGCCAGTCTACCTTGCTCCCCATCTCTTACAGGGATCTCAGGGTATAAAAGGGGGAGTTGTCCCCAAACACCATTAATTTTTCCCCACTAATTCAGGAATCCCTTTAGATTGCAAAGAAGGGGGAATGTGGGCAGGAAGCGTGGATCTGTCTGTGGGCATCATCTCAGAGAACCACAGTTACTGGGGTAAATCACCATTCTTCTCCTTTGAGAATTGGCCACGTGGATCCCTGTTCTTGGATGACTGACAAGCAGCAGTGACCCTCAGCATGAGTCTGAGGAGTGTTAGTTAAAGGTAACTGGGAGGTAGCTTCGCCAAACTGGCATCAGATCAGGATGCCAAGGTGAAGACCAAAATTTATGTGATGTCTGCCAAACTACAGAATTTACTAGGATTATTTTATTTCATAATGTCACTAGGCTTTGGCAATCTTTGTACAGCATAGTGAAGAACAGATGGAGACCTGAGATTCCACTAAGGTAAAGAAAGTCTCTATCTCTTTTCCTTGCAGAAGCCTGCTGCAGTTTCCACGATATGCATCTGAGGAAGTGAGCTGTAGCTCACGAAAGCTTATGCTCTAATAAATTGGTTAGTCTCTAAGGTGCCACAAGTCCTCCTTTTCTTTTTGCGAATACAGACTAACACGGCTGCTACTCTGAAACCTGTCAGTATGCACAAAATAAATCCCCACTGCTTTTTGTTCATCTGGATGGGTGGTGGCACTGAAGTATTCCTAGTATAGATAATGTTCCAGCAATTTCCCATGTTTTTTACTAGTTTGTTAATTAGGCCTTTCTCATGTGTAGTTCTGACCACATCACCCTCCTCTTTTAATCGCTCCACTGCCTCCTTCTTTTTCTCCATATCAGGATCAAGTTTCATGTCCTCACATTCAAAGCCTTTCACAGCTCTGCCTCCTCTATGCACCCCTGTATTTTATTAAACCACCCCACCTACTCTACTCAGTTGCTCTGATTGACCCTTCGCTAGCTTCACACAAACGTCTCTGCTCCTTCCACGCGGTGCCCTCCCTGAGATGGATATAAGGCCACTACTGTCTCCTCCTTCATGTCCCCTCTCAAGACCCAGCTCTCCTGTGATGTCCACAATAAACTGCTAATACATGACTGTTCAGCTCTGAGTTGAGGGGATATATATTTATACATTTAGGCCTGGTCTACACTTAAAATTTAAGCGAAAAATCCATACCTCTCAGCGATGTATCTATGGTAATCTAACCCTTGGTGGAGATACAACTATATTGATGGAGAATAGTTTTGTCAACCTAGCTACCATTACTTGGGAAGGTAGTTTACCTACAGCAACAAAAACCCCCTTCTCCCAAAACAAAACAAAACCCTTCAGTTGATCTAGGCTGAATCTACACTGTGGGTTTATGCTGGCATAGCAATGGCGCTGTAGACCCCATGGTGCAGACACGTCTAAAAACTGTATATATCAATTGTGTATATATTGGGTTTCCCTCCCCACCCTCCATCTTCACCCACCCTTTGCAAATCGATGGTCTAAATTGTGAGTTCTTTTGAACCAGGACCAAGTGTTCATACAGCATCAAGTACAATGGTCCTCAGTCCTGACTGAGACCTCTATACATTATTGCAATATAAGTAACGAACAATAATAATCAATTACATTGTTAATTTTTAGACAATTTCAGAGCAAAATCCCACAAAGACAACATTCCAGCTGAAACCCTATGGTATGATTCTTCTCTTACATAGCTGTCAGGTGTACCTCCAAACACCTGGAAAACTAGGGCGTCAGTAGAGTCACAGATGAGACCTGGAGCACATACCTTATGTTTGGAGGCTGAGGGCCAGCTCCAAGAGCAGCACTCATAGATATGCAGGGCTGGATGGGAGCTCCAGAGAATCTACCCCATGCTGAGTCAAGACCAAGTTTTACCTAGACCATCCCTGACAGATCTTTGTCCAACCTGTTCTCAAAAACCTCCCATTAAGATTCCACAACTCCTTTGATAACCTACTGCAGCACCTAACTATCCTGATTGTTAAAAAGTTGTCCCTAATTTACCTAAACCTCCTTTGGTGCAGATTAAACAGCAGCGTGCATTGATAACAAGGTAGGGGGCATGCCATGCATTGGACTATGGCAAAGTCCGGCTTGGGTGCCCAGTAAACTGCATGCTTGTTTCAAACAAGACAGGCCAATACGCTGCGGGGAGCCCCCTGCTCTGCCCCAGCGGGGATGGACACTGTAGCTGGTGCAGCTTGGACCTCAGGGACTTATGGGGCCCGTGCGGCTTCCCAGCCCTGGGAAGTGCCTGAGCATTTCCCCCGGAGGGAGGCCCTCCTGGTTGGGGACGGTTTACACCCAAGCAGGACTTGTCCCTAGTCCCAGGCCGCAGCCCGGCTGAGAAATAAGAAACTAGACATGATTGCATCGTTAGCGGTAAAGAAAGGACACTGCTGGCCACAGCGCTCCGGCCCCGCGGGAAACCCTTAAACCGCCCCTCCCGCTCCTGCCCCACGGGAAACCATGAACCCCCGCCCCCCCGCTCCTTCCGCACGGGAGACCCTGAACCGCCCCCCCTCTCCTGCCCCACGCGAAACCCTTAAACCGCCCCCCCCGCTCCTGCCCCACGGGAAACCATGAACCCCCGCCCCCCCGCTCCTTCCGCACGGGAGACCCTGAACCGCCCCCCCCCTCCTGCCCCACGCGAAACCCTTAAACCGCCCCTCCCGCTCCTGCCCCACGGGAAACCATGAACCCCCGCCCCCCCGCTCCTTCCGCACGGGAGACCCTGAACCGCCCCCCCGCTCCTGCCCCACGCGAAACCATGAACCCCCGCCCCCCCGCTCCTTCCGCACGGGAGACCCTGAACCGCCCCCACCACTCTTGCCCCGCGGGAAGCCCTGACCCCCCCCCGGGTGGCCCCGGTGCAGAGAGGGGAGCTGTACTGGGGAAACTCGGGTCCCGTTTCACTGGCACTCTAGGGGCCCCGGGGCTGATCAGCGGCAGCCCAGGTGGGGGGCCGGGGGGGGCCGGGGGCCGGGGCCGGGACCGGGGGCCGGGGGGACCCGGGGGGACCCGGGGGCCGGGGCCGGGACCGGCCGCTCCGCCCTGCTCAGGCTAGAGCTGCAGCTGCAGCAGCCGCCGCTGCCTCCTTTTATAGCGGGGCTAAATTTAGGTTGCGCCTGGCTCGTTCCCTCCCGCCCCGTCCGGGACGCGTTTCCTCCGCTCCCTGCAATTGGCTTGAGGGCTCTGGCGGCCCGGGCTATAAGGCAGGGAGGGCCCGGGAGCCGCCAGCTCGCAGCCCCTCCAGCCATCGCCCCGGAGCAGCCGAGCCGGGACGCACCATGGCGCTGAGCGACACGATCCTGCCCTCGTTCGCCACCTTCGCCAGCCCCTGCAGGGAGAAAACTTTCCACGAAGTGAGTGTCCGCGAAGCGCCTGGGCGGGCCAGCCGGGGGCCCGCGTCCTGACGCGCCAGACGCCCTTTTCCCCCAGCCCCAAACTCCTCTGGCCGGGGAGGTCCAGAGGGATGCAGCTACCCACTGCTCCTGCAAAGGGACAGCTGGATAGTAATGACCTGACTCCTGCAAAGGCTTGGGTGGGAAATGCTGTGGAGTGTCAGCATGTGTGTGCAGTGCTAGGGGTGGGGAGTATGTGCAGGGGGAATGCCCCATGAAGTGCTGGGGCATTATAGCATTTTGAGTAACACTGATTGGGAGTAAACGCTAGCCCTGGAGCAGATGGGTTAACCCTGTCCATTAGCAGAGATTCGTGGATCCTCTCCCCTGAGCTCTAATATTCTCTGCTTTTCTTTCTCAGAGATGGAAATGTGACCAGGAGGACAAGGCCCCTGCCAACAGCTGCACCATGCCAGAACTGAGGCCAGGACTGGGCAGCCTCTCCCCTCGCAAAGAGGATGAAGATCTCAACAATGTTTTGGATTTTATCCTTTCCATGGGCAACGACAACTTCAGCCAGAACTCACCTAGTGGGGACTATCCCTCAGCACAGACAGAGCCTAGCAGCTTCTACCAGACAAATCCATCTTCTGGATGCTACAGTTCCCTGGGACAGAGCAATCCACCTCCTTACAACTCCAGCCTCATGTCAGAGATGATCAGATCTGAAATGGACCCAAACTTCTGCCTCCCCAGTCATGTCCAGGGACGATTCTTTGTGACATCCAGCTTTGGGAGCCCACACTTTGTGGACAACATTAAGCCAGAACCTGACATGGACAATTATGGGCCTGTCATGGGCCTCGTCCCTCAGACTTGCCCTAAGATCAAGCAAGAAGGCAATGCAACCTGCATGATGGCCTACGAGCAGCCCAGGATGGCCAGCTCACCCCAGATCCCTGGCACAGAGACACCCCCTCTGAGCCCTGATGACCTCATGGTGACTGACTGCCAAACACAGATGATCTGCCCCTCATCAATGTCATTCCAACAAAGCTATCACTCTGCCACAGGCTTCCACCATCACCAGACCCACTTCCAGTACCAGAGTGCCTCTCAGTTTGGCTTGTTTGAGGACAGCCTGCCCTTGCAACCCTCAGCTCCAAGAGGCATACTAACTCCTCCTTCCTCTCCCTTGGAGCTGATGGATTCCAAGCCCAAAAGAGGGCGACGATCCTGGCCCAGGAAGAGGACAGCCACACACACATGCACTTATGCAGGCTGTGGGAAAACCTATACCAAGAGTTCCCACTTGAAGGCCCACCTTAGAACACACACAGGTAAATACAGCGCAATGCTTGGCTATATGGGGCAACCACGCGGTTTGCCATGTACGGATGCTAAGAAACCCTCGGCCACAGAATTAGTTCTAAGAGCAGAATGTAACCTGAATTGTGTGAGAAGTTCATTAATCCTACAAAAAGAACAGGAGTACTTGTGGCACCTTAGAGACTAACCAATTTATTTAAGCATGAGCTTTCATGAGCTGCAGCTCACTTCATCGGATGTAGCTTACGAAAGCTTATGCTCAAATAAATTGGTTAGTCTCTAAGGTGCCACAAGTACTCCTTTTCTTTTTGCGAATACAGACTAACACGGCTGTTACTCTGAAACCTGTCATTAATCCTACAGAGTCTGTAAACTACATGCATGCCCAACCACAGTCTGAGAGGTTAATAACCCTGTCGTGGCTGGGCGCAGTCTGCATGTGTTTTTGCTTAAGTTTTTCCAACATAACAACGAGTGATACTTGCACCAATGGCCCTCCAATCACTTCCTCCCCCCCCCCCCGCAAAAAAACCAAACAAACCCACAACCATACTCCAAGCAGAGAGCTTCCTCTGCCCAGAGAAGGGAGAAGAGTGGCTACTGCAATTTAATTATCCTGGGAGGCACTTTGATACTATAGTGCTGGGCACCAACATAAAATGCTACGCTAAAATAAATGTTAGGAATATGCTGAGATCTAGTGAGAGAATTTACAACCCTTCTAGTGTTTGGGAGCTGCCTTTATGTGGGAGGAATTCACTGAGTCATGGTCTGTCTGATTTTCCCAACAGGTGAGAAACCTTATCACTGTAACTGGGAAGGCTGCGGCTGGAAGTTTGCTCGCTCTGATGAACTGACTCGTCACTATCGCAAGCACACTGGCCACCGGCCCTTCCAGTGCCACCTCTGTGACAGGGCTTTCTCCAGGTCAGACCACCTGGCTCTGCACATGAAAAGGCACATGTAGCTATAGAGACTCGGTACTGCACATCAGACATTATTTAACGGCTCAGGTGCAGAATCGTTCAAAAATCTGTAGCTGGTACTACTTAGAGGCAACAAAGCTCTAGCCATGGATGGGAAGGAAGAATTTGACTCAAGGAGGTTTAGCCTGTCATCTCCTGAAGAGAATTTAAAGGGACTGTAATAGTGTGACTGTCCACTTCACTCAAGAGAATATGGTTTATTTATAGAGCTTCTGTGAAGGGTAAACTCAACAAGACTCCATGCAGATTGTATAGAAGAAGCTGTAAATACTGTACCTCTGATTGTAATTGCCCAATACATAAGCTTTATAAGACAATGTTTGTATGGAAACTGCCTGAAGTCAACCCTAGATGGGATTAAATGAATGTTTCTGTCGATGATATTTTAGATTTCAGTTGAAGGCATGGCTAAGAGAAACACTCTGATTGTTAGACTATTTGTTTCATTGGTGCAATAATATTCTTGTCTGCCATGATCTACACTAGAAGTACAGGGCTTGATGTCTTGTAAAAAAATAACCTATTTTACTGATTGATTTTTTTTTTATATATTGTACATTGAGAAATGTTGTAATGTATTATGTAAATAAGACAAATGGGCATTTTGCCTATTTCTGTTTTTATTAAAAAAGTAGCAATTTTTCAATGTTTGAAAACATTCTCTTTTTAATAAAATAAATGTTTAAGAGATGTGATCACACTTTATATCTTATTTGAGAGCCAGTCATTATCCTTCCCAACAGCTGAATCAACAGCCTCCTGGAAATGTTTTAAATGAGAAAAAATTATAGGAGGACATTTAAAAAAAAAATCAGGTCCCTGTTCTAAAAACAGGACAAAATTAGGTGTAAAACTCCTGATTAGTTATAGCTGAACTACAGAAAATTCAATGTTATTTCAAATAGGAAAGTGTTTCATATTCAACATGTACTTCCTAAAAATGGTTGTTCAGGTAAAAAGTAAGCAACACTGTAATTTCAGTCTCATTTCTAGTTTATGCTGGACTATTTTAATAGCATCCTTAATGTTTTCCAGATGTAGTCACAGTTTTGCCAGCAGTGTGTGGGTTTTTACTATAAATTTAAACACTGCATTTTTGTAATTATGGAGGCTTATTTTAAGGCAACTTTGTACATAAATTACCCTTGCTCTCAAGAGCTCAGTGCAGAATTCCTATTGATCAGTAGTGAAATGTTTAAACTTTTTTTTTCTTTTTAACATAATTCTCCCACAGAGTTTGGCTAAAGTTTCTTTTTAATACACTCCAAAAACAAAGGTTCATTGAATACGTTATAAAGATTCACAGATTACAAGAGTTAATAAACACATTTTTTTATTGGAGCTAGATAACCTAGTCAAGAGTCCCAATTGCTGCAAACTAATTTCAGACAAACTGAGTATTGTGATTGTAACGGTGCAGAGGTGAAGTCGGTCCACTGAAACCATAAGGAGTTTCTCTAGACCTACACTGCTGTAAAAAAAGATCAGAATCTGGCCCAATTTCTATATTTATGTACTTAGCCTAAAATTATAGTGGATATACTTCATTTTTACTTTTTAGAGCTAGGATTTCACACTACTGGAGTAAAATTATAATTATTATTAATTAGTATAGTATTAGGAAAATGTTTTTCCTAAAATGTATACACTTGGATATTTTAGTATAAGAAATAGAGTTGGGATTTTTTTTCTGACTTTACAAGTTATACTGCACATGAATGAAATCAACAGGAATGTATTTAAAGTCATTGCAAATATAGCTATTCTTCTGTGAAAGCAAAGTCTGGATTTGTTCATGTGGAACAGATGTATTTTGGGCTTCTAATCAGTGACATGGAAGAGTGAGTTCCACATTTCACTTTTACAGCTCTTTCAAAGTGAAATTTGAGGTAAAGTAACTTATTTGCCAGAAACAATTGCTCAATATAATTCCAGAAAGTGAGGATGACTTAAGGATGTTCTAAAATTATCACACCCATTGTTGCAATAGTTCTAAGTATTTCCTCCTTTTTTCTCATAGGCCAAGGTTTCATATCTGAGCGTGTCTGTTGGTGTTTATAACCTCCTGAACAGAATTTTAAAATCAAATCTTAATCTAATCTTTCCATATTGAACTGGATACTTCAAGAATTTAGAGTGTTCTCGTATATGTTGCAACATAATAACTAGTTCCTAAAATACTCCCTTCGTCTCCATAGACTCACAGTTTTTGTGCCTTCTTTTATCTCTCATCTTACACATGATACAGTCTCCCAAATAACGTTCACTGGGTGAGACCCACCCTTATACAGAGAACCAGAACAAGGCTTATTGTACCACATGTAAGCTCTGTGCAGGGCCTGAGAAGCAACATTTTCAGCTCCCTCTGGCCACCTGTGCAGCGTGGCTATGCCTACTACTACAGTTTATGGAGAGGCGTAGCGGCCAGAGCCACTGCTCTCTCTTGCCCTTGTGGATTCCCCATCTCACTAGCCCGCTTTCTGTTCCACCCACACACCTTGTAGAGAGCCTCTGTAGAGCTCTGCTCCATGCCATATGTGGGAAGGGGTTCAATATGTCCATGAAGAAGTCATTTAATATCCACCATACACTATTTAAAAGTGAAGCGTTCACAATGTTTTTAGCTTTCATTTTGATGTAAGCAAATGTTAGACTGTACAAAGTCATCCTGATGCATACACAGGCCTCTGCAAAGTAGGAACCAACTAAACATTAACAAAGCCCCCTGACCACTATGATTTGAACTATCTGATGGTTGCCATCTATGACAGTTTCTATGTAGTCTTTATTGAGAGATTGCAGGTCCCATGTCTCAAGACAGTCCCTCAATAAAGAGCAGTGTTGTTTATATTCCCTTCCACTTTATGTTAAGGGACATGTTATGTTAACAGACAATCCTTATGAGATAGCAATGTTTCTTAATTGGTGCATCCATTGATGCACCTCCAGAGGGGTCTTCTAGAACAGAGTACAGAAATTGTGTGCTTTGCCATATGAGTCATTTAAGCCACCAATTCTTTCTTCAGTTGGAAGGAGCACTCTTATTCTAAAACACCATCCCAACAACAGCACAGTCACGTCCTATTTCTTTAAGTAATGTTCTTTGTTATGATAAGTACTGATTTCCAAGAATCCTGGCCAGGGGAGACCCCTACCACTAACCATGCCAGAGAGAGTTAATTCCTTTCCCACATCCCCTCCAGCACACTAATATCTACATTCACCCATTTTAACATGATTATTAATACATAAATAAAAATCAGTCAGTCAAATCTGCTAAGAGGAAATGTAGAGTCCGTTGTAAACAAGATTTTCACACACACTCTTAAAAGATACCACAATGATGAGTGCACTATAAATGCAAGATAGATCAATAGATTAGATAGAGCATGCTTAGAAACAAACAGATCCAGCACAATGTCCCAAGTCAGTTAGCTGTTCACATTTTTGAATATGAGACATTTTCCAACGTAGTTACTGCTATAGTTCAGTTTCAGCCTGCAATTTTTCACTCAGTTGAAAACAGTCTTCTCTCACCTGTTAACTCAGAAGTGCCAGTTAAAGCCACATGATGTGAACTCAGACTTTAGCAAATACTGTCCTAGCCTCAAAGTCTGTTGCTGCTGAAACAGCAACAAGAGCAGAGCTTGTGTCCTGTCAGCCAGAGAAGCCATTATCGTAGCCCTCCAATACTTCCAGCACTACAGTGAAAACAATTATCCAAAACAGAGACAAAACAATTTAAAATCAAGGGTCTAAAGACTAAAATAGAAGCATGGAAAGGAGCTCTTCCAGATTATCCTGCAGCAACCTGGGGAAGTTTCTAACAACAAAGGAGAGTTTATAACAAACACAGAACTTTGGGGCACCTATTCAGGCTTTAGCTAACCCCATGTAATGATGGGGCTACTAGTATTTCTGAGTGTATAAACCCTTGGTTACTTTCAGTAGTTTATAAACTGATTGCAAAAAATTGTTCCAGGCTGAAATTCAGTCTCTAGCAATAAGCAGTACCAAAAATAGTTTGTCAATTTTTAAAATAATAGGATTGTTAAGTGTTGTGGTTTCAACAACTATTTTGTGCACCAATAACACCTCCCTTTCACAAGCCTCAAGAAGGAGGAAGCGGTTTAGAAATAAAACAGACACCATTTAAAATGTGTTTCCATGGGTCTAGAGGCTGCTGGCTCAATCTGGCAATGAGTGGGGTTTCCACAAATTCCCATGATCTTCTGATCCCAAACAACCAACTCCCTGAACTGGTACCCCCTACCAAAAGTTGTCATCCTGTGGGGGTGGGAGGGTGCCCTAGTGCCCTGCTGCCTCATCCTGTGGTGTCTTTAGGGAAGGGTGGCAGGCCTATTCCCAGCAAATCTTTCCCCCATTTTCTTCCTCAGCAGACATGACAGACCCATTTGTTTACTTTCATCTGTCCACTGGACAGGTCCTAAGGGCATCTCCTCTCTTCCTTTCGCTTCAGGATATTCCCTTTGTGCCCTTTACCCATGTGGCACTCTTCAACCTCTTGCCCAAAGCTGCAGCATATATAACAGTAATCCATATACTAAGAGCTACTGACCCCTCCCATGTAACAGAGCACTAACAATTGGAACCTTATCCAGGTCAGGTGACTGGAACCAGGCCATGAAGTGAAATCGCTTAACAGCCCTCCTGTGTCACACCTTTATTGCTCCATGTGGCCCCTTTCCCCATATGTGACACTGACCTTGTCCATATGCCTCCTCCCTATGTCCATGCATCCCTTTTTCCTATCTATGGCACCAAGAACCCTTCCCCATATATTTCCCACCTGTCCCTGCCTGCTCTCCATGAAATGGGCTGTCGCCATCCTCACTCATTACAGCAACGGGTGTTGTGCCTATTGACAGTTCCCTGCATGCTCTCATTGCATTTTATCTGCTATTCTCTGGTCCTCCTAGAGATTCTAGGGCAGGAGAGTACCTGAGGCATGGAGGAAAGGGAGAAGGAACTGCTATGCCTCCCATCTATGCTTGACAATAATTCTTAATAGCAGGAAGAAAACACATGGCACACTACCTTGGCCTTCACCAGGCCTGTGAGCACCTAGGACTGGGTTCTCATATCTGGCCACCCCTATGCCCATCAGGCCAGATAGAACAGTACCACAATGAAGTGGGTGTACTTCTTGCTTTCTCTACTCTCCGCTATACAAAATTGGGAAGGTGGTATAAATGGGCTCCTGAGAGACTCTACAGGGTAGAAAGAAAAGGAGTACTTGTGGCACCTTAGAGGCTAACCAATTTATTTGAGCATAAGCTTTTGTGAGCTACAGCTCACTTCATTGGATGTATTCAGTGGAAAATACAGTGAGGAGATTTATATACACACAGAACATGAAAAAATGGGTGTTATCATACACTCTGTAAGGAGAGCAATCACTTAAGATGAGCTATTACCAGCAGGAGAAGGGGTGGGAGGGTGGGAGAAAACCTTTTGTAGTGATAATCAAGGTGGGCCATTTCCAGCAGTTAACAAGAATGTCTGAGGAACAGTGTGTGTGTGGGGGGAATAAACATGGGGAAATAGTTTTACTTTTTGTAATGACCCATCCACTTCCTGCCTCTGTTCAAGCCTAAGTTAATTGTATCCAGTTTGCAAGTTAATTCCAATTCAGCAGTCTCTCGTTGGAGTCTGTTTTTGAAGATTTTTTGTTGAAGAATTGCTACTTTTAGGTCTGTAATCAAGTGGCCAGAGAGATTGAAGTGTTCTCCAACTGGTTTTTGAATGTTATAATTCTTGATGTCTGATTTGTGTCCATTTATTTTTTTACATAGAGACTGTCCAGTTTGACCAATGTACATGGCAGAGTGGCATTGCTGGCACATGATGGCATATATCACATTGGTAGATGTGCAGGTGAACGAGCCTCTGATAGTGTGGCTGATGTGATTAGGCCCTATGATGGTGTCCCCTGAATAGATATGTGGACACAGTTGGCAACGGGCTTTGTTGCAAGGATAGATTCCTGGGTTAGCGGTTCTGTGGTGTGGTGTGTGGTTGCTGGTGAGTATTTGCTTCAGGTTGGGGGGCTGTCTGTAAGAAAGGACTGGCCTGTCTCCCAAGACCTGTGAGAGTGATGGGTCGTCCTTCAGGATAGATTGTAGATTCTTGATGATGCGTTGGAGAGGTTTTAGTTGGGGGCTGAAGGTGATGGCTAGTGGCGTTCTGTTATTTTATTTGTTGGGTCAGTCCTGTAGTAGATGACTTCTGGGTACTCTTCTGTCTCTGTCAATCTGTTTCTTCACTTCAGCAGGTGGGTACTGTAGTTGTAAGAAGGCTTGATAGAGATCTTGTAGGTGTTTGTCTCTGTCTGACGGGTTGGAGCAAATGTGGTTGTATCATAGAGCTTGACTGTAGACAATGGATCGTGTGGTGTGGTCTGGATGAAAGCTGGAGGCATGTAGGTAGGCATAGCGGTCAGTAGGTTTCTGGGATAGGGTGGCGTTTTTGTGAGCATTGCTTATTAGCACCGTACTGTCCAGGAAGTGGATCTCTTGTGTGGACTGGTCCAGGCTGAGGCTGATGGTGGGATGGAAATTGTTGAAATCATGGTGGAATTCCTCAAGGGCTTCTTTTCCATGGGTCCAGATGATGAAGATGTCATCCATGTAGCGCAAGTAGAGTAAGGGTGTTAGGGGACGAGAGCTGAGGAAGCGTGTTCTAAGTCAGCCATAAAAATGTTGGCATACTGTGGGGCCATGCGGGTACCCATAGCAGTGCCGCTGATCTGAAGGTATACATTGTTCCCAAAGGTGAAATAGTTATGGGTGAGGACAAAGTCACAAAGTTCAGCCACCAGGTTTGCCGTGACATTATCAGGGATACTGTTTCTGACGGCTTGTAGTCCATCTTTGTGTGGAATGTTGGTGTAGAGGGCTTCTGCATCCACAGTGGCCAGGATGGTGTTTTCAGGAAGGTCAACGATGGATTGTAGTTTCCTCAGGAAGTCAGTGGTGTCTCGAAGGTAGCTGGGAGTGCTGGTAGCGTAGGGCCTGAGGAGGGAGTCTACATAGCCAGACAATCCTGCTGTCAGGGTGCCAATGCCTGAGATGATGGGGCATCCAGGATTTCCAGGTTTATGGATCTTGGGTAGCAGATAGAATACCCCAGGTCGGGGTTCCAGGGGTGTGTCTGTGCGGATTTGTTCTTGTGCTTTTTCCCAACAAATGGTGTAGTTTCTTTTGGTAACCCTCAGTGGGATCAGAGGGTAATGGTTTGTAGAAAGTGGAGTTGGAGAGCTGCCGACCAGCCTCTTGTTCATATTCCGACCTATTCATGATGACGACAGCACCTCCTTTATCAGCCTTTTTGATTATGATGTCAGAGTTGTTTCTGAGGCTGTGGATGGCATTGTGTTCTGCCCGGCTGAGGTTATGGGGCAAGTGATGCTGCTTTTCCACAATTTCAGCCCGTGCATGTCAGCGGAAGCACTCTATGTAGAAGTCCAGTCTGTTGTTTCGACCTTCAGGAGGAGTCCACCTAGAATCCTTCTTTTTGTAGTGTTGGTAGGAAGGTCTCAGTGGATTAGTATGTTGTTCAGAGGTGTGTTGGAAATATTCCTTGAATTGGAGACATCGAAAATAGGATTCTAGGTCACCACAGAACTGTATCATGTTCGTGGGGTGGAGGGGTAGAAGGAGAGGCCCCGAGATAGGACAGATTCTTCTGCTGGGCTAAGAGTATAGTTGGATAGATTAACAATAATGCTGGGTGGGTTAAGGGAACCATTGCTGTGGCCTCTTGTGGCATGTAGTAGTTTAGATAGTTTAGTGTCCTTTTTCTTTTGTACAGAAGCAAAGTGTGTGTTGTAAATGGCTTGTCTAGTTTTTGTAGAGTCCAGCCACAAGGAAGTTTGTGTGGAAGGTTGGTTTTTTATGAGAGTATCCAGTTTTGAGAGCTCATTCTTAATCTTTCCCTGTTTGCTGTAGAGGATGTTGATCAGGTGGCTCCGCAGTTTCTTTGAGAGTGTGTGGCACAAGCTGTCAGCATGGTCTGTGTGGTATGTAGATTGTAATGGATGTTTTACCTTCAGTCCTTTTGGTATGATGTCCATCTGTTTGCATTTGGAAAGGAAGATGATGTTTGTATCTGTACGAGTTTTTTCATGAAGTTGATAGATTTCCACTCCATACAGCTAAATGCAGTGCCTTCCAGGGTAGAGCATCTGAAAATGGATTTGTCTGCTCATACTATCCTCAGCTTGAGGTGCAGAGAGGTAGGGGGCGGGGATTTATCCTAAATTCGATGTGCAGGAAACAGGTTTGATTTAATCTCTCACGGTGTGAGTTTCAGCCACAATTATTTGATCTAACAATATTTTATGTGGACTCAAAATGAGTCATGTGCCCAACTTTACAGTACAAAGATGGTATGTTCACTTACAGCATCTCCTCACCTGCTGCAGCATCGGGGCCAATTGAGGTTTTATGCATTCTGCAAGTTTATTTTTTTACCATCTGTTATTGGTGCCTATTGCTTATTTTATAAATTAAAAGTGCCCAGGAACTAGCACAACTTCAGCCTTTCACCTTCAACTCTGATAGCTACCCCTCCAAATCCCTACTATTATATTAGACCAAAAGAGACTTTTACACAGAAAGCTGGTAGCACAGATACTTTCTACAGCTTTAATTAAGGATGTGACCATGTGACGAAGCGGGACTGTTCTTAATGTTTCCTCTGAATATTGTGGAGGTGCCTCAGTTTCCCCTAGGCAGTTCTTAAGTATCTAGGTGGTGGGATAAAGGTGTATGATCATTGCAGAGCCCTAGAGGGCAGGTGTGTGCAGGGGTCTGGACACAGAGAATGGCCAACACCCTGTTTCCTGGCAACTGATGGCCTGGGCCCTGCAAGGTGAGAGCTAAAGGTTTGGAGAACAAAGGAATCCGGTGCCCTCCTGGCCCGGGAAAGGGACAAAGCCCAGAGGAGGAGGGGCTGGAGGGAGTTGCAGTTTGGGTCTGGCTGGGGACATGGAGTGAAGTGCAGACGGGGTTGTCTGGCTCACTGCCCCCCAAAATGGACCTGGCTGAGGGGTCCTATTCTCTGCACCTACAAGCTCTATGTTAGACCATGTCCCTGTCATCTAATAAGCCCTCTGTTTTCCTGGCTGGCTGAGAGTCACGTCTGACTGCGAAGTTGGGGTGCAGGACCCTCTGGCTTCCCCAGGACCCCACCTGGGCGGACTCGCTGTGGGAAGCGCACGGACAGGCAGAGGAGGCTGAATGCTCCGAGGTCAGACCCAGGAAGATGGAAGTTGTGTGAGCTGTGAGTCCTGAAGACAGTCTCCTCACAGAAAGGAAACTCCCCCAGAGTCCTGACTGGCTTTGTAGGGAGCAGTTCCAGAGCATCACCCGGGGACTCCGGGACAGACCATTCCTTTAATCAGAGTCTTTTCACATTGTGAGGATTTGGAGATTGCTTACTGACAGCCCAAAATAAAGTGATTGGATATTAATTTAATAGTGGACTTATCTAAAACAACTTAAAAAGTATACAAATATTAAAGCTGCCAAACAGCTTTTTGATGAGGCTATTCCCTTCCCACCTCCCTCTAAAGGTCTGCATTGTAAGGGAAAGGGATTGTGCAGAAAAAGCAAAGTGGTGCTTCACTGTGAGGCTTTCACAGCAGCCCAACTGGGTGACCCACTTGCTTCAGAGTCAAGATAGATGCCTAGAGCTTCTTCCTTCAATAGCTATTCTTTGCCATGGTCTGGGATGCCAGTTTCCCCAAGAAACCAATACTATATCTGTAGTGCTGTTGGAAGAACTTCTGGCTGCATCTCTTTGTGCCCTGTCTGTTCTGTCAGACCATTTTCCACTCACTCCCCTTTGCAGTCTTTCAGCTGAAGGTGTGTCTCCAGTGGCTGTACAGCATGGAGTATTCAGCTTAGCAAGTCTGTTTGCAGCTCCCTATGCTCTCTCACTACTTCTAGCCACAGTGTTGTAGACATCAAATACAAGAACTTTCAGTAATTTAACAGATTTAGCAATTTATTAATGGCAGTGGACATTTTACCCAATTGCTTCCTTAGCAGGATTTGCTCCACGAGGCCCAGGAGCGACTGATTAGTGATTAGTGCCTGCTAATCATTTGAGTTGCCTCCTCTGCTCTGTTCCGCCTGTTGATTGGTGGAAATGGTTCTTGTGTTTTGTGCGAGACACCAGTATGAAATATGCACAAACACAAGATCCATCCACTGGGAAAAGGCAGCTAGGACTTTCCATGGAGTCCCAAAACACAGATGGGTCATATTCCCCTCACCTATCAAGTTTTATGTGACAGGTGGTGCCTTGGTAATAGTGATGGCTGCTGTACAAATGCCTAAGAGCCATGAGAGAGAACACAATTTATGTGGAGGCCCTGTATTCGGATAGATGGTCATTGACGTCTTTCAAGGGATCGAGATTGATAATATTTACATATAACTAAATGTATATTTAATTGAGATGCCTTTTACATGGATTATTTATTTAATAGGATAAGGCAAAAAATGAAAAAAGCTGGGTGCCTCCAGTTAGGTACTTAAGTCCCTATTTGGGTACCTGCATCAGTGGCCTGATTTTCAGAGGGTCTGAGCACTCTCACCTTTAACTGAAATCAATGGGAATCACAGCCACTTGGCACTTCAGGACACTTATTTAGGCACCTGTCTTTGGCCTCCTAACTGAAAAGGTTGGTCTCCACATTGTAGTACTTACTCATTTGTCCACATCCTAAAGGGTTTTCCCTAAACAGAAATTAATTTTAAAAGTACATCACAAAATAGCAGTATCTGGACAAAAGCCCTGTTTTTTTTTTTTATTTACCTGCTTCAGCCATCATTTGTTTGCAAATTAAAACAAGTTATTCATCGGCCTGACCATGAATCCAATGTGTGTAGAGATTGCTGCTGAAGACATTTATCTTTCTGGTGGATTTATGCTTAGATGTGGTATCCCTTTAAGTGGGCTTCACTGTATGCTTTTGCAGTTATGTTCTTACACTTCAGAGTGTTCCTAGAGGGTTTGACCTATCACTATATCATCAGGAAACATCTGGAATAGCAGACTGAGTACTTCCTGGGACATTTTTGGTAAATGTAAAGAAATTGTTGCACCTTGAAGGTTTTCCACAGACTATTTTAGCACCTGGGCATGATGTTGGTATAAATTACAAGTTATTTTTCATAAGTCTATGTTTTTATACACACACACCCTCAAACCAAGGGAAGTAAATTGTGTTGAAATTAATTGATCTACAGAAGAGCCTCAGAGTTACAAATACCTCGGGAATGGAGGTTGGTCATAACTCTGAAATGTTTGTAATTCTGAACAAAATATTATGGTTGTTCTTTCAAAAGTTTACAACTGAACATTGACTTAATAAAGCTTTGAGACTTTACTATGCAGAAGAAAAATGCATTTAATCATCTTAATTTAAATGAAGCAGGCACAGAAACTGTATCCTGCCCGTGTCAAATCTTATTTTAAACTTTCCCTTTATTTTTTAGTAGTTTAAATTTAACACAGTACTGTATAGTATTTGCTTTTTTTTGGGTTTCTGCTGCCTGATTGCATACTTCCAGTTCCAAGTGAGGTGTGTAGTTCGTAACTCTGATGTTCTATTGTACCTATAAAAAAAAAAGTCAAAGCATTCCTAGAATCACTGAGTCTCATTCCCTGAACAGATGAAGCTGAAGCTGGGTGCAGAAACCATTTCTAAGAATCAAGGGATTATTCCTAAAACAACAAGGAATGTTCACTGCTCCTGTCTATAAGCTCTTTCTATTGATCTGTGGTCAGGAGGAGCATTAATAGAAGCCTAGGGGCCAGAGGCACAATGTTTCTGACAGCTAACAGACAGAGTTGAGGAAGCACATCATCAGGAAAGGCTACAGCCTCTGCAGTCCTTGAATGCCAGATGCCGTCAGGATTTAAAATTGTTCCTGCGTCTTTGGATTGCACTAAACTATTTCCACACACAGTGAAAGCTGCATCAAAAGTATGAATGCTCTTAATTTCTTATTCAACAAACATTCATTTGTTTACCTTTCACATCATTTGCCATGAAGATGGTGACTAGCACACGGGGAGTGGCTGCAAACATTTTGTTTTGAAGTGATTGACTCAGAACAATGTCTATTGGCTCGGATGCTCAGTGACTGTCTTCTAACATGCATCCGATGACGTGAGCTGTAGCTCATGAAAGCTCATGCTCAAATAAATTGGTTCGTCTCTAAGGTGCCACAAGGCCTCCTTTTCCTTTTGTCTTCTAACAGACTCCTCCTTCATCCATGCACTGCAGCTGCACTGTCACTTTGGTATATGCTGGGAGGAATAAGAGTTAGTGTGGCTTGCAACCACTAAACTACTGGACACCAACTAGGGTTAGGATTAGTGGCAAATCAGTATAGGACCTTCCACAAATACACCATAGTGTTAGGTTGTGTTTGGGGGGTGGGCAATCAGATTGTGGTGTGTTTTTTATTGAAGTTTGGGAGCTGGTCGGTAGCTTGGGGTTTTTGACACTTAGTGTCCCACTTATCTTTCCCCCTCGCCTCCTGAGAGCCCTCTTCCTCACTCCTTTATGTAAAGAAAAAAAAGACCTATCAGTCTCTGTATTGGATCACTGGTACAGCACATCCTATTAGATTGTACATGCCTGAGGAAAGGAGTTTGAGGCACGTAATATGATTTGAAATGTACTTGACTACATTGTACTTCATAGTCCAAATAATTAAATGGAAGGAAGAGAAAGATCTGGACCCCATGCCTGTAAGATTAAGATGGGGCATTACAGGATGAGGGGATGTATAGTGGGGAGGATAGGAAGTTTGTTGAACTAGCTAAGGACGTTGAAACTAAGATGAAAATCTTGGCTTCAATAAAATTAGAGAGCTGAATATATTTCTGGGGAGTAGTTTCAAGAATAACAGATGAGACCTGAAATGGTACTCTATTGTTAACACACCACTATGTACAGACAGAGTACATGAAATATGGCAGAAATAATAAGGAATCAAAGGGATTAAACCTCTTTCAGGCCAGTGCATAAACACACTTCAATGTAAGGGGCTGTCTGAAATGCTCTCACAACTCCTCCCTATGCTAATTCCCTGGAAGGTTTAACATTACGGGACATAGTTTTTGTAGAAGGTGTGGTATAAGATCTTGTGACTGGATGGTATGTGCCAAGTGTGGTTCATGGGAGGGGGAAATAGTGTGGACAGGCCAACAACCAGAAAAAATATACAATCTAAAAATGTAATTCTAAACAAGATTCACAAATTTGACCCAAGATAGTTTGTGAAATCAGGGACACGGAACTCCAAAAAAAAGTAACTTTACATTTATTATATTAAACAATAACATTTCTCTTCTTGTATTAAACAATAAACACATGGCAAAGATTAAAATTAAAAACACCTTTTCCCAATTTGTTATATGATATTTAAAGGATAAATATAACTACAGTAATGTACATATTTGGATAGACTAGTGAATTTCTGGTAAATGCTGCAGTTTCTACTTTATATTTTCACCTTCTTAGCCTGTAACAGACTAAACAGAGTCATATTAAGAGGGACATTAAGGAACATAGCACTGTCATTATACTAACAGCAGAAGGAACCATTTATATTAAGTTTCCCTTTTAAAGTTATTTAGTTTTAAAGGGAAAAGCAGAAGTTGGAGTAAATGAAAATTCTATTTTAAATGACTGCGGCATTTATAACAATTCAGCCTTTTATTTATACATCTTTCAAGTAAAAAGAACCATAAAATAACAACTGATAAAACAAATGTCAGCAATTATTAAAAGTTAACTTGTTTATCCTAAAAAACCCTTAACGTTTCCATCATGTTCAAAGCAGAATTTGTGACAAAATTTCCTTACTCAGAAAATGTAAATGGATTTGATTGTGAATGGGAGGTCTGTAGAAAAGATGTAAATGCTGGACCGTAAAGATTTAACTATTACTATTTGGTAATTTAATTGCGACTGGGATAGGACAATGCATTTATAATTACACAGTCTATTAGCACAGGTCAAAACAAAACATCTGTTTGACAGAACTTATTTTGGAACATTGGAATTAAATAGAAATGCATTTTCTAAAAAAAAAAAAGGGCCACACTTTTAACAGATAAAGCTTGGAATTTCCTTACATTTAAGAACACACTATATAAAACAAAATACATTACAGACTGATCACTTACCCCACTTAAAAATAATTAGGCCAGAGGTTTCATAAGGAAAACTTTGCTGATCATATGAAGTCTCATACAACAGTACAGAAGTACCAGTACATCCCTTAGTATTATCTGTTGCTATGGTAGAATGGTTGGCAGTCCCTACAACAAGAATATTTTGTAAAAGCCTAGTTTCAATTGGATAAAAGTCTTCTTCCATTTCAGTCTGAAATGCAGTGTAGTGTTGCTGTGTGGTAATCAATGGTTGCCATGAGTCACCCCAGTAGCGACTGCACTTCATAAATGCAGATGTATATACTCAACACACACATACTACTATAGAAATCTAGCACCTTCTTTGAGATTGTTTTACATACTGTGGTCTAATGATTTCTCCCTGTAGAAAACAGAATCATCTTAATTCTTTCATTGAAGACAAAAATGCAATGCATAGTCACTTCTCCTAAGGCAAAAATGTAGGTAGAAACTGAGAAACAAACAAAACACAGTTTGAACCCAGAGAAGAGTGACTGTGCAACCAAAATGACAGACAAGAGATTGAGGAAAAAGGCATCTTCTACCACATTTTTACCTAATGTCCAAATATGAAGATATGTGAAAGATTCTTGAATTCAACAATAAAATATTCAACAAAAAACTAGGAGGCAAAGCTTTGTCTAATGCTGAGAGAAGGGAATGAGATGCCTTCCAACACAGACACATGCCAGCAGATTGGAAATGGACAGCAAGTGCAAGTGGACACAGGTGATAATATCCCAACCACACTGTCAAACGCCACCTTGGCAGATTTGTACTCACCTTTGACAGACAAACCTCTCAGGTGTCTCTGACATCTGGCAACAAACACAGCTTGTCGTGCCAATAACAGCATTATTGAATGAAATGACTGGAAGTTAATTTTTTTCTTTTGCCAGAACTTTGAAATTCTAACCACAAAGGTCTCATTTCCCGTTTCTGTATAGAAAATGCACATATGCATATAGACATATATACACATTTTACAGTATATAGTAATATACTATACATTTACTGCATATACACTTTATAGAGCACATATATACTTATATACTACATATAGTTTGTGTGAATGTATACACACTATCTTTGTTATATAATTTATTGAGTATTTACATACAGATATGCCTTATTTTTGTGTGCGTGCACACCAATCTGCTCAACCTGAAGTGAATCTACTTGTGGTTAAGATTTCAGTGTTTGGTGGAAGAAGGAAAGATTAATGTGTTCTGATAAATTTTTGCTTTAGGAGAAGTGGAGTGATTTCTATAAAAAATGTTGCTTCTAAGGGTAGAGAAGAATGAAGATGACTGCTTTCTACAAGGAGAAACTTAGATATTACAGAAAGAAATCAGAGGGACGTTTCCTAGACTTCAGCCTTCTAAAATTTATCCCTTCTCTTTCCAAATTAAAACCATCTCAGAACAGTTTAGGGTTATTGCATGTTTGCAATTGTAAATGGATTAACTACATATTTTCTTGGATTCCTGTTTGGTTAATTTGCTTGACCTTTCGCTACTGGCTCATTCTCAATATTTGGCCACACAAGGCTATATACCCCAGAAGGTACAATCAAAGTTTATACTTGGTTATAATACTAAATATATATATTAGATAAATTCACTTTTCTGACCTCATACTGTGTCCCAAAAACATTAACTATCACAGAAGTAAGAGAAACAAGGTTGGTGAGGTAATATCTAACTGAATATCACAGAAGTAACACAATTATATTAGAAGATTTCAGAGATATGATAAAGTGGCTGAAATTCTTTCTATGGCACATAAATTTTCTGAGTAATCAGGCTCTTTAGCTCATCCACATGCCCCATTTGTGTGCAGAGATCCAGCAGTAGAATTCCTTTATAAATTGGTTTAAAGATACTGTTTCATTTGAGCAGAAGAGAAACAAATTATGTCACTCCCCCCGCCCCCACACTTTACCACACAAAGACCCAAGCTTGAATGCAATCTTGTAACTTTCACTCCTCAGGCCTGGTGTATTCCAGAAGTAATGCTTTTACTCCCTGGGCTGCGGGGGAGGAGAGTGAACCTCCTAATGATAGGTTATGGAACGGCACTGCCAACTTGGAGAAGGTGGCTTGACCCTGCAGTCAGAGGTGAGGGCAATTGATACCATACATTGGAGGAGAGATGAAAGAGGAAATTACTATAAAAGCAGCATTTGCAATAAAAGTAAAATCTTTTAATTGTAAAGGGAGAAAAGCAGTGGCCTAATGTGGCTGTAAAATCAAAGGCATGACCCCTGTGTTCACACTACACTTTGGAAGGGGACTCAGATATTGCAGTTGCTTTGACACAGCACATGAGATTATTCAGCTGCATAAGGAATGAAAAATCCTACAAAGTAGGAACTGTTACTGAAAATGAAAAAAAAAAAAAGAATCTAAAAGCTTTATATGCACAGATACAGGTTTTTAAATTTCATCCTGCATCCCAACAGCCTATTTTTTCAACTTGGAAGAGCTAGATGTGTAAGAGAGGTACTAAGACAAATGCAAAATATATATGTACATAAGACAGAAAAAATACAAGAGAAGACAAAATAAAATAACAAAACTGCAACAACAGCTCAAAGAACAGGGGCAACTATCTCTCTGAAGCAATATGACTGTAGTAAAAGGTGGACTGAGAAAAGGCACATACTGTCTCATACAGCTGTTTCTGATTTGATCTGACTATATAGTTAGGATGACATCTACAGCCCTGCCATGTAAGTATATACTACAGTCAACCCCCTTTAATGGTAAAAACTTTGTATTGATGTTAGGTACAAGTAGATCTAATTTGCTTTCATGAGCTCAGTGTGTCGTGGACCAAAGGAAAAGAGAGTGTTCTGAAACTTGAAATCAGACTTGATAACTTAGGGCTTGTCCATACAGTTAGGTAATGCGCTCTAATGTGCTTTAGAAATCACACCTCTGTAATGTGTAGCACACTAATCAGTCCATGCAGATCTGTCTAGTGCAGCACTGGTTCAAACAGCACTACATTAATGCTCATTAACATAGTGCTTCTTGAACCAGTACTGTGTTAATTCACACTAGGGGTCAACGTGGATCAACTAATGCATAACACATTAGTGTGATTTAGAAATCACACTCACACAGAGTGCATTATACTATCATGTAGACAAGCCCATAAACTCTCCATAATATACTTTACAGAAAAACAGTTATGGTTGGAAGGGACCACATAGGTCATCAAGTACTGAAAGTATGGCAGGATTATTTCCAACAGTGTTCATGGCAGCTTGTTACATCAAATACAGGACAACACAGAAACATATACGTTTTGTTAATATTTAGGGGTCTCTTCTCCCCTCATGATTCAAATTTAAAAGCCCATATCATTTGTAATAACATTAAACAGGAGTGACACACACATTCAGGGATCAGCAACTCTGTACAATGTCTTCTGAAATGACAGGCTTCAGTTTTGTCAAATATATTCTGTCAGAAGACCTTAAAATGGATGTTCTCAATTTAGAGTCGATTTTCAATGCAAATGCAGCATTGTCCTGAGACAATCAATGTTTAATTACATTTCTAGGTCTGAAAACTAGTCATCAGAAAAAATAATCCCTACTGGGATTCTTATGTCTGTGTGAGGAAAGTATCCAGAATGAGGCAATTAGAATGTAGGAATTGTTTGACTGGAAAAACAGGCACTAACATCATTGTGAAAGGAAAAATAAAACAAAACAGGGACACACAAAAATGTAAACACATTACAGAAGATGAAGAAATACAATGCTATCCAACAGAGAATGTTTTACAAGCAGAGGGCCACACTTTCAGACATTCAGAATGTTAACTAGCCAAAATGCACATGTACAGAATTGGGGATGCAAATACAGGTATCACAAAGAACATTTTGAAAATTTGGCCCTAAATGCCCACTCCATTTACAAACAAAACCAAAGCACAAGGCAAGGACAAATGAAGTGCTGAGATTCCTGTAATTTACCAGAAAAGGCAGTTTCTATAAATGAATAATTCACAGCAAAAATACCATAAGTACTCATTTTATATCCGTAACAAGTAAAATACATGTTGTATTACCTCTATAAAATACATGTAACATCCCCCCTGAATTCTGGAAGTCTATAAAAAAGCTGGACATACTGGCCTAATTAGTGCTATCAGTAGATAGGCTGTTTTTTTAAGCCTATCTGTTCTACAAATATTGCTGTAACTTTTGCATGAATATCCATTTATTCTATCTATCTGGCAAATAAATTCTGTGTGAACTTGGGCTAGTTTAAAATAAAGAACTTTCTAGTCTGTACAACAGTTGTATAACTTTTAATGACGGGCAGCGAGATTAATCATCAACCATAATATTTAAAAATGAGAGCACACACTTAATCACTTCCGAGGTAGAGATTGTAACATAGTCAATTGGATCATACAAATAATAGCCCTATATTCTGCCTGTTGGAGCAAATGAAGGGAAAATATGGTTGCAGGGAAGACTGCAGTTCAAAATTAAAATTTAAAAAGTGTGAAATTGTTCAACATTATGTAGAAAAAGCCTCAAACACGATAATTCCTGTCTTCATGCTTGTTCATGGAATTAATCTATATTTCATCCCATGATTTAGAACTGAGTCATCATTTGTCTAATTTACAATATCAGGATCACTCCTTTTAATACCACCATGTACAAATATTAAAAAAAAATTTTATGCAAACAATCATGTTTAAATAAGAAGAAGCTATTAAGTCTCATAGGCTTTGAATTCAAAATATGATTGACTCTACACGAGTTATGTCGCTATGCATCTAATATATAAATAATCAGAGTTTCTTTCATAAGATAAGCCATATCTCACAGATGAAAGGTGAACACCTAAGAAATAATTTGCCCTAAAGTCTTTGAGCTAGGTGGTTTTATGGTCATTGGCCTACTATGAGTAATTGAATAAATGTAACAAAAAGAACTGAAAGCTAAGTGATAATTTTATAAACATACCCTTTTTTTTTTTAACAAGTGTCATTTTCTATAATTTTATTATTCATACTGCAGCCTCAAAACAATGACAATGGAATTCAGGTAATAAAAGCCAGATTCACAAATTGCAGCTTATTGTGTGCAACACTGTCTGCATTATAACGAAACTTTGCTTTCAGTACCTTAGGGTCATACGTTACATTTCTTACAAGCAGTAACTTTTATCTAGGAAGTATAATACAATTTTTACAGTGTGTTTCCTGTGCATTATGTACTTGAAAAGCCATGGAGAGCCCAGTTTGATATAACCAGCCAATCTTGTTATGCTTTGACTTAAAGGTGACTACAATTACTTAACAACATAAAACAAAAATTTTACAAAACCTTTTTTTAAAGGGTTTGACTTGCATTGGGTGGAGCCCAAAGACTTGTATTTAAGAGTTTGGCATATCAGCCTTACTGAGTGCAATAGCCAATTCAAGGTCTTCCTGTTCTTGTCTTCGCAATCGAGCCAGCCTCTCCTGCTCTGCTTTCTCACTCTCTCGCTTTGCCCAGGCCAGCTGCTGCTCCTCATTTCCAAACTAAAAAATAAAAACGGAAACTTGGTTAATAAACGAAAGAAATATAAACTAAGACTGCAGAAATAGTATGCAACATTAAGAAACGTGCATCAAGTAACAAGACGTATAAAGCTATCACTTTTAGGTTGAAACCAGAAATAAACTCATTGGTTTCCCTACTCCATTCACTGATCTTTTTACTTAATACCTTCCTCCTCCCACCCAAGGCATAAACTTTGCATGTTGATGTTGTCCTGCCTGAATCCAGGTCCCAAATGTATACAAGCGAGTGACCAGAAGATCTGGGGATAGAGAGGAACTCTACATCCATGGGCAAAATTACTTGGAAGAGTTTGAGGGTATAGCAGCCTACAACCATACTAAGATGTTAGCCTCAAGCTGACAAAAATTGGAAGCTATTTACTGATATGCCACTACACTGTGAAGTGTTTTCTGTAATAGTTTCTGTAAATGGTGATACATGTTAATAATGAACCTGGAGACTGAAGATTTGTGGGAAGGTTCACCATCCGATCAAAAGTAAAATTCTGCTTTTGCAATTGTCTATAAAATAAATGCAGAGTTTTTCAGGCAGTACAGTAGCAAACAATATAACAGAATCCAAACGATTTTGCAACAAACACTAAAGAAATAAAATACATTTTAATATTCATCTTATTTTTTTTAATATTATCAAATAATTTCAATACATGGAAGCAATGTACAAAATTATTCCAATAATAAGCATCCCTAATATTACACAGAGTTTCACATATTAAAGAAGTGGACATTAAAAACTGATTGCATTGGATTTTGTATAAAATGTTAGAAATATTATTTTCTTATCAAAATAACATTTTATTTTACCTTTAAATAAAACCAATGATTAGTTTTTACTATTTAATCTTTAAGGGCCCACTGTCCAGCAAACATGCACACAAATGTTTGCCGGATAGTAAGTATTTGCAAAACTAGTCCTTAGTTTTGTATTATTTCCACTGTTTAAAAAATTGCTCTGATACTTATTTGAATGTTCAGAAAAATGTATTATTTTGATTTTTTTAGAAGGGAAAAGCAGTGCATAGAATTCTAAATTTCACCTTTGGTTGAATCAAATCTGTATAAACTGTGAATACCACCTCCCTGGTCCATGATAGGACATATCTTTGAATGCAGCACAATACATAGTTGCACTAGCTTATTTTGCTACAGCATCCAGTACAAACTTTGTCTTATCCATATAGCCCTCAATTCAAGAAAGCATATGCTTAACTTTAAATGATAAATAATAACAATAATAAACATGCACTTATCTAGTTTATTATATGTATCATGTACATTTTCCCAAGAATCTACCTTTCCATTACACACTATATCCATGCTTCATATTATTTTTAAACAAACGTATAAGATTACATTTCTTGCAGGTCCAAATTAATAATGTTAATCTATGCCCAATTCTCTCATCTTTTTAGTTACACTGTATTTTATCTTTATGTTATCCTGGCTGTTGGCAGTTCCTCCTGCTATTACTGCTAAAAAACTGATGTCAGAAAAGCAAAACTAGTAATACAAGTGCATTGCATCTTAGCAACTTGACCTTTGAAACCAAGAAACTGTGCAGTCCATTCCTATTACAACTTATTTCAGTGAATAGTAAATAAGGCTTAAAAAGCTCACTAAATTGTAAATATATGATTTTCAAGACAATGAGTGAAACCCTGACCCCAATGAAGTCAGACTACGTGGGGCCAGAATTTTACCAAAGTTTCCTAACATTTAAAAGAAAATCCTAGGGATGGGATTTAGGGTGAAATTATTGTTACTTTTAAAGTTTTAGAGATATAATGAGCTTCAGCTAATTGCTTTTGGTCTCAGATACTTTTTCAACATTTTGAAAAAGTAAGTTTACCAGTGGTGTTCATTCCATAGGATAAGATGCATATTTCTAAAGACTTTTCTAAAAACAAACATGTTTATTTCATACATATCTGAAATCATGTTGTGTGGTTAGAAAAGCTTACTAAAAGAGTGACGTGGATTCAAGACAAAGCAAATCTTGATTTCTGACTAGTGTGGAACTCTTGATGACTGACATTTTTACATTATCATAACGTGCTAGCATGATCAAACATCATTTCAAAAGCATACTTTTGTATCAGTATGAAGATCCCTATTTATTATGTAAGTATAATTTATAATCACCACCATATTAAAAGAAGTTATTTGTTTTTAGAATTTAAACAACATAAGAATGACCATACTGGGTCAGACCAAAGGTCCATCTAGCCCAATATCCTGTCTTCTGACAGTGGCCAATGCCAGGTGCTCCAGGGGGAGTGAACAGAACAGGTAATCATCAAGTGATCCATTCCCTGTTGCTCATTCAAATTTTGATTGTACTTCTTAAATGCTCAAGTCACATGGGTTCTGAAAGTTCAAGTCTGTCTAAATGAACCTTAAATGGTCAGTGTTGGAACGTATAACCTAACAATTCAGTATCATCACTGTTCTATGTGCAGATTGTCCATAAAAATCCATTTTACCAAGCTAAAAATAAATCAGTATAACATTATTATTGCAGTCTATTTTTCCACAAAAGCTAATGTTGAAAGACAGATCTCACATGAAGATTTAATATGCATTATCAGAGGTACTTTCATTTGGTACAAGTGATCTGAAAACAACACTCAAATAATAAAGTATGGATATATTTTTCAAAATATTAGAACAAGTACATTAATGGCCTAGTATAAGTGGACGGAAGACAAATCATATGCAGGGAAAATATGTCTAATATGTGACAAAACTTCATATGCATTGAATAAAGAGCAATCTTTGAGCTTAGTTCCGAATGCTCTCTGTTCCTTGAAAATGAAAATGTGCTTTCTATCAATTGTTTGCAGTGGTGTTGTAGCCGTGCTGGTTCCAAGATATGACACACACAAAGTCAGTGAGGTAATATCTTTTATCGGACAAACTTCTTTTGGTGGAACGAAAAGATTGTCCCTTTGACCAGCTTCTGTTGGTGGAAGGGACAAATTTTACCTTCCACCAAAAGGAAGACTCACCTGGCTTGTCTTTTTCTACTGATCGTAAGATTATTGGAATTCTGCAATTTTTTCTACCAATTATAAACTAGAAATATCTGAAAAATGAACGAACACAATGTTTTGTCAGCTCTCAAGACTCATGTTTTATGTCAATCCAAAAGTCAAGAATGCAATGGAATCACACTCATTAAATCCAATGGATAACAACAACTCAGTAATTCAAACAACAACACTAGAATAACAATTAAAAAACTAAAGGAAATCCTCAGCTTCTCTTTGCTTGTAATCATGCAGAATTCCAACTAACCAACATGGCAATTGCAGATCCTACAGCTCCACACTTCATGTCAGACAACATACTGTAAATGGAGTTGTTTGCAATTTTCATAATCGAGAACAGGTTCCTCCAACCAACAGATAAGCACAATCCTTTCCCTGGTTTATGAGATATCTGGCTTACTTATGACTTCACAAAGCACGAGGTGAAGTATTACTAAGCGTGGAAACGTGATCCTGTGTTGTACACAACCAGAAAGAAAATAATGTTGAATAGAACAGGGAAACAAATAAACCTCTCTTTTTTTTAAAGGAGCACTTAGTGAAGAGATTTCTCAGGGCAATAGAGAGCATTTACAAATGCAAGTTTAAATTTGTTTTATCGGACTAAATACTGTCCAGCAACAAGAGTTAACCTAAGCTATGACCAGCTAAATGATAAATAGTTATTCAGATCCTATTTTTTTTCTACTTTCCAAGGTTGATCCTATCTCCTACAACCCTGATGGCACAGGGGCATAAACACAAACTTAAATGGAAGAAATGACACTGGTTAATCATTTGGTATAAATCATTGATGACTTACTCAAGCCTGCCAGCTAAGAAATATTTGTACTCTGTAAATACAATAATCACCGCTGGGTAACAGTAATTCCATTTTTATGCTTAGACATTACATCCTTGGTCCCAAAAAAAGAAACTAGGTACCATTCAAAAAAATTGCAGATAATGCAAGCTTTGTGTCTGATTTTTATTATGTCACCATTTTGTATACAGTCACAGAATTTAACTGCATACCAACTTTCAACAGACTTTTGCTAATTATGGTAAAGTTTAATAATATTTAGAGCTTTGATATTTTCAGATAAACTAAAGAATTGAGGGCAACTAAAAAAATATGCACAGAGGACCTCAGCTAAACATATATCAGGGAGGAGAATGAGACACGTTTTACTGTGAACTGAAATACTGGGGGAAACTGTTTAAAAATTAATACCACTTGAGATTAAACTTTTTAAATAAAAACCAACACCTACTTAACAGTGAAATACGTCCACCAGATTTAAAAAATAGACTGACTTGGTAATTTTATTGTGTGGCAGTGCAATCCAGAACAAAAAACTTAAACACATGAAAGAAGGAACAGGACGGAGGCTTTGTATGGAACATATTTTCTATTCACCACCAGTAGCATTTAGAACATCTATTCTTATACTACATTTGAAGTCATTGTAAATGTATCTGCCAACACTAGAAACAAAGCCAGGCTTTTTGAAAATTTGGTACTTACTCCCGGAAAGGCACTTGGCTTTGCTGTAAGACCTTTTGATCTTTTCTAATGGGGTGCAATATGGATGTTAATATACTGGTTCTATAAAACAGACCTTACTTTGCTTTGTTTAACAAGGGCTTCTCTATGTAAGAACATAAGAATGGCCCTACTGGGTCAGACCAAAGGTCCATCTAGCCCAGTATCCTGTCTTCCAACAGTGGCCAGTGCCAGGTGCCCTAGAGGGAATGAGCAGAACAGGTAATCATCAAGTGATCCATCCCCTGTCGCTCATTCCCAGCTTCCCAACAAGGATGGCAAACAGAGGCTAGGAACACCATTCCTGCCCATCCTGGCTAATAGCCATTGATGGACCTATCCTCCATTAATTTATCTAGTTCTTTTTTGAACCCTGTTATGGTCTTGGCCTTCACAACATCCTCTGGCAAGGAGTTCCACAGGTTGACTGTGCGTTGTGTGAAGAAATACTTCCTTTTATTTGTTTTAAACCTGCTGCCTATTAATTTCATTTGGTGACCCCTAGTTCTTATGTTATGAGAAATAGTAAACAACACTTCCTTATCTACTTTCTCTACACAGGTCATGATTTTATAGACCTCAATCATATCTCCCCTTAGCTGTCTCTTTTCCAAGCTGAAAAGTCCCAGTCTTATTAATCTCTCCTCATACGGAAGCTGTTCCATTTCCCTAATAATTTTTGTTGCCCTTTGCTGAACCTTTTCCAATTCCAATATATCTTTTTTGAGATGGGGTGACCACATCTGCACACAGTATTCAAGATGTGGGAGTACCATGGATTTATTTAGAGGCAACATGATATTTTCTGTCCTATTATCTATCGCTTTCTTAATTATTCCCTGTATTCTGTTCGCGTTTTTGACTGCTGCTGCGCATTGAGTGGATGTTTTCAGAGACCTATCCAAAATGACTCCAAGATCTCTTTCTTGAGTGGTCACAGCTAATTTAGACCCCATCATTTTATATGTATAGTTGGGATTATGCTTTCCAATGTGCATTACTTTGCATTTATCAACATTAAAGTTCATAAAATACATAATCAGTAATTGAAACAAAATTCCACAGCTAATTCCACTCTCTCTTGTATATGTCTCTTTATGATTCATATTCCAGTGCATACAGAAAACATTGTGACGGGATTGTCAGAACTTTTTCACAAACAGTTACAAATACTATATGGAACCCTTTGTTTTAAGGATTTACTTTTCAGGATATGGTGAAACTGCTATATAAATGTCTTCAACAATTATTTCTGAGGAATGTTTACATCCTGGCTTCCAAAATCAATTACAAAGCAGCCTCCATGCAACAAAAACAGTACATAGATTTTGCTACAAATATCTTGAGAGAAAAGGCACACTGTAGTAAAATAATTTAAAAGAAAACAAATCCTTTTAAAATTGAGTATCAAACTCAAAACTCCTTTATTATTGAGAGAAAATGCCTTTTTACACAGAAATATTAATACAGAACTACAATGGGGACAGCATGAAGGTACTAAGACAGAAGCCAGTGGACAGTAGGTCTGCAAATAAAAAAAAAAAAACTAAGAGTTTGCAGCAAGCAGAGCAGAAAGTGGTTTGCTCAGAGACAATGAACTTAACTTACAGAGCTGAAGTCTGCAAAACCCAAGGAAGAGTCTTTAGAAGTTTTACTTGAAGAGGAAGGAGCAAATGGATCTTTTCCACTAAACGGGTCCCCAAACCCCTTTTTACTTTGAAACGGGTCACTGCTCTCAGCCCCAAATGGCTGGAATGGATCATGGGGCTTGGTAAAATCTGCAGACCCGAGCTGGCTTACAGGAGTACTTTTACCTGGAAAGTTCAGGAGAAGAAAAAAAAAAAAAAAAAAAAAAAAAAGAAGAAAAAGAGAGGTTACTTACCATGGAAAATGCAAATCCCTAAGTAGGAGATTGTCCTTCATGCACTTTTACTGTAATATCATCCTTTCTTCTTAGAATAATCTAAAAGATAACCTGATATCACAGCACCCATTATCCCTGCAAAAGGTCTCAACAGTTGTTTCTCTCTTCATGGATTTTCATAAATGTTATTTGTAAACACTTGCAATAAGTTTATCTAGATTTATGAAAATACTATTGACAAAATTTAAGAAGATAGAAGACCAATATATAAAGGCATTTGATCAAAAATATTTGTCAATTATGACTTGTAGTTAACTTCGCTTGATTAAAGGTAGAGACATTTTAGTTTGATTTTGGGTCTTTCATTAAATAATAAATAAGAATGAGCACTAAGGGCCAGATTTTTAAAGGTATTTAGGGACCTAATGTCTAACAACTTTAAAAATCTGGCCTTTAACGCTTTACATTTCCAAACACTGAACAACTATGTTAAACAATCAGATTTTCCTAAACAATTACTATTATCTGTATATATATATTTTCTTTTCCAGAACTGGTTCATCCATCCACATTTGCAGTGTACAGTATATGCACAATGAGGAAAATAAGTTGGTGAGGAAACAAAGAATTGTTTAATTGTGTTTGATTGTGTAACCCTTACCCTTGTTAAGCACTTATTCTTATAAGCATTGACACTGACTTTAATGAAGTTAATGGGATTACTTGTGTAAGTACTGACAAGCCTGAATAAAGGTTCCATATTCTAGCCTTGATATTCAAATTCTTGATATTAAATATGCATTAACATTTTTCCAAGGGCATTTTCCTGAGCTAAATAATAAACCAGGTAAGAATAAAAACTGACATGGTCTCCTAAGATAGCATTCCTCACAGATGTACAAACAACCCTTAACTCAGCTCCCCTAGAAACAAATATCTGACTTGACCCTTCTTGATATAAAAGTCAAATCAGTTACAAAGTACATGGAGAAATTTAAAAAGAGAACTCCTGGAAGAGATTCCAAAGGATAAAAAACAGCACAAATTAGGGCTCATCAATACAAAACTTAGTTCACAGCAAGCTGGGGTGTAAATCTACCCGGCACTAGCCTGATGTGCACTGTATTCATGTGGAATCTGCTGCTGTGCATTAAAAGTTCAGTACTGCGCTCTGAAACAGGAGCAGATTATGTTCTTGTCTACACAAGGAAAAAGCCTGCGTTAATTCCCTGAGTAGTCCAGGATGGAACTTTTAGTGCATGGTAGAAGGGTCCACATGGATACTTAGGGCTCACCTACACTCTGAAGTTAATGAACAAAAGGAGTGAATTTAACATGAATGAGAGTGTCCCCATAGGGGTTTAATGCAGAGTTTACATTAGAGGACTATATTAATATGAATTAGGAACCTTTTAGTTCGCATCTGTAGCATCCACACAGTGCAGCATTTTAGTCTGAACTGCAGGGCAGTGTAGACAAGCCCCAAGTGTTTGTATAGCCCTTTTTTAATGCCCTTGGTGCATATAAAACTATGAATTCCAGACCTTCCTTATTTTCTTAAAGCTCTTTTATCCAAGGACCACACAGATCAAATTTTCCTTAGTTTATGAAATCCGAAGGGAACAAAGACATTTATTATCAGCTACTGCTAAGAAAGATAAAGAAGACTAGAATACCTGGTATTCTCAGATGGTTTGCCCATTCAAAGTAGTAACCAGGCCCGCAAGATAAGATCTATTTTGACTCTTAAAATCATTTGTTTGGAATCATCCAGTCCTTTGATATGTAACTTAATATGAATTCTGTAATACATTCACTCCAGGATGACCTTATATAAAAATAAGAATTGAGTTCAAGCTCCAAGTATTTTAGAGGATATAAAAACATGCTTTATAATAGCTAGGTGAGTCAGTCTTATGTCCTCTCAGAATGCACAGTGAATCAGTAGGAGGTGCTGATGACTATTATTCAGTGCACACAACATTCGGGGAAAATTAATGCAGCTTAAAACAACAGGGGCTGTCTCAGCTAAAAAAATTAATTCCACAACAATATAGTATTGTATGGTTCAGATTAATTTTAGAATCATAGAATCACAGAATACAAGGGTTGGAAGGGACCTCAGGAGGTCATCGAGTCCAACCCCCTGCTCAAAGCAGGACAAACACCAACTAAATCATCCCAGCCAGAGCTTTGTCAATCCTGATCTTAAAAACTTCTAAGGAAGGAGATTCCACCACCTCTCTACCTAACGCATTCCAGTGCTTCACCACCCTCCTAGTGAAAAAGTTTTTCCTAACATCCAACCTAAATCTCCCCCACTGCAACTTGAGACCATTACTCCTTGTTCTGTCATCTGCTACCACCGAGAACAGTCTAGAGCCATCCTCTTTGAAACCCCCTTTCAGGTAGTTGAATGCAGCTATCAAATCCCCCCTCATTCTTCTCTTCTGTAGACTAAACAATCCCAGTTCCCTCAGCCTCTCCTCATAAGTCATGTGTTCCAGTCCCCTAATCATTTTTGTTGCCCTCCGCTGGACGCTTTCCAATTTTTCCACATCCTTCTTGTTGTGTGGGGCCCAAAACTGGACACAGTACTCCAGATGAGGCCTCACCAATGTGGAATAGAGGGGAACGATCATGTCCCTCAATCTGCTGGCAATGCCCCTTCTTATACAGCCTAAAATGCCATTAGCCATCTTGGCAACAAGGGCACACTGTTGACTCACATCCAGCTTTTCATCCACTGTAACCTCTAGGTCCTTTTCTGCAGAACTGCTGCCTAGCCATTCGGTCCCTAGTCTGTAGCGGTGCATGGGATTCTTCTGTCCTAAGTGCAGGACTCTGCACTTGTCCTTGTTGAACCTCATCTCATTTCTTTTGGCCCAATCCTCTAATTTGTCTAGGTTCCTCTGTATCCTATCCCTACCCTCCAGCATATTTATCACTTCTCCCAGTTTAGTGTCATCTGCAAACTTGCTGAGGGTGCAGTCCACGCCATCCTCCAGATCATTAATGAAGATGGCCCCAGGACCGACCCTTAGGGCACTCCACTTGATACTGGCTGCCAACTAGACCTGGAGCCATGGATCACTACCCGTTGAGCCCTACGATTTAGCCAGCTTTCTATCCACCTTACAGTCCATTCATCCAGCCCATACTTCTTTAGCTTGCTGGCAAGAATACTGTGGGAGACCGTATCAAAAGCTTTGCCAAAGTCAAGGAATAACAGGTCCACTGCTTTCCCCTCATCCACAGAGCAATCTTATTTTCTTTCTACTGTTGACTGTGTAAAAAAATGTAAAAATATATTGTCAAAGCTTTAAAATTAACACATTCCAATGTTTACTTATATCAAAATCAAATATTTTCTAACCTGTCACAATCACTTGCCCTCATTAGCTGAACAGTAAGTTTAAAACGTTTAAAAAGTGAGGTTTTTTTAGTTATGTGAAGGCAACGAAAAATATTATTACAACACTTTTATGCAACCTCCGTGCAACAGCAGAAGTTGCAAAAAACAAAAACCCCACCCCCTAGACATACACACACTATTTCCTTGAAACTTTCCAAACAAATTAATATTAGAATAAGTATGAGAAATTTGATCCAAAAAGGAATTTATAAGATGCTAAAAAACATAGGTTAGGACGTAATAGCTTTTATACCCTTAACTACAGAGTTGCTCCAGCAACAGTACCATTTTATAATGATTCTACATAAAGAGAACCCTTTTGGTTATGTCATTTGAATATCAGAAAGTTACACCATCAGAAACTAGTTCCAAGAATTGATTGCCCATTGAAATTTTATTAATATTTTGCATCTGCATTTCCTAGTAAATAGGGTGGAAAAATTATCATCTTGACAAAAGTACTTATCGGTGACTCCTAAATATTCTGAGTTGTTTATAAAGGTATAGAAAGATATTGCTGTTTTAGGTATTCTGAGACCATCAAAAACCCTGTACTGATAAGTGATATCTAATACTGAGCCTTGGTCTACACTACGAGTTTAGGTCGAATTTAGCAGCGTTAGGTTGATTTAACCCTGCACCCCTCCACACGACCAAGCCTGTTTAGTCGACCTAAAGGGCTCTTAAAATCGATTTCTGTACTCCTCTCCGGCAAGGGGTTTAGCGCTAAAATCGACCTCGCTGGGTTGAATTTGGGGTAGTGTGGATGCAATTCGACAGTATTGACCTCCGGGAGCTATCCCAGAGTGCTCCATTGTGACCACTCTGGAGAGCGCTCTCAAATCAGATGCACTGCCAGGTAGACAAGAAAAGCCCTGGGAACTTATGAATTTCATTTCCTGTTTGGCCAGCGTGGTGAGCTGATCAGCACAGGTGACCATGCAGAGCTCCTCAGCACAGGTGACCATGGAGTCTCAGAATCGCAAAAGAGCTCCAGCATGGACTGAATGGGAGGTACTGTATCTTATCGCTGTATAGGGAGAAGAATCTGTGCAGGCAGAACTTTGTTCCAAAAGACGAAATGCCAATATATTTGCCAAAATCTCCAAAGGCATGATGGACAGAGGGTACAACAGGGACACACAGCAGTGCCACGTGAAAGTTAAGGAGCTGAGGCAAGCCTACCAAGAAACAAAGGATGCAGACGGTTGCTCTGGGTCAGAGCCCCATACATGCCACTTCTATGATGGGCTGCATGCAATTCTAGGGGGGGCCCCTACCACTACTCCACCACTGTCTGTGGACACCTGCAAGTGGGGAGTCTCACGCAACAGGGATGAGGATTTTGTGGAGGAGGAGGAGGTGGTTGAGGATAGCGCACAGCAGGCAAGCGAAGAATCCCTTCTCCCCAGCAGCCAGGAACTGTTCATCACCCTGGAGCCAATACCCTCCCGAGGTGGGCTCCCGGACCATGAAGCTGGAGAAGGCACCTCTGGTGAGTGTACCCTTGTAAATATAATACAGGGTTTAAAAGCAAGCGTGTTTAATGATTAATTTGCCCTAAAGACTTGGGATGCGTTTGCGGCCAATATAGCTACTGGAAAAATCTGTTAACATGTCTGGGGATGGAGCTATGGGTACCCAGCCACTCCACCCCAGAGGACTGCCCACGCAACAGAAGGCTGGCATTCAATAAGTTTTGAACTGTAGTGTGGCCTTGTCCTTCCCTCCTCCCCTCATCCATCACCCCACCCGGTGCTTCCCTCCTCACCCACCCCTCCTGGGCTACTTTGCGAGTTTTCCCCCTATTTGTGTGATGAATTAATAAAGAATCCATGATTTTGAAACAATAATGACTTTATTGCCTCTGCAAGCGGTGATCAAAGGGGGGAGGTCCGTTGGCTTACAGGGAAGTAGAGTCAACCAAGGGGACGGGTTTTCTTTAAAGAGAAACAAACAGAACTGTCACACCATAGCCTGGTCAGTCATGAAACCGGTTTTCAAAGCTTCTCCGATGCGCAGGGCACCCAGCTGTGCTCTTCTAATCTTCTAATTGCCCTGGTGTCTGGCTGAGTGTAATCGGCCACCAGGCGATTTGCCTCAACCTCTCACCCCACCAAAAAAGTCTCCCCCTTACTCTCACAGATATTGTGGAGTACACAGCAAGCAGCAATAACAATGGGAATACTGGTTTTGCTGAGGTCTAACCTAGTCAGTAAACTGCACCAGTGAGCTTTTAAATGTCCAAATGCACACTCTACCACTATTCTGCACTTGCTCAGCCTATAGTTGAACTGCTCCTTACTACTGTTCAGGGTCCCTGTGTATGGCTTCATGAGCCATGGCATTAAGGGGTAGGCTGTGTCCTCAAGGATAACTATAGGCATTTCAACATCCCCAACGGTTATTTTCTGGTCTGGGAAGTAAGTTCCTTTCTGTAGCTGTTCAAAAAGACCACAGTTCCTGAAGAGGTGAGCGTCCTGCACCTTTCCCAGCCATCCCATGTTGATGTTGGTGAAACGTCCCTTGTGATCCACGAGTGCTTGCAGAACCATTGAAAAGTACCCCTTGCGGTTTACGTACTGGCTGCCAAGGTAGTCTGGTACCAAGACAGGGATATGCGTTCCGTCTATCACCCCACCACAGTTAGGGAACCCACTGCAGCAAAGCCATCCACTGTGACCTGCACATTTCCCAGAGTAACTACCCTTGATAGCAGTAGCTCAGTGATTACATTGGCTAATTGGATCACAGCAGCCCCCACAGTAGATTTACCCACTCCAAATTGATTCCCGACTGACCGGTAGCTGTCTGGCGTTGCAAGCTTCCAGAGGGCTATAGTCACTCGCTTCTCAGCTGTGAGGGCTGCTCTCATCTTGGTATTCTTGTGCTTCAGGGCAGGGGAAAGCAAGTCAAAGTTCCATGAAAGTGCCCTTATGCATGCGAAAGTTTCGCAGCCACTGAGAATCATCCCAGACCTGCAACACTATGCGGTCCCACCAATCTGTGCTGGTTTTCCGGGCCCAGAATCAGCGTTCCACAGCAGGAATCTGCCCCATTACCACCATGATGTCCAAATTGCCAGGGCCCGTGCTTTGAGAGAAGTCTGTGTCCATGTCTTCATCACTATTGTGATCGCACTGTCGTCACCTCCTTGCCTACTTTTACAGGTACTGCACATACTGCAGGATAATGCGCGAGGTGTTTACAACGCTCACAACAGCAGTGGTGAGCTAAGGGGGCTCCATGCTTGCCGTGGTATGTCGTTTGCAGGAGAGCAGAATTGCACTGGAAGCGGTGGATGACGACGACAGTAAGCAGTCCTACTGCACCGTCTGCTGACAGCAGTATGGGTTCTGCACGGAAAAAAGGTGGAAACGATTGCCTGCCATTGCTTTCATGGAGGGAGGGGCAACTGACGACATGTACCCAAAACCACCCGTGACAATGTTTTTGCCCCATCAGGCATTGGAAGCTCATGCCAGAATTCCAATGGGCAATAGAGACTGCGGGAACTGTGGGATAGCTTCCCACAGTGCAATGCTCCAAAAGTCGACGCTAGCTACAGTACTGTGGATGCGCTCTGCCGACTTAATGCGCTTAGTAGGGACACACTTTTATAAATTCAACCTAATTTCGTAGTGTCGACATACCCTAAGTGGTGGCCAAAGAAGCTCATCATCTGCACTTAAAAAACCTGGGTACAATCACTGTTCAGAGAGTCCAGACTGAGGCTGAAAAAGAATATGGACTTCCTGCCCTCCAATTCTTTATAAATGCCAAGGTATGGCAGAAAAAAATGGATTTGCTTGCAATTTTGCTAGGTTCTTCCTCTGATTCTGCTCAGCCAGTTGGTCCTCATGATGCACTTGAGGAAGAGTGCTCATGGCAAGTTCTTTATATGCCCTATGTTGCACTTCTAGTTAATACAACAGATACTAGGTACTGTTTATAAATGTCAACTTCAGGTTTCAGCCTCATGGTCAGCCAATATATTTTTAAAAACAAGGCTGATCAAATTAGCAGATTGTCCTCAAGGTAAGGAAATTACACAAAATATACAGGAATTAGCAGCAGTATTAGCTTTCTTCACTTCTAATATGGACCTTCTTTCATGCCCTTTGCCAGTTTCAGATTGTCTTTGAACTCCCCTAACCCCCACCTCATTATATTCATAACACATCCCACTCTTGGCCACATCTGATGGGAGATCTCTCTCTCACATACACCCATGCAAGTCTATTCTTTAAAAAAATACGGAACTCTGCATTTGGACTATTACTGTTAAAAGATAAAAACTGTCATTTGTTGAGTTCTTCAACAGTCCAGGCTCTACAGGCAAGAGGATCTTATGTGCAAACACAATTTTATTTTTTAAAATAATTAATTTTGGCTACAAGCAAAATTGGAATATTTAGGTTTTCTTGCCTGAAAACCTAATTTGAGATTCAGGCTGTCCTTGAACAAGTCCCCTTAAAAGTGTGGTTTTTAGTGTGCTCTCTAACCCCAAATCAGGCAAATTCTCCTCAGAAGCACTTGTGCATTTCCATTTAAGTCAGAGGGCTGCAAGGGTACACAAGAGGAGAATTTGGCCCTATAGCTTCTAATACCAAACCCCACTGGGCAGATTTGTAAAGAGCGAGCTTGTTCCATTTTAAGTGGTCTTTTCTTAGCTGTTAGATTTTCTGCTGCTGAAATCACTGTTTGGAATCAATAACTGGAATTGTGGTCCCACGTCTTGCAACTTATTTGCTCACGAAAACTGTTTTTTCTAAACTGTCTACTTTAATGTTTTGCATGAAGCTCCATGGTGGGTTTCGGAGCACATGTGAAGAGCATCGGGGTTTCTTGTGCTTCATATTTAGCTCAGATCACAAAAGAACGAATCTGCTGCAAAAGGAAGTGTCACTATGAATATTATGGAGTAACTGTTAACTGAGAAGTCTTCAATTTCACTTTATGTATGCTGTTTTCTTCATTTTTTGTATTAAACAAACTTATCTCAAGACAGTTTTCATTTGGTAATTTATTTTGAAGCAACACATGTCAAAGATGGAAAAGTCCTGCTTCTAACCTGCAACACCTTTTTAGGCAGTGCTCACCTTGGACAAACCAATCCCAGTGACCACTTACAGGTGATGGATTCTCTCCAGTGAAGGCTCTTCTTGTGAAGGCCCTCCACCTGGCAAATATGCTCTGATTCTGAAAGCTGGAAAATGTTTGCTTTACTGAATTAGGTCTTCCAATGTACTAGTTTCCTTCTTACCACTGCCCTCCAATTAATAATCTTATTTATAATCTTATCATTGGCACTCAAATGCTTCCCTTTGTAATACAGCATGTGCCAAATTCTGTATTGATTTATAGAGAGTTGCACCAGGTACTTAAGTAAATGTACAATGGGGTGCACAGCATGTCTTTGGCCCTACATGTGTGCAATTACAAGAACCCAGGCTGGTATGAGAAGCATGGTACAAGTTATTTTTCATATTGATACAAACAGACCAAAAAAACCCCCAAACCCGAATCAAACCTCAAATTCCCAACAAAATTAACAGAAGAAAGCAAACAATGGTAACAGAAAATTGGTAAACATATGTCGTTAATGATGACTGAGTAAAGAGGACAGTTTCAACTTTGATTCCTTGGAGATTAAATAAATGTGCAGTTTTACAATGAAATTCATATAGTAAAATGCCTTTTCAGGTTTGGAAGTAGGAAAATGCAAATAAACATTTGCAGTTCTTTCTTATTATGTCAGTATTTTAGCTAACAGCTTCAGGGAAAAAAGCTTTACAAAAAAGCAAAACAGGTCCTATTCTGAAACCACAGCAGTTTCAGCAGTTACCCAAGTGGTGCACCTAAACCACACAGAGGACTCACTTCAGCAAAAAGATGATGAACAAAATGATTTACCACAGTAAATGCTGTTAACTTAGTAATGAACTCCACCCATACTAAGTGCTTATCTTAATTTCATACCCCAAGACCAGCTTTAAGGCAAGTGAGATGGGTGGCTGTTTAGAGGCAGCACTGGAGTTCAGGGTGAATATTTATTCTCAGTATCTCACTGAGGCAGCACTGGTGTAGTGTGCTATTATAGAATTTGGCTTATCAATGAAGCAGTGGGATGGAGTAACAACACATTTACGCAGAAATGAAGACCTTGATCTTTTCTGATAGATTTTGTTAGATTCTCCATTTAGGGTCGGAGCCTAAAATTTCTCTCAGAAATACAAAAACAATAAAAAAGATATTTTACTGTATTACATGATAAAGAGCGTGTGACCATATAATTATAATAATACAAACACACAGGGGTAGAGAATTAAGGTTACACATATCACACTAAATTTAGCACAGCCTGATTTAAGCGCTTATATATGCAACTTTAAATGTACCCAAAGTAGCTTTTTGAATGGAACTTTCTACGGTGCAAAAAATAATAAAGAGCAGAAGGTTCACTATCTAGGATTTCAGATTTCTGCTAGTTTGCAGAAAAATTGGCAGTAATGAGTATAAAATCCATAATCTGGACACTACTTGTGACAGTACCTGGATTCCTGTCTCATGCAACTCGGATATGCAAGAGGAAGCCTCATTCATGCAAGCCTTGGGGACTGCAGTGTTTGTAAAGTACTTCACAGCATGGCTCCTCCTTGGCACCTTACCAACTGTTCAGCAGTCAGTCCTAACTTTAATAAACTTGTTTCCAAGCAGCTAAATTATCCACCCAGTCCATAGACGTGGAATGCACCTTTCCTTAGCTGGTCACTTTACAAGCTTATAGAAAAAGGAGTACAAATGTACTGCACATTTTCAGTATGTGATCATAACTCAGTAAAACCAAAACTATTTTTTTTTCAGAATACTCTGATATTTCTCCTCAGCAAGGGCTATTTCCTTGCCGTATTTCAGACTCTCAGCTATTTTGGCTGTAGAGCTGTTCACAAAATATAAAACGTATATATACACACATTTCCCTCCCTCTCCTTGTACACAAAATTTTTGCACCCACTTTTACTTAAACTTAACAAAACAAAACAGGCACCCCTTTGAAAGACATTAGACCTGAAAAAATGTCTCTGGAAAAGTGAAAATTTCCAAAAGTTATGAACCTTCTAAAAGAGGAGGTTAGAATAGAAATCATTATGTAACCTTGACTATAAGTTGCTACTGCTGTATCATTTTGTTATGTTGGGGAAAAATGAACAGGTAAATTATCTTCTGAACAACTTGCTTCATCAATTAGTACTGAACTATCATCTTCAGAATAAGAGATCATCATAAACAACAGAATCAAAACGTGAATGGAATTTTTAGTTTGTGGCTGGGCCAGCTGCTCCACCCATGAGTCATTTATCCTACTCAACAAGGGATGCCTGTATTGTAACCTAACTGTCAGGTCTTCTGGAAGTCATGAAAAAAATACGCCTTCCTGTCAGTCACCAACTCTAAAGCTGAGGTTCCTGCTCACAGCCGCAAAGGAGGAGGAATTGAGATGACTGGGGACTGCACCACCTTTTTATAATCATGGACATCAACTTACAGAGCCATGAGCAGGCATCCACACTATTCCAAACATGCATCCAGAAGGTTACAAAGCTCTGCAAAACCAGAGGTGCTTAGCCATGAGTGGGAATAAGGTCAATACCTTTTTGGTTGAGGACCTAATTAAATAAAGCCATTTTATATTCTTCCTGCCTCCCAAAGGAAGCCATCCACGTGGTTTGAATTAACACAAGTAAATGAAGTACAGCCCTGAGTAAAGAGAAATATAAAACTTTAAAACTGCAAGGGAAGTTTAGTATTTGCTTTTGTCTTGTTAACCAATTTGCTCAGTGTAAATTCTTTATTTCAACTATACTGCATAATTAATAATTGTTTCACATCAAAAACAAGTATTCTCTTCTTAAAAGTAATCTGAAGAAATACATAGGCCAAATACTGTGCCGAGTGATATTGCACTGGAGGCAAGTCAGTAAAGGACTTAGCCTAAATAATAGAAATGTGATAAGAGTTCAGATAAGCCTTTTGTATTAAGTGTTCAGGCAATTAAGATTTTTATTAAAAATATGGCTTTTTAAGAAAATTAGGCTAATGTATCCACAGGACATATAGCATTCAACCTTGGTTTTCAATATTTTATCAAGAAATTGAACAAAATTTTGTCCTAATTTCCATCCAATTGAGAGAGATAGGAGAGGAAAAAACAAACACTACTAAAAGTGTTCTTGTGCAATGCAAAAGGCAGTGCTGACCTAAGGTCCTTACCCCTTTGTACACTCTGAGAGTACTAAATCCTGAACTATTTTTACAGATCTAAAAGTTTCAGAAGATGTCAAATAGCCAAACCATAAAATACCTTAGATTTAGAGAAGTAACATTTGAAAAATAACTATATTTATCATTAACATAAAGGAGGAGGAACCTCCAAATATAGAAGAGAGCAACCGATGTCAGAATGGTCTAGAATGATAAACCTGATATGTATATGAATACATACCTATACATCTCTATGTAGTCATTCATCCACTGTAGCTCCAGAGTCAACCTGTGCTCACATTTTCTGTCAATAGAAATTCACACTTGGGATGTTAAAACTGGGGCCTCTGCCCCCTAAACAGTCCATAAGAGCCATGTAGCATATGAACTGCACAATAATGGAAACAGCTCATCCTAGGGACGGACTACCGTTCCCATACCTCTAGCTCTTGGGAGCTCTTTACTGTGGTTGACATAACCCGCTCCAACTAACTTACATGTGTTGAAGCTATGGCAAAGCCCCTGTCTTCAGTGTTAGGGAAGTATCTTTCCTGCAGATGATGGAATAATGTACACAACTGAACTTGGAGTTTGCAGGATAGTCGGATAAAAATATTGTTTAAATTGTATTTAAAAGATTCTTGACACTTTTACACACATTGCAAGGTTCAGATACCATCTGCATTCATCTGCCAGCTCATGAGGAGAGGAAAAGGTCATATAGGACCTGATCTAGCTGCTAATGAAGTCAATGGGAGACTTTACTGCCTTTATTGGTAGTAGGATAGGGTCTTAATGCTTTGAAATGTAAAGAAATTTAAAAGGGTTTCAGAATCAAATATGTTTAATAAATCTGCTTTGGAAAGGTCAATTATTTATTTTATTGTTCATGTAAGCTCTGATCCTGAAAAGGGATGTGCTTATGCAGACCTTAATGCTGACACTGAATCCTGCTGAAGCCAATAGAGCTCCAACAAGTTGATCCCTTTGAAAGATCAGGGTCATACTTAATTGAAGCCAGCTCAGCGGGAGGTTCACAGTTTTCGTCTTCTCAGGATTTCTTGTGATATTTTGATAGCTCAGAAATAATACCAATTATAAGAACAACGTGGGAACGGAATTAAAGTCCTTCACTCAAAGGCAGAGGTGCTAACCACTAACCTTTGAGATACCAGTTTATAAATTCAGTTTCCATAGTAGACAAGACTCACAGATACAGAATGAAAAAAAAAAAAATCTAAAATCTTGGCTAATTTCTCCAGCTTTGGTGAGAGTCTATAGTTTAAAATTTTACCAAGCATATATAAAAGTAAACATAAAATATATGGCATCAAATAGTCCAGGAGAATGGGAAGTCCTACTTAATATTTATTTAAATATCTAGATTTTTTAAACAAATAATAGCCAAGCAATTTCTATTTAACACTGAGTTTAACACTTACTCCCTTGAATTCTAAAATATTATGTGATTATTTTCCAGCAATTTGTTACTTTGTTAGTGTACCAATAAAACATGGAAGTGCGGCATACTAATGGAAAATATATTATCGCTGCAGACATCAACAGTTCGTACATACAAAAAATAGATTAGTTATTGAGATATAAGACATTTAATTCAAATTCCAAATTTACAAAGGAGAGAAAACTAGAGCAATCAGAAGTTATTTTTAAAAATTACTATTACAGGCATTAATTTATACTGCATGCTATATCAACAGCCATTTGTACGCAGAAGGCACATTTATAAGTAGATTACATTTTTATTTCAAAATGTTATGATTTTTATATTCTTTCAAGGTTAAAAAAGTCACAACCACTATAAGCAAGCAATAAAAATGAAGAAGAGGTTGAAGGTTACACACTGGTTAGTGGTGAAGGTTCTTCCACTAATATCACTGGTTAGCAGTACTGTTAAAACCACAATGTGGAATGCATGGTGCTGCATTTAAAGGAAGTGGGTAAGGGTGGGGTAAATGCAGCAGGTCCCACGATCAAAGCACTAGAGTATTGAATTTTACTTATAACCCAATCACTGACACCCACACAGGAACTTCCTGTACTTTAAAAAAATCTGTTTCTCTCTTTTTCGCAATCAACAACTTTTACCTAGAAACTAGTTAGCGGTGAACTCTGACTGATTTTAATCTGCAGTTCATTGCAGAAAACATGTAATTGTTAATCTGTGAGAACCTACAGACAGCACATTTTAACTGACAGGTTTCAGTGGATCAGCTTTTAATTTCCTCCTTTTTTAATTACAGGTAAGTTCTACAGGACGCAATACTAGCATAAGAAATACACAATGCCTTAAAGTTTAGTAACACTGAGTGCTACAATCAAAGAGCTACTTACAACAGGAGAATAAAAGATAAAATTAAGTGTATTTGTAAATCTACAAACGATATCAAGATATTAGAAGGATTTTCTAAAATACAATACAATTCAAATCGCTCACATATGGCACCGTTCATCCAAAATATCAATGTAATTTATACTATCTATTACGCAACAATGAACACAACCCTGATTTACACTGAAGAGGCAAAAAACTAACTCTGATAGCTCCTTAAACTAGGCTTAAGGACAGGTCCTCCTTTTATGTTTGTAGGATAAAAATAAGGCTAATAAAGGACAGTCTAAGAAACAGCTTTGGGGAAACAATTTCAAGAGTTTCTTTTAAAATGTGGGGAGGGATGGAATTATATGGATTTCAGGGAGGTACATGACCCGCACTATAGGGCCCACCACTGTATGTTGTGTTTGCCTGCTCTCTTCAGATGCAACAGCAATGACCCCAAACAATGGACTATGTATGAGCAGAAATACCTGCCAGTATAGTACAGTGGGAAGCAGTGAATTTTAAAAAGATTTGGGGGTCATGATGGATAATCAGCTGAACATGAGCTCCCAGTGTGATGCTGTGGCCAAAAAAGCTAGTATGATCCTGGGATGCATAAACTGAACTCAAGGAGGAGGAGAGAGGATATTTGACACTGCTGCCACTGTTGCTGGAATACTGTGTCCAGTTCTGGTGTCCACGCTTCAAGAAGGATGTTAATAAATTGGAGAGGGTTCAGAAAAGAGCCTTGAGAATGATTACAGGAGTAGAAAACATGCCTTATAGCGTGGGTTCTCAAACTGGGGATCGGGACCCCTCAGGGGGTCGCGAGGTTATCAAATGGGGGGTTGCGAGCTGTCAGCCTCCACCCCGAATCCCGCTTTGCCTCCTGCATTAATAATGGTGTTAAATATATTGTAAGTGTTTTTAATTTATAAGGGGGGGGTTGCACTCAGAGGCTTGCTATGTGAAAGGGGTCACCAGTACAAAAGTTTGAGAACCACTGCCTTATAGCAACAGACTCAAAGAGGTCAATCTATTTAGTTTAATAAAGAGAAGGTTAAATGGTGACTTGATTACAGTCTAAGTATCTACATGGGGAACAAATATTTAATAGTGGGCTCTTTAATCTAGCATAGAAAGGCATATCATCCAATGGCTGGAAGTTGAAGCTAGACAAATTCAGACTCAAAATAAGGCATACATTTTTACTGTGTAATAATAAATATGGCCTGTGTTATACAGGACGCCATACTAGATGATCATAATGGCCTCTTCTGGTCTTGAAATCTAATTATCCATTTACATGTATAAATATGCCTTTTTACAGGTGCATTTCTGGAGACCCCTTTGAAATCCCTTACCAAAGACAAAGATGATCAAGGATAGCCTAGTGACAGTACTCACATATCACAGTGACAGAGAGAATTCCAGTGTCAAAGCAATTTATGTTTAATGAGATATAACAGGAAATTAATACAAGGAGCGCGATTAAATATAACTGGCTGAACCCAGGCTATGGACTCATTACCGCAGAAAGTTCACCAAGAGCAAGAGTGGGTCTGAGGGGCATGTTTCTGCTCCGTCAGGTGATTCTGAGCCAGCCAGTCAGCACAGATCCAAAAGTGGGTATCAGACCAGGCTAGATAATGAATGTGCTGATTCACTGTCTTTCTAGGGCAGCCTCCACAAGATGGGCTCCAACACTACAGAAACCAATGGGGAAGGCAGTGGTGACATTGCTGCTGGCCTCTACTGGGATGAATCACCTTCCTAGTGCAGCTGCCCCTGCAAGGACAGGGGCAAGTCAATGCATATCGTCCTCTGTCCCTGCAGAGGTGGATCTGGCACAAGACCAATAATTTTGCACGAATCAATTCAGATTAAGTAGAAATCATAGTATTAGTGTCCTCTACCTAAGGATAGTTAGAGACCTTTTATTGGTACTTTATGTTTTCTGAATAATGAAGGGGATAAGGTAGATACAAACCACATAAGTACTTTTCACACAATGCTTGTGTATTTTTCTTATCAACTACTTGATAAAGGAAGAGTGTAAACTGACAATAATAAGACCAAGTTTTAGATTTGTCTGATCTGAACTGATATTTGTTCACCTCTTAGAAAGATCTTTACCACATACTTGTTTTTGAATTAAACGGACTAACGAGCAAGGTAAGAAACAACGGAAGTTCCTCTTCTGTTACTTGTTTTGTGAACAGGATTTCCATCATAACACTCATTTGTATCTCTTGCAAGCATCACAGAACATTACTATGTAATTTCTCATGTTTTAAGAAACCACTGATGATTGCTAGTGTGGAAGGAAGGGAGGAGTTTAACTGTGCATTTGTACGTGAGGCTCATTTGCTTTCCAAAAGAACAACTTTGTTTCCTTTATAGTCTCCTTTAACAGAAGAGTATTGCTCCTGGTAAATTTTCTGTCTTCACATAACAGGAGAAATGCAGATACTTAAGATGCTACTCTTTCAAAAAACTAGATAAAAGCAATGTTTTCTTGTCTAAATTAAAAATAAATTCAAATTAATGAACTCCGAATAAATGTAGCCTATTACAGCTAAAAATACAGGCAAAATAGGCAGTACTCTGAGTCAACCACCTTTTAAGACAGTCTGCATAAAAACTTTTTTTGAGGAGGATGAGATACAAATCAAGGTAACATCCATAGGGGAAAGAATGAGGAGTACTCAGAGAAGTCATTCTTTGACTGCCATTCCCTGTCTTTGTTGGTAGAATTACACTGTATTTGCTAGGAATAATCATGTTTAGGCAAGAAAGACACAGAAAGATGCCACACTTAAAAATAATACTAAAATACGCCTCATCAGTATTATCTGTTGGTCTCATTCCACTTTACAGATCCCTTTTAAATTTTGAATTATTTTGTTCAGACCCTTTTCCAGAAAGAAAGACCAAATAAAGTATTCTCTAATCAATAACATACCTCCTATGAAAACTGACAAAAAAATACAACACTTCACCACACATAGCATTCTAGATGGCAAAGAGATTACCTCTTGCTGCACAGTATATTCTCTCTCAGTGCTCAGTGTCCTGGTGGTCTGTTTTATTGTATATGTAATGTATTATTATTTCTATTTTTAAATCCTTGGAAAGCTCTTAGATACTATGGTGATAGAGACCCTATAAGTAGATAGTTATGGAATTAACTGCTTCAAGGACCTTGCTACAATTACAATCCTTTTTTTTTGTCAGTATTCATCAATACTCAGACCTGCAATGCTCCAAAATGCCTTATCAATTGGAAACCAATTTTTTAAAGTATCTATCAGATCCTTTCGAGGAGTAAAGCCAAAATGGCAGCTGAAAACTAGTGTTTGAAGATTTAAAGGCTGCAAAAATGCAGGTTCCATAAAGGTGGCAAAACTTAAATTTATTCTGTTTGCACAAAGATTTTGATTTATTAAATAATACATCCCAAACATTGATTCAGAGATAAAGGCATGATTTACAACAAATGAGAACCTACAGTACCATCCGGAGCATATCCATAAGGGTGCTTCCTCTTTTTGAGTGGGGTGGGAGAGATTAGCTAACCTGCAGTGCCAACCAAATGAGCAATTCTGCTTTATAAGTTGAATAGGTGTGAGAACTGCAAAGCAAAAGTGTCAGACAATACCAAAATGTAACGCAAGGGAACTGGGTGACCCACACTTAAAACGTATGGGGGTTACAGTGGCAGACTAACAATTTCCTGCAATATCCTGAATGAACTTTACTGAATTAAATTAAACCTTACTGAATTAGGTTTAATACCTCTGGGTTGATTATTTAAAAATGCAATTGTATATGTGCTATTGTGGAATTGTATGTAACTCCTCTTGGAAGAGGGGGATGCTAATATAATTCCTCTGTTTATAAGCCGTTTGAAGTCAGCCCCTGGAAAGATATATGCATATACCAATTAAACCGGATTCTCCAGGGACCAACAGACAAAGAAAGGATTTGGGATAAAAAACCTGGTCTTAAACAGGCTCAGGGCCTTCTTCTTGATCCAGCAAACGGACAGAACCTCTCATGGAGGGCCCCAATCCTTATGGAAATATTGGAAGGACTTGGCCTACCAATGCCCCTTACAACTATGTGCTTACTCTGAGCTGAAGCAATGATGAACTTGAAACCATAAATTTCAAGGTGAGGTGTTGAAGGACTAGTCTTGCCAGAGCCCATGTTAGGATTAGTGTGATCTCTGGCATGCAGATAGGATCTTTTATTGTTTTTAATAATGTTTTCTCTGTAGTGCTTTTACCTTAAGAATAATATAGTGTGCTTAAAAAGAGCTGTGTGGTATCTATAATTGTGCGCAATCATACTCTTAACCATCTCTTAAGAGAAAGCAAACTGGTGTGTTTGGGCCGCTGGTCTCTGCTGGGAACAACACAGTGAAGGCAAAGAACAGTGCAGCCTGGAAATACCATGGTCAGAAGGGAGTGAGATGCAGGTCTCCACCGAAGAAAGGCAATGGCTGGGGAGCTGGAATCCTAAGAGTGTGTGCCTTGCTGGACCATTGACTGGAAATACAGGTTTAGTTGTCCTGAACTGTGACAGTTACAATATCTAGCCAGATCTTGTAAAATGCTCATTACCATAGTAAAAAAAAAAAGTGTTTCTAGAAATTCTGGATGCTTGGCCTATACATTTTTATGTTACAGAAAATCTGGTGCCAGAGTTTAGAGACCAAACTGGAAGCATGTTTGTGTCAGGATTATGCTTTTTTCTGTGAGCTAACCAAAAATTCACTGTTTAAGTCAACTGAAATATACCACAGCTTGATAAAAGTGGACTTGAAACTAATAGCTTATGAAATGTCTCCCATTTGTAAACAATTTCACCAGCATCTGAACAGCTTAGAAAATGAAATCTTGGGACAGCAAATGACCTGAAGCGGAACAACATATTAAAACAAGGTTTGTATTCTTAGCTCAACCTATACAGCAGATTCATTTGTATATAGGTATCTCTCAAAACAGAAACTGACCCATACACTCAGAAGCACCTCTGAGCTGAACTAATGCAAAAACATGTAGACACATCTTGCCATTTACTGAAAATCTGATATTTGGTCCCAAGTACTGCAGGTCTGAATCAGCTGCTGGTCTTCTTAGAATCTGGGCTGACCGAAGTCGACAAGACAGAAAATCGTAAATTCCTCTTTATCTTGACAAAGAAGATGGGAAAACTGGGAGAATTGGCTACTAGGAAAAAAATGTACTTACCACTAGGTGGCTTGGGTCGTGGAGGAACACTTTTCTTCGGTGGGAGAGCTGGAGTGTCTGGCTTACTTTTAAAAGGGTCATCTGAGAATCCCATCCCTCCAAAAGAGGAGGTGAAAGGGTCTGAAGCTGTGGGCTACGAGATAAAGGAAAGGTAAACATATGCAGATAGTAAAGATGACCTGTTAACTTTATAGAAAGTAAGTGAAAATTATTAACTCCTGTTTGAATTAACTCAGAAAAATGATAAGGAGTAAAATTCACAAAAGCAACTTAGTGACTAGGGAGTCTGAGTTCCATTTTCAAAAGCACCTAAGTCCCTTAGGAGCCTAACTCCTAATAATTTTCATTGGTACTTAGACCTTAAGTCACCTAAGGCACTTTTTACAATTTTTATCCCTGACAAGAAAGGAAGGGCACTTGGGGAATAATAAGGGGAAAGAATGGGAGGTAAAACTGTATTTTATTCCTGTTTTTATCTTACCCTATTGTACAGAAACCGTAACTAATCTGGTATTTGGCGTACTGGACGTAGTAAAATGTACTCAATGTGTACATACCTACTGAAATTTCATATATAAAAAAAAGGACTATTTTATAGCTGTCACATCACAGCTTTTATACACCACTTCTTTTATATTCACATACACACACACACACACACTTGTTCCTTAGGATTTGTCTATACAGAGTGAGTATATGGCAAGCTGGGGTGTAAATCTAGAGTGCACTAACTGGCCCCATGGACCCTTCTACCGCACTCTAAAAGATCTGTAGCGTACAACTCAGCCAGAACAAGAGATGCAAAACCTGCAGAAATATTTCCAAAGCTACAATGATCATCCCAAACACACCTCTCAAGATCCATGGACCCTACACATGCCTATCACAACATGTGGTGTACCTCATCCAGTGCACTAAATGCACCAACAACTATGGGGGTGAAACAAGACAATCACTATGCTCTCGAATGAACTCACACAGGAAAATGATAAAAGACCTGTGGGTGAACCCTATCACCTGTGGGTGAACACTTTTCACGAAGCCATCACTCTATAGCTGACTTATCAGTCCGCATCCTGAAAGGAAACCTGCATTGCAGTTTCAAAAGATGAGCCTGAGAGTTTAAATTCATTACTCTGCTAGACACTAAAAATCAGGGACTAAACAGTGACACTGGATTTATGGCTCATTACAACTATCTGTAACCCACTAACACCGTCTTTTTGTCCTATGACCGTAGGGGTGTGTTAACAGGCCACTCTACCTTGAACGGTCCCTAATAATATGTGCTAACTACTTATGCTAAACCAGTGGTTCTCAAACGACCCCCTTTATAAATTAAAAAGACTTTTTTATATATTTAACACCATTATAAATGCTGGAGGCAAAAAGGATTTTGGGGTGGAGGCTGACAGTTTGCGACCCCCCCATGTAATAGCCTCGTGACCCCCTGAGGAGTCCTGACCCCCCAGTTTGAGAACCCCTGTGCTAAACAATCTGTTCCACCTTGCAGTTTGCTGTGACCCCGGGAGTACCTTTCCCAGACCCAAAGAAGAGCTCTGTAAGTTTGTCTACACAGCAAACGGACACTAGCAGCTGAGCAGTGCCAGCCGACTCTGGGTTGCGGGCAGGGGCAGCGAGTTGTATGGGCCTGTGCTCCACTGAAGTTCGGAGCCGGGTCTCTCCCCTGGCCCTGCCTGCCGCCCCCGGGCAATCTAAAAGGGCCCGGGGCCCCTGCCGCCACCACACTGGGGCTAAGGCGGCTTCTTGCCCGCCCGCTCCGCTCTACTTCACTTCTGGAAGCGGATGGCATAACCCTTCGGCTCCTCCGAAGGGGGATGGGGGGCGGTGTCTCCGTGTGCTGACCCTGCCCTGAGCTGTGGCCAATGGAAACTGCGGGGATGGTGCCTGCAGGCAGCAGTATGTGGAGACCCCTCCGGCCCTCCGCCTAGGAACTGCTGCCAGAAGGGTGTTCATGTTGCTTTCGGGAGCCACTCACGGTAAGTGCTGCACCCCTCACTCTCTCCTGCATCCCAACCACCTGCCCCAGACCCCGCACCCAAACTCCTTCCCAGAGTCTGCCCCCTGCACCCCCTCCCGCACCTCAACCTCCTGCCCCAGCCCAGACCCCGCACCCAAACTCCCTCCCAGAGCCCAGCCCCTGTAAAGGACCCTGCCAACCATTAAAAAATAAATATATAAAAAGTGATTCCACACTGATTTATCCATTGCTTTACTGCATTTTTATCATGTTTTCAAATGTATGTTAAATTTTGATTCTGCAACAAAAAAGGAGTTCTGTAGGTAAAGCACTAGAAGGCTCAAGCTCCTAGGGAGATCCTTCTGAGAGTTCTGCTAATTAAAACCAAACATCCTGCTATTTGTAGAGGCTGCTGCCACCCAGTGGAGGAAAAAAGCTTTATAAGCAAAACAAGACAGTATTTTATTATTTTGGCCACAAAGACATTCTAATTTTAAAATCCCTGGAAAATATATCTTTAAAGGTTTCCTTTTCTTTCCCAATATATGAAAATCCCTTAAAAAATAAAATCTATTTCCTATCCAATATTTTCTCTAAAGTGCACACACATTCAACTTGTCATTGTAGAGTTGACTGTAAAGGTTGGGCGATGGACATTCATTTTAACTCTCCAAAAAGAATCTTGGAAAAAATGACATGGACTTTGTGAAGTTTTAATCTGTGATGTCTGTTTTAGTACAGGAACCCCCCCAAAAGTTGGGACTTTCTAGAGAAATTTCAAGAAATGTTCACTTTTAAATGTTTCCTCTGAAAAAATGTTAATACATTTTTGACTAAATAAATAACAAAAAGAGTTATGTTATGTTAAAATTTGGAGAGTAAATTCTAATACAGAAAGTCAAATGAAGGGATCTGAATCCTGTTTTCCACGTAAATCTCAATGCAACCTTAACTTAGGAACCACCAGGGTAACTCAATAATAATCATTTGGTCACCTAAATTACACTAGAACACAGATACGCCCCTCTATTGCTCCCCCCTCAAAAATCTAGAGATTTTGGTGAGACAGACAAACAAGTTATTTAAAAGCCTGCTGTGTCCAAAATAATTATATCATTAGTCCCTTTCAGAGGGTTTTTCCAAATGTGACTGCAAGATTTTGCTTGTTTCAATATAATGCTATTCTTTTCTTCACACTCATCAAGAATTATATGAAAAAAAAAAAAAGGAAAAAATGTTTATAGAGAAGGACTGATGCTTCCTTTGGTAACATTTACCTTTGACATCTGGCTAAAATCTGCAAAACCCTCATTGCTATTGAAGGCACCACTTCCAAATGGGTCTAACGTTCCAAAAGGATCTGAAACAAGTATAGAACAAAGCAATATGGTTTTTATTTTGTTTAATATAATACCTAGACAGAGGAAAAATCTACTGTCACTGAAGTAGACCACCAGACAAATTGAAAAAGGACACCAACATAAAGAAGCCCTCTTAATACTAGTGCCAGTAGCACAAATTATTTAATAAATTCACAGGAAAGTCATGTTTCTCTCTTTATGATGCAGTCAAATCATGACAAAGTCTCTTTAAATAGGAGCTGACACCTACAACGTGATTTCATAAAACATTTGCTTTAAAATACTATCAAGTCAGCAATCATGACTTTAGTGAACTAAAAGAATGATCAATTTTTTTCCTTTGGATGAAAAATTTGGCAGTAACAAGGCATGCACTGTTACCAAGATGAAAATATATAAGGAGAGAAGCTCAATTAGTTGAACTTCCATCTGTTCACTCCATTCGAGCTCTCTTTTGTAGGCCATAGGTTCTTTTTAATGCTGTTCATTCAGATTTTGTCTGTTACTTAAGGGTTGTTTACATGGAGAATCCAGGAAAATTAATCTGAATTAACAGAAGGTATGAATTTGAAGCTGATTATTTAAACCACATTAAACCTCTGTGTGAACACCCTCATTCAGAATTAACGTGGCCTTAATTTGGTTTAGTTAAGATAAATCAAATTCAGACTCCTTTAATTCTGAAAGCTGGTGTTCACACAGGGGTTTAAATAATCCATATTAAATTCACAATTTTAATTAATTTGGATTAATTTTCCTGGATTTCCCAATGTAGACAAGCCCAAGACTACTCAGACCACATTCCAACTCTCTCAAAGATTCCTTTCTCAAGCATTGTTTTTCCAAAGATTAGAAAATAGCATCTCTAAATTCCTGTTTATTTCTAGTATCCTAGTTTTTAAATTCTGTTCCCCAATTGAGTTCATAACCAATAAGAACAATTTATCAGCTTCAGCTCTTTCAAACTCTTCCATGATCTTGAAAACTTCTATAAGTCACCCTGAAGTCTTTTTTACCCATGAGAATCAGTCATGCTCAAATGACACATGTTCTTAATGAAGGTAGACCCAGACTGTCACATCCAGAGGAAAAGGGGAGAAAAAGGGGCAGCACATGAAAATTCTCCCCTCATGGAGGATTTCTCCATATTCTGCCACTGGGAGAGGTGTGTGGTTTTCCTACCTGAGGAGGTCCAGGTAGTTTGGTCCTCAGAAGCTAAGGATGTTGAGAGAGCTGCTAGAAGGACAGAGCAATCTGCTGTATCCAGGCCCTCTGCACTAGCTGTACATCTCCTGGCTCCCCAGCAGCATGGTTCCACTGGAGTCACATTGCCAGGCACTGCCCTGGCCGCCCTTGGAATTCCCCACTTAGAGGAATTCCCCCAAAAGAGTTAAGGTTGCCTCAGGTTGGATTAATTTATCTCCTGTTTCATCATTGCTTGCTTAGAAGAAAGGTTGGGAGCAATGCACAGTGCATGTGTGGAGGATCCCTCCATAGTCTGTAATAAGTACACTGTGAGGATGTATCCCATAGAATTGCAGTCTGCTTTTGCTATTTCGAAGCTTGAGAGTGAACTCTGTGCAATTTCCAGTGCCAGCCCATTGGGGGTCCTAAGCAGGAATATTTTGGGGGGCTCCCCACAACACATACTAATAATTAATAGGGGGCCCCCTTGAACTGCTCAGGGCCCTAAGCAATTGTTTAGTCTGCTTATGCCTACGCATTGACTCTGGCAATCTCCAAATTTTAACTGATATACTTGTGTGTCAAAAAGGCAGCAGAGTTTACCTGTGCATTTTACAGAAGAAAATACTTCCCTCTTACCTGGCCCTTTTGAAGAGATACCTGAAGATGTGAAAGGATCGCTACTTTCAAAGGGGTCAGGCTAAATGAGGAGGAAAGAAGAAATGGTACATGTTAATAATTTTAATGTATTCTGCACTTACCTTTCTGTGTATACCAAAATCTTCCCTACACTATGAAAACTGCTATTCTAGGCCAAATAAATCTAGTGCAGTGGTTCTCAAATTTTTTTTTTTCGCAGACCACTTGAAAATTGCTGTGTGTCTCAGTGGACCACTTAATGATCTTTCCGAATGTTGTTTGTACCATTAGCTAACTATTGTAAAGCACTTTGGATAAAAGCACTATATAAAAAAATCCTTAATAATAAAGGTTTTTTTGTTCTACAAATAAAAGCACACAACTCATATTTTAATATCAGTAGTCTTACCTTTCTAATGCCATGGATGTGCCCTCTCTCCCCCACTGCGGCAGCCCCCGACCTGGGGCTGGGAAGGAGTCGGGTCTTTCCCCCTGCCACAGCAGCCACAGAGCTGGGGCTGGGAAGGAAGGCCATCTCTCCCTGGCAGCCGCAGCCCTGGAGCTGGGGAAAATCGCCTCTTTCTCTGTCTGCCGCAGCCCTGCACGTCCCAAATTCCCCCCACCCCCTCTTCTCACCCCAATCACCACTCCCACCTACTCCCTATTCCCCCCAAGGCCACCACCTCACCTCACCTCACGCCTGCATGGCTCCACTAATTAGGTAAGTGGCCCTTCATTCTTTCATGTGCAGCCACCCAGGCACATACCTTAAAGGGAACTATCCGCGGACCACCTGAATGGAGCTCCGCGGACCACAGTTTGAGAACCTCTGTTCTAGTGTAATTCTAATACAGTCAGTGGACTTTGCATTTGACCAAACACCATGAAATACTCTTCTTGGATAAATACACATTATTAGCGCATGTAGTCTTGATAGCAATGATACAACGTGGGGTTGCTGACTACAAAGGCAAATATCCCATTGAGCAGAACACATTCCAGGCAGGGGATCTTTCAGTAAAATAAAGCTGGTACTAGTCTACAATTCAAAACTCAAGAACGTATTTGTACAGAAGTCTATTGTCAAAATGTTCATACTCGAGTGCCAAAAGTTGACATTAAATAGACGTGGCTTAATTTCAGAGCTGCTGAGTACCCACAACTTCTCATTAAATAAATAGTAGCTGCAGGTACTCATCAGCTGTGAAAATCTGGCCACTTATGTAGGTGCATATCTTTAGGCACTGAAGTTTGAAAATGTTGCCCTATGCTTGTAAATAGAAAGGAATTATCTGAAACACATTTTCACCATAAGGATACCATTACTCTGCTATAAGTAGGGCCCTACCAAATTCTCGGCTGTGAAAAACGTGTCTCAGACTGTAAAATCTGGTCTCCACCATGAAATCTGGTCTTTTATGTACTTTTACCCTATACTATATACATTTCACAGGGGAGACCAGAGTTTCTCAAACTGGCGGTCCTGACCCAAAAGAGGGTCACGGGAGGTGGGGCGGGGGGGTGGGTGGGTGGTGGTTTGCAAGCTATTGTAGGGGGGGTCATGGTATGCCACCCTTACTTCTGCACTGCCTTCAGAGCTGGGTGGCCAGAAAGCAGTGTCTGCTTGCCAGGCGCCCAGCTCTGCCAGCACCGCCAGCAGCAGCTCCGAAGCAAGTGTAGCAATGGGAGCCAGAGAGTGGCGGCTGCTGGCTGAGGTCCCAGCTCTGAAGGTAGCAGCACAGAAGTAAGGGTAGCAATACCATACCAGGCCTCCCTTACTTCAGCGCTACTGCTGTCAATGGCGCTGCCTTCAGAGCTGGGCTCCTGGCCAGCAGCTGCTGCTCTCCAGCCGGCCAGCTCTGAAGGCAGCGCCAACTGCCAGTAGCAGCACAGAAGTAAGGGCGGAAATACTGCGACCCCCCTACAATAACTGTGCGATGCCCCCACTAACCCCTTTTGGGTCAGGACTGCTACAATTACAACACCATGAAGTTTCAGATTTAAATATCTGACATCATGAAATTTATGATTTTTTAAATCCCATGACCGTGAAATTGACCAAAATGGACTGTGAATAACAGTAGAAAAGTTTATTATAGTGCAACATACACAAATTTAAAAATTACCTACCTTTGAGGGCAGTGTGGGTTTTTTTGTGAATGGATCTGAGGTAAATGGATCATTCTTCACCTGTTTCTTAAAAAAATCTTCAGAGACAGAACTACGAAATGGGTCACTTTCTTTAAATGGATCCCCTCCAAATGGATCTAGCAAAAGAGTTACGAGAGGTAAACAAAATGTACTGCTTTACTGGTAAAATACTAGACAATGTGCTACAGGGAACAATCACGCATTAGCAAGGAGTCGGAACAAATATGCCTTTATCTCAAACTTATTTATCAAATAATAAATTATTAATATATTCTACTCTAAAAAAGGAGAAAACTATTATGATTATTTAAAATTCTGATTAAATGGATGATGTTTTATGGAGTTTATATTACAGTTACGAACTACATTTAATAAAACTGTATATACCACATATACTTGTTCATTAGCCTGGTCGTTTATAAGCCGACCCCCCAAGATGGATAGGTAAAAATAGTAAAAACTGTATGACCCTTTCATAAACCGACCCTACATTTCAGGGGTTGGCAAACTTTGGCTCCCGGCCCATCAGGGTAAGCCACTGGTGGGTCGAGACATTTTGTTTACCTGGGGCGTTCACAGGCACAGAGCCCCTCAGCTCCCAGTGGCTGCGGTTCGCTGTTCCCAGCCAATGGGAGCTGCAGGAAGTGGCACAATGATTTCATAGAGTTTAAAATCATCAAATTTTGGTGCAGACCCGTTTATAAACCGACCTCCGCTCTTTGATGAGTCACATTTTTACCAAAAATATTCGGCTTATGAACGAGTATATATGGTACCTTATTAAACTTCTTAATGAGCTCGCTCATGCACGTGCACACTCTGGGCCCCCCAGTTTAAACTGAAAAACAAACACACATACTCTCTCTCTCTCTGGGCTCCGCAGTTTAAACTGAAAATCTGAAGTCTTGGAAGGCCAGCTGTATACTGGGCATATCTATATTTGGCTACAAATTATATCCCACCTGTCTCAAAGGAAAAGCTTTTACCTGTTGAAACAGGTGGCTGTTCTGAAAAAGGATCATTCTGGAATGGATCATCTAGGTAAAAAAAAAGAAAAATATCTTGTTTTGTCACCTACTTAGAGAATGTCTCCAACTGCCCTACAGTTCGGACTAATGGGGTGTGAACAGCAGTGCACACCAAAGTGCTGCACTATAACTCCCCTGTGTAGATGCTGTGGGAGCAAACTTAAAAGTGTAAACTCTGGACCTTTAAGTTTGTACCCAGGGCATCCACACAGGGAAATTACAGTGCAGCATTTCAGTGCACATGGCTCTTCACATCCCTTAGTCCAAACTGCAGGCACTGTAGACATACACTCAGTTAATAAGATTAGCACAGTTTGTAAAAATACATTTATAGTACATATGGTCTTCTGATTCTTATATTAGCCATTAGTTACTTACTGCCTTTGAAAGGGTCTGCTCCTTTAAAAGGATCAGATCTGAATGGATCTTCGGCCTGGAATGGGTCTGTATGTAATTCTTGTGTATTATTACTAAACAATAAAGCTTTATTCTTGAAGGGATCATCCTAGAATTAAGAGAAATATTACAAAGATTTTATCAATATTAAAATGATTAATCATCCAGTTATATTCTGATGTATCTTATTCCTGTTCAATTTTGTTTTAAATTCAAGAAGCTCCTTATTGAAGCCAGAAGTGCCCTTTAAACTGAAGCAAATGTCATAAATACATTGCTTGAGGCTACATAGAACATCAACACTGTGTACAGCACACAAAATGAAATACCTTCACAAACTTTCTAAAATTCCACCCCTCTAGGTTTTGCAAAAGCCCCACCACCATGTAAAACATCTTAATTTCCAAGATAAATATATCTTTCCACAAATCTTTGGCTATTGATCGCTGTCCAGACTACAGTGGAGCAGGAACAATTATAACAAAACTGTTTTGAATAGATCTACCGCAGTCCACTTGACAAGCAAGAATAAGGATAGATTTCCTTCTAAAAACATGCTACCCTAGCTATGCTGGAAACTAACTCTCCTACACAGATGTCATCCATAGCATAGTTTTCAGGTTAACTATGGTTATTGCTAGCACAGTTCAAGCCAATTTTGATAAACTAAAAAAAGCAAGCCACAACCACAACACACGAACTAACAAAGTTGTGTCAATTCTTCATCATATGCATTTGTTTGTATGATATATCCTTGTCTTTGCCTATTTTGTGTCTTTTAGACTGTAAACCCTCTGGAGTAGGGATTGTCGCTTATCTATGTTTGTACAGCACTCAGTACAAAGGAGCGCCAATCCTGACTGATGCCTTTTGACCATAATAAATGTTTACTAACAACAACAGACAAGGCCTTGGAGTTTACAAAGCTAAAAGGATCTCTCCTCAGTATAGAAGACACAAATGAAGAAGTTTAAAATTAAATTTTTCAACAGCAAAAGAAACAAAATACAGAGGAGGAAAGACGGATTAAGAAACAGGAAAGAAACAAATGTTTTACAAACTTTTCTATGAACATAGAGTTTTCTTCCAATAAGTGGTTCTCAGTCTTTACCAATAAAAGCAACATTCCAGAGACTTCCACTTGAAACTGAGTTTGACAATAACCATTCAAGCACAAAGACTGTGCAGCGAAGTATTAAAAAACAAGTCTGTGAAAGCATCACTGTTCTGATACAATCCCTTTCTTTCTCAAGTGTTTTCCCTTTGTTGCTTGAGCAGAGACAAAGTAATGCAAGGCAGAAAGGTACAGTACTTTCTAAATGCTTATTAGGCCAGTGTACTAAATATACTATGTACAATATAGTGGTGTTCTATAAGTATTTGCATATTATTAATGCTATCATATTTCACTTAAATGTTTATTTTGAAATAGATCAAAGTGCTTTGGATACCTAAAAAAGGAAACATTCTTTAAGAAAGCTATTCTACTTTCACTTTTATATAATCAAGTCTTCTAAAATAGCAAAATAAAATCTGATTTCTACAAAAAAAATAAAAACAAAACCAATAAATATGGAAAAATAAAATTTTCTTGAAACTCCCTTCAAATTGGGTATTTTGGAGACAGTGTTCACAACTTTTTAATTTTGCAAAAGATTTTAAATGACAATTATTTAAAAGAGCAAAAAATGTCAACCTTCCTCTTATGCTGGGATAAATTGTGGTCAGGTACAATAGCAAATGTAGAACAATAAGCTTTGCTCAAACAACATCCAATCCAGTAGCACATCTCTTTGACTTCACTTTTTCCTTAGCTAGGCCTCCAAATTATGAATGGGAGCTCATGGTACAATCAGGCTAACCCTACAGTAAGCATCTTATTTATATTAGGGTTTGCAAGATGGCTTTCCCTGGAGAGGACACACGAACAGCATATGGATGCAACAAGACTTACATTTGGAGAAATGAACACACAAATTATAAACATTGGTTGTTTGTGTAATTTACTAAGGATTAGTATTAGTAATAGCTGCCTAAAGAAAATCAGTTAAGGAAGTTCTTAAGATCCTGAAGGAATATATGGAGGCAAAATACACAGCTAAAATAAATATACTGGATGAGAGAATAGTGATGCTGGGAGTATTTTAGAGGAAGACAAAGACGTCCATACATTATTTTTTGGATAAACTCTTGTGGTTTAGAGTAGCAGCCGTGTTAGTCTGTATCCGCAAAAAAGAAAAGGAGTACTTGTGGCACCTTAGAGACTAACAAATTTATTTGAGCATAAGCTTTCGTGAGCTACAGCTCACTTCATCACATCCGAGTACTCCTTTTCTTCTTGTGGTTTAGGTTGTATTGCTGAAGTGTGTAAGTGTACAGCTCACATCCTACAGAAAAGCAGAAACCCTACATGACTGAAGGACCCCAACAGCTGGACTGGAATTTAAAAGAAATGTGTCCCTATTTTGCTCAGGCCAAAAGTCAGACAGGCAACACATTACAGTCTAGTCTACATTTAAAACTTTTACCTGCATAACTATGTCACATAGGAGTAAGGGGAAAAAAAAACATCACAACCTTAACCCATAGCTATGCCAGGACTTTTCCTGCATTCATGCAGTTATACTGGCAACAATTCCTTTGGCCAGTATTGCTTATTTAATTTGAAGAACTGCTATAAGCTATACCAACAAAAAGACCTGTTTTGATGGAATAAGCTGCATCTCCGGTAAGAAAGTTTGATGGCACAGTTATTCCAGCAGACTATTTCTAGCATAGATAAGACATAAGAATTAATCATCACGAGAACTAAAATGTTCTAAGCCTGTGGATGGAGGCTGCCATCTTGCAGAGATTACAGTGCCTGTTAAGATCACACGGTCAACTAAATAAAAATCTTTTTACAATCTGAGTTTAGGTGCAAGTTACAAATCTAATGATTGTAAAATGTATTTTACACTGCATTGAACCATAAATCCACTTGTTACTTTTATTCAGTCTTTACCATAGCTCCAAAATTTCCTCTTTCTTTCTGTGCAATTCCTTCACTTATGTCCGCTAAATTCGTCATACTACCACCATGAATCCCATTCAGAGCATCATTATTTTGTTCAATACTTTTACTGATTTCCTGGTGACTCTCTTGAAGCTGAGAAAGTTTACTTCTTGCCTAAATAATGAAAAATATTTCAGTATCATGCAGGATTAGACATACACTCATATGAGCAAGCAACTAACTACTCTTTGAGAATGAAAACTAGTATTCATTGACAAATCTGAACATTGTATTCTCTCTGGAATTTGGTTACTGCAGGGCTCCAGAGATATGGGAGTAATTCTGCGTGAGGTTAAAAACAATTGTCAAATTGTTACAGAATTGTCCTGACTATATTTTTTACATGAACTGGCAAACAAAGTATTAGTCTACAGTCACAAAACCCTATGAAATTATAGCAGTCTATTTTTCTTCTGCAGGATTCACTTTGTAGGTGCAGTTCACCCCTTCCTAAACTACTGGGCTTTAAAGGAGGGAGAAAGATGTGTATAGACTACAAACAATACCTGATTAATTTCTTCTTGTGTTGATTTTAAAGATTTAATTATTGTTTCAAGTTGCACTTTTCCTGCTTGGATACTCTGTTCTAGCTGAGTCTCTTCTTGCTGGAGACGATTCAGCTCTGCTTTTGCTTTATTCAGATCATCTTCCTGTGATTTTAAATCGGATTCCTGAGACTGAATCTCCATTTTCAATGATGAAATCTGAAAAAAATTGCCATGCAGTGCCAACTTCAGAGTGCAAATAGAAATTAAAGTAACATTATTATTAATTATTTGTGATTAATTCATATTTCATTATATTCAAGATAGTTAAGTCCCAGGCAGACTGCGAAGAGCAACAAAAGGATCTCTCAAAACTTGGTGACTGGGCAACAAAATGGCAGATGAAATTCAATGTTGATAAATGCAAAGTAATGCACATTGGAAAACATAATTCCAACTATACATATAAAATGATGGGGTCTAAATTAGCTGTTACCACTCAAGAAAGAGATCTTGGAGTCATTGTGGATAGTTCTCTGAAAACATCCACTCACTGTGCAGCGGCAGTAAAAAAAAGCTAACAGAATATTGGGAATCATTAAGAAAGGGATAAATAAGACAGAAAATATCATATTGCCTCGATATAAATCCATGGTATGCCCATATCTTGAATACTGCGCGCAGATGTGGTCGCCCCATCTCAGAAAAAATATATTCGAATTGGAAAAGGTTCAGAAAAAGGCTAACAAAAATGATGAGGGATATGGAACAGCTGTCATATGAGGAGAGATTAATAAGACTGGGACTTTTCAGCTTGGAAAAAGATGACTAAGGGGGGATATGATAGAGGTCTATAAAAATCATGACTGGTATGGAGAAAGTAAATAAGAAAGTCTTATTTACTCCATCTCATAACACAAGATATAGGGGGTCACCAAATGAAATTAATAGGCAGCAGGTTTAAAACAAACAAAAGGAAGTATTTTTTCACACAACGCACAGTCAACCTGTGGAACTCTTTTCCAGAGGATGTTGTGAAGGTCACTACTATAACAGGGTTAAAAAAAGAACTAGATAAATTCAAGGAGAATAGGTCCATCACTGGCTATTAGCCAGGATGGGCAGGGATGGTGTCACCAGCCTCTGTTTGCCAGAAGCTGGGAATGGATCACTTGATGATTACCTGTTCTGTTCATTCCTTCTGGGGCACCTGGCACTGGCCGCTGTCATTATGCAAGGCACTGAATTTACCCATATGGAGTGAAAATCTATCAACTTCATGAAAAAACTCGTACAGATACAGACAGACATCATCTTCCTTTCCAAATGCAAACAGATGGACATCATACCAAAAGGACTGAAGGTAAAACATCCATTACAATCTACATACCACACAGACCATGCTGACAGCTTGTGCCACACACTCTCAAAGAAACTGCGGAACCACCTGATCAACATCCTCTACAGCAAACAGGGAAAGATTAAGAATGAGCTCTCAAAACTGGATACTTTCATAAAAAACCAACCTTCCACACAAACTTCCTCGTGGCTGGACTTTACAAAAACTAGACAAACCATTTACAACACACACTTTGCTTCTGTACAAAAGAAAAAGGACACTAAACTATCTAAACTACTACATGCCACAAGGGGCCACAACAGTGGTTCCCTTAACCCACCCAGCATTATTGTTAATCTATCCAACTATACTCTTAGCCCAGCAGAAGAATCTGTCCTATCTCGGGGCCTCTCCTTCTGCCCCTCCACCCCCACAAACATGATACAGTTCTGTGGTGACCTAGAATCCTATTTTCGACATCTCCGACTTAAAGAATATTTCTAACACACCTCTGAACAACATACTAACCCACAGAGACCTTCCTACCAACACTACAAAAAAAAGGATTCTGGGTGGACTCCTCCTGAAGGTCAAAACAACAGACTGGACTTCTACATAGAGTGCTTCTGCCGACATGCACGGGCTGAAATTGTGGAAAAGCAGCATCACTTGCCCCATAACCTCAGCCGGGCAGAACATAATGCCATCCACAGCCTCAGAAACAACTCTGACATCGTAATCAAAAAGGCTGACAGAGGAGGTGCTGTCGTCATCATGAATAGGTCAGAATATGAACAAGAGGCTGCTAGGCAGCTCTCCAACTCCACTTTCTACAAGCCATTACCCTCTGATCCCACTGAGGGTTACCAAAAGAAACTACACCATTTGTTGGGAAAAAACACAAGAACAAATCCGCACAGACACACCCCTGGAACCCCGACCTGAGGTATTCTATCTGCTACCCAAGATCCATAAACCTGGAAATCCTGGATGCCCCATCATCTCAGGCATTGGCACCCTGACAGCAGGATTGTCTGGCTATGTAGACTCTCTCCTCAGGCCCTACGCTACCAGCACTCCCAGCTATCTTTGAGACACCACTGACTTCCTGAGGAAACTACAATCCATCGTTGACCTTCCTGAAAACACCATCCTGGCCACTATGGATGTAGAAGCCCTCTACACCAACATTCTACACAAAGATGGACTACAAGCCGTCAAGAACACTATCCCCGATAATGTCACGGCTAACCTGGTGGCTGAACTTTGTGACTTTGTCCTCACCCATAACTATTTCACCTTTGGGGACAATGTATACCTTCAAATCAGCAGCACTGCTATGGGTACCCGCATGGCCCCACAGATGCCAACATTTTTATGGCTGACTTAGAACAACGCTTCCTCAGCTCTCCTCCCCTAACGCCCCTACTCTACTTGCGCTATATTGATGACATCTTCATCATCTGCACCCATGGAAAAGAAGCCCTTGAGGAATTCCACCATGATTTCAACAATTTCCATCCCACCATCAACCTCAGCCTGGACCAGTCCACACAAGAGATCCACTTCCTGGATACTACGGTGCTAATAAGCGATGATCACATAAACACCACCCTATACCAGAAACCTACTGACTGCTATGCCTACCTACATGCCTCCAGCTTTCATCCAGACCACACCACACGATCCATTGTCTACAGTCAAGCTCTACGGTACAACCGCATTTGCTCCAACCCCTCAGACAGAAACAAACACCTACAAGATCTCTTATCAAGCCTTCTTACAACTACAATACCCACCTGCTGAAGTGAAGAAACAGATTGACAGAGACAGAAGAGTACCCAGAAATCACCTACTCCAGGACAGGCCCAACAAAGAAAATAACAGAACGCCACTAGCCATCACCTTCAGCCCCCAACTAAAACCTCTCCAACGCATCATCAAGGATCTACAACCTATCCTGAAGGATGACCCATCACTCTCACAGATCTTGGGAAACAGGCCAGTCCTTGCTTACAGACAGCCCCCCAACCTGAAGCAAATACTCACCAGCAACCACACACCACACCACAGAACCGCTAACCCAGGAACCTATCCTTGCAACAAAGCCTGTTGCCAACTGTGTCCACATATCTGTTCAGGGGACACCATCATAGGGCCTAATCACATCAGCCACACTGTCAGAGGCTCGTTCACCTGCACATCTACCAGTGTGATATATGCCATCATGTGTCAGCAATGCCCCTCTGCCATGTACATTGGTCAAACTGGACAGTCTCTACATAAAAAAATAAATGGACACAAATCAGAAGTCAAGAATTATAACATTCAAAAACCAGTTGGAGAACACTTCAATCTCTCTGGTCACTCAATTATAGACCTAAAAGTTGCAATTCTTCAACAAAAAATCTTCAAAAACAGACTCCAACGAGAGACTGCTGAATTGGAATTAACTTGCAAACTGGATACAATTAACTTAGGCTTGAACAAAGACTGGGAGTGGATGGGTCATTACACAAAGTAAAGCTATTTCCCCATGTTTATTCCCCCCCTCCCCAGCACTGTTCCTCAGATGTTCTTCTCAACTGCTGGAAATGGCCCACCTTGATTATCACTACAAAAGGTCTCTCTCCACCCCCCCGGCTCTCCTGCTGGTAACAGCTCATCTTACCTGATCACTCTCCTTACAGTGTGTATGGTAACACCCATTGTTTCATGTTCTCTATGTATATAAATCTCCCCACTGTATTTTCCACTGAATGCATCCGATGAAATGAGCTGTAGCTCACGAAAGCTTATGCTCAAATAAATGTGTTAGTTTCTAAGGTGCCACAAGTACTCCTTTTCATTTTACTCCTTTGCCTGTGACTTTTTTTTTTTTAAATACATTGAGTACATTTATTAAAATGGTCAGCTTTCAGCAGAACCAAATTTACAAGGGTTATACCAATTTCCTGTTTCCTATGTACCTATACGACCGGTGTGATGGGATCCTCAGGGTGCATCCTGGAAACGTAGGACCACTGTGCCCCCTTAACTCTTCAGCCTGGGCTGTCTCCCACAATGCTTTGCTAGTGACAAGCAGCAAACCCCTCTAGGCGCTGTTATTACTCAGCACAACTGCATGTGGAGCCCTGCACCCAGCTAGATTGCATGCATGTTCATAGAGCCACTCATGAATCACACAGAATAAGGCACCAGCCAAATCCCCCCACCTTGTACCTCAGGAATATACAGTCTTGCATTGCTCAAGACAATCAGTGAAAGTTTGTTAATTGGTTCCCCACTTCAACAATGGAAAGTGGATATACACCAGCCTTCGTAAATCTGAGCAGATTTACCAAACACTTCTGGCAAACTCACTGGTAAAGATAAACACTAAAACAAGTTTATTGATTACAAAGGATAGATTTTAAGTGATTATAAGTGATAAATCAGAGTTAGTTACCGAAAGAAAAGAAAATATAAGCATGCAGTCTACACTCTCAACCTTATTAGACTGGGCAACATCTAGATTAAGCAGTTTCTCACCCCACTGGATATTGAATTCATAGTACACAGGTTTCACCTATTTTATACCCTTAGTCCATGTGCTTGGAGAACAAAAGTCTAGGCATGTCTGGTGGGCTTTGCTGAGTCCCCAGGCAAGGTTGAGCAATTCCCCTGGGATGGCCTTATGCAGGTGAGTCGTTAAATTGTAACTCCCTTGCTGGACAGTGGCTGTTGATGGTTGTTTGACACCCACCCGGGCATTGGTTACTTTCCTTGCTGTTTTCCATGGAGAACTAATATCTGGCCGATTCCGCAACTTACAGCATGATCATAACCTTTCCCCTGATGTCTTACATGGCGTGCTTTATATGCAATAACACAATTATATATAAATGAGGAATATGGGGGTCACAGGGTGCTCCCCTGTCGTGTAGTGTCACAACTGATCATATTGAGTTTCTATAAAAAGACAACATGTCGACTATACTGAAATAATGTTAGAAATGAACAAGCAAAATGCATCCGATGAAGTGAGCTGTAGCTCACGAAAGCTCATGCTCAAATAAATTAGTTAGTCTCTAAGGTGCCACAAGTACTCCTTTTCTTTTTGCAAACTTAAAATGTTGGTCATTACAATAATGTACCTTAAACATTTTCTGTATTGAAACTTTAAAAAGACTCAAAATCAAACTTCCCAGCTTTGAGCCTGGTTCCTCTAAAATTGGCATTTTCACCTCTAACATGAATAATATCTAGTTGGGCAACTTGTAAATGTTGACAGAGTCCACAAGAGAAGAGGAATATTATTGCATAATCCTACTTCCCACTTTTTATTAACCTTTTCCTGTTTGTCAGGATATTAAAGAAGTTCACTTATCTGTATTTTCATCAGACTAACATAGAACTGAAACACAAATTCTGATGTTTGAAACTACTGACTGCGTCAAATAAATACTTCCTGCAATTTTAAGCTACCAGTAAAACAAAGTTACCCAACTGAACAAGAGCACCAGAGCACTATTTATCTTGCTGTATTTCTTTTCTTCTCCATTTATTTATCCATCACAAGTAAAAGAATAACAAAATAGATGTATACGCGCTAACACCTTCCAGCAGCACCCAAGAACAATACGAATGACTAGGCAAAGAGTTAAATAAGCTACTAAAATGGAAATAAAGGCCTCAAGTGACTACTACATAAACTGATGGGAAAGTGATAGGGAGGTGTGCACCATGAATCAGTACATATTTAGGGTTTTGTTTTGTTTTTTAAAACTGTTATCATTAAAAGATCAGCATGTTCACGTTTACCTAAAGGACCCTAAAACTTTAGACATTAATGAGAGTTAATTGGAAGGGTCTCTTCTCCCAGAATATGGAGATAGAGTATGCTGGACTCCTCAGATAGGCAGATACTTGATCCAGATATTTTAAAAAAATAATCAACGCAACATTATCAGCCAAAAAGATATTGAATAGGCATAGACACTGCCTCAATGGAACAGCCAGCCTGTTTTAAGAAGAGATAAAACTAATTTTTTTAAGTAATTCCTACAGTGCACAGAACAAGGTGGTCAACCCTGGATTACCCACTTCCACAGACTGATGTCATCTCTGTGTTGATGACATCCTAATCCGCTTCTCTACCACAATCTATACCCATCACCTGTGCCATTCAAACAGCTCCGCTTGCAGATGGACTGCCACATCTCAAGCTCAACATGGCAAAAACTGACCTAGTCAACTTGTCTGATATTCTTCATTTGTCTACATCTTGGTCACTGCCTTGACTTCTCCTCTTCTTTGGCTTCCTAGCACCTTGTCTCAGCCACTCATCCTCCAGACTATTCAAAATGCTTCTGCTAAAATATTCATTCTCCTGATCACAGACTAGATCACTCACCACTTTCAGTCTCTTCAATGGCTTCCTCTAGTCTTAGGGCTTGTTTACACAAACATTTAGCTTTCAGCAAGCTGGGGTGTGAATTAACTGTCCATGGGGACCCTGGGGACCTGTTAGTGCACGTCTTTCAACACTGGCTAGTGCCAGACACTTCAGAAGAAATTAAAAGAACAGGACAATTATAGTGATCCATACTATGTCATCCAGTCCCACCTTCTGGCAGTCAGAGATTTAGGGACACCCAGAGCATGGGGTTTTGTCCCTGACCATTTTAGCTAACCGCCATGGATGGACCTAGCTTCTATGCACTGATCTAATTCTTTTTTAACCCAGTTATACTTTTGGCTTTCACAACACCCCCAGCAACGAGTTCCACAGGTTGATTGTGTGTTATGTGAAGAAGTACTTCCTCATGTTTGTATTAAACCTGCTGCCTATTAATTTCCTTTGGTGCCCCCTGGTTTTTGTATTTTGTGAAGGGCTGAATAATACTTCGTTATTCACTTTCTCCAAAACATTCATGATTTTAAACACCTCTCTCGTATCCTCCTTTCAGTCATCTCTTTTCCAAGCTGAACAGTCCCATATCAGGAGAGATTAAAAAGCTGGAAGCTTCTCCATACCACTAATCGTTTTTGTTTCCTTTCTCTGTACTTTTTCCATTTCTAATACATATTTTTTGAGAAGGGGTGACCAGAACTGCACCCAGTTTTCAAGGTGTGGGCGTACCATGGATTTATTAAGTGGCATTATGATATTTTCGGCTTTATTATCTATCCCCTGCCTAATGGTTCCTAACATTCTGTTAGCTCTTTAGTCTGTTGCTGGACATTGAGTAGATCCACAATGAGTCCAAGATCTCTTTCTTGAGTGGTAACAGCTAATGTAGAACCCATCATTTGGAATGTATAGTTTGGATTACGTTTCCCAATGTGCATTTCTTTGCATTTATCAAAGTTGAATTTCCTCTGCCATTTTCTTGCCCAGTCACCCAGTTTAGTGAGATCCCTTTGTCATTCTCTGCAGTCATCTTTGGGCATAACTATCTTGAGTAATTTTGTATCATCTGCAAACTTTGTGAATTCACTGTTTTTCCAGATCATTTATGAATATGTGGAACAGCACCAGTCCCAGTACAGATCCCTTCCCTCCCTTTGTTTCCTTCCTATCTTTTAGTGATCATAAGAGGGTCTTTCCTCTTATTCCAGGATTGCTTACTTTGCTTAAGAGCCTGCAGTGAGGGACCTTGTCAAAGGCTTTCTGAAAATCCAAGCACACTATATTCACTGGATCACCCTTATCCATATGCTTGTTGACACTGTGATGCTGACAAATCAGCTCAAATCAAAACCACAGGATAATTGTGTGTGGATATAAAAAAAAAAAAGTTAATGTTATTGTCTTCACATACTTGTAACCTGTAGTTTACTATCACATTACATTAAGCATACCTCATATTTAATTAACTCTAGATCAAAAGTGTATGTTTGTGAGAATTTACTTGATGTGTAAACTGCATGAAAACTAATGAAAGATTGTTTGGATTGTTGTAACTAAATGCACTGTGTATATCTTTGTAATTGGATTGCCCATCAAACAGGACTGGCACCTTGGAACTGTAAATGAAGAAGCTTCAAAGCATGGGTCATTGTGTTCAACAATGGGAAATCCACAGACTCAGTCTGCATTTAGTCAACAAAGAAAAAGCCTATGCTGTGATGGAGACACTTGCCAGATTCCTTTCTGGGAAAAAGAGCTATAAGAATGGATTCAGGGAATAATCAGGTATCTCTGAACTGCTTTGGATTCTAATGGGGTGGAATACTGAATAAGGGGACAGAGATCCCCAGAATTACACTTGGTATGCCTGAGGAACTTTTGGAAATCTAGCAGATTACAACAACTCTGTTAACATTTTGGATTTACAAACTTGGACTCACCTGTTAATGTACTTTACCTGCTTAACCTCTCAATAACTCTCATCCCTTTTTCTTAGCTAATAAACCCTTTAGTTAGTTTACTAGAGAAATTGACTTCAGCTTTGTTTTTGGTCAGATCCAGAATACCAATTTGATCTGAGGTAAGTGACCAATTCTTTTGGATTAGGAGTAACCTAATCTGAGGTAATTTTTGGTTTTAATAACCTTCCATCACAAAGTGCAGTTTGTCTGGATGGCAAGACTGGCAGGAGAGCCTAAGGGGACTGTCTGTGACTCCATGGTAAGACTAATATATTGATCAGGATTTCACATTTGTTACTGGCGTGGTGAAATCTAATTATAGAATATACCACCAGTTTGAGGTGTCTGCCCTGTTTTTTGACAGTCTGACCTGAGTTTGGCACTCACAGTGGTAAGCCATTTAAGACAGCATGACAGAGGCCCTCAGAGAATTCTAATAGATTGATGAGGCATGACACTTCCCCAACATATTTCATTCATCTACCTGTCTGAGAATACTGGTTTTTACTATAGTTACAACCAATTTGCTTGGTACTGAAGTTAGGCTTACCAGCCTGTACTTGCCAGGATTGCCTCTGAAGCCTTTTTAAAAAATAGACGGTACATTAACTACCTCCAGTCATCTGGTCCAAAAGCTGACTTAAGCAATAGGTTACATACCACAGTTAGTAGTTCTGCAATTTCATGTTTGAGTTCCTTTAGAACTCTTGAGTGAATACTATCTGGGCCTGGCAATTTATTTCTGTTTATCAATTTAATTTCATCAAAGCCACCTCTACTGACACCTCAATCTGGGACAGTTCCTCAGATGGGTCACCTAAAAAGAATGGTTCAGGTATGGGAATCTCCCCCACATCCTCTGCAGTGAAGATGGACGCAAAGAACTCAATTAGCATCTCTCATTCCCTTAAATTCCCCCTCCCTTTGCTCCACCCTACCCTTTCTCCTAATCCCTCCCTTTGAACCATCTTCCTCTCACCTCAACTTTTTGTACCTTCTTCCATGCTGCTCCCCCATGTTGGAACTCCAACCCCACACACCTCTTTCATGCACCAAAAAAGTAACTTCTCTTTACTGTATCTCTCCTCAAAACATATTTCTCTCCTGAAACACTGGTATGATAATCTTTCATAAACATTGCCACTACCTGCATCAGTGCCCGACGACGGTAGTTCTTGTGGAGAGGGACCATGCTTTTCACGTATTGTATGGTGCTCAATAAATATTCATGACTGTTAGAAAAGCTATTCAAGTTAATAAAGCCCTTTTCTGGACCTGCGTGTATTCGTATGGTATAGGTGATTAAGAGCAAAATCCCCCAATAAAAGATGCAATATGCATGATCACCTCCAGAATTAATACACACTAACCAACTGTGTTTCTTCCTGGCATTTCTGCCTCACATCATTTAGCATATCTTTCAGTTTGGCTTTCTGCTGGTCCATTTCATCTAGACGGTCTTGAGCATCTTGTTTCTGAGCTTCCAGTTCTTGCAAGTTACTTGTTTCTCTGTCTAAATCATTCTGCAGTTCCTGAAAAAAGATCCACAACATTATAGACTACACTTAACTGATGTCCTGTGACAAGCAGTTAAGCTTAAAGAGACATACTGAAGTAGGCAAACCCCAAAGTCAACCTGCCTGTGTTGCCTATAACATTTCCCCCACTCAAAGGTTTCAGTGCTTTTTGTAAACAGATCAAAAAAACCCCAAACCTGCCAGCACTTCAGCACTCAGGAGTAATCTACTATAACAAATCAAAGTCCAGGCGATGGGAGAAGAGTCTCAAAAGACAAGAATTTCAGCTATTCTAAGCCTATTATATATCATTTTGAGAACATGAATTTCAGTATTTAGATGGATACCTTCACAATGTTGTTTAAACCGTATTAATGAAGCATTAACAAAGAGAAACATTTTCTACTATATTCTATACTATCTGAATTTTACACTAACCAGCATCAAAACAAAATATTTTCTACAGTGCACAGAAAAATGAAATCATTGCTACAAGTTATTCCCCAAGTGTCAGAATAAACATTACCCATATGAATTCATAAAGGAAGTAGTGGGGAGGGAAGAGGGGGGGGGGGAACAAAAAAAAAACTGTTTAAAACGTGGATGGTGCATCCTGTAGAATTTTAAAGAAATGTCATTAATAATACTCCAGAGTTTTTACCTGAACTTCATTGGTTTTCTGTCTAATTGATTCTTCCTTTTCTCTAATGTCCTGCTCTAGTGAATATTTTTCTCTGTAGGGAAAACATTCACATGACTGATACAATTAAAATAAGACAGTGTTTTACAAAAAATCAATTAAACGTTCTTTTGTAAACAATGCACAGATGAAAAAGCAATCCTACATACTTTCAAGAAGTAATCAAGAAATATTCTTTTTCATATTGAAAGACTGATTTGCCCCACAATCATCTTCTCACTTGATGTGCTAGACTCCAAGTAAACTTTCTAGGCACTGCTCCTGCTCTCAGTGTAATCAGTGGGAGTTACCATTAACGTCAATGACAGCCAGATAAGGCGCCTGAACTGTTAACATTCAAGAGACAATATAGGACCAATGGGAGTAATAATCACCAGTAACCAAAAGGGAAGTAATACTGAAACTGTTCTACTAATCAGGGATTCAGTGGTTCCATTTAAATGAAAAGGAAGGTTTTAGTTTGTGCAAAATTTACTTTACTTACCTCAGAGTGACATTTCAGAATGAACTACTCTGGCTATAAATAAAAAAATACAGTGAACAATTGGGTTCAGCTATATAAAAAGTGATCGGATCCTATTTTTGATTGTACCAGATATACACACACATTTTTTAAAAAACAAGAATCTATGGAACCAATAAATGCAAGGTTTCCTCTTTTTTGGAGGGCGCAGCGGTTAGAAACTCTTATGCAATTTGTTAAGAGCCATCATTAGTGAGGAAAATCCTCCATTTCCCAGGTTCAGAATACTAAACTTTAACAGTCCACAATATTTACCTCTGCAGATGTGCAATCTCTTGACTAATATCATCGAGTTCTTTCATCCCTGTAAATTCTCCTGAGCCAACAGAACTTGAACTATCCTGTAAGAAATCAAAGTATTCCATTATAAAGCAAGCCAAATTAAGAACAGGAATACATTCTGGGCAAAGACTGAGGACACAGGATCCACCCCTCACTTTACACTTCTCTAGCACCTTCCATCAGAGAACACAAAGTATTTTGCAACAGCAAATGAGCAAGCCTCACAATTCTCTGTGGGGTAGAAGAGTATCATTTATCCCCTTTAGCAGATGAGTTAACTGAGGCACAGAGAAGTTAAGGGACTTGCTCAAGAAGTAGGATTAAAACTCATGGGTGAAACCCTGGCCTCACTGAAGTCAGCAGAAGTTTTTGTGTTGATTTCAATGGCCAGGATTATAGAAGCTACAGTGTCAGGCATTCATCACCAAACACAGAGTATACTGGAAATTAAGAGGCCAGATTCAAAAGTTTTCTCTCACTTCTTAAGCTCATTAAATGTTCACTGAGGAAGGACCTCAAGATTTGGCCTTAAGTGGAATTAAAATCAGCATTTCTATTCTTCTGAAAAGTGACAGTATTTGAGAGAGAACTGTAAACCGAATCCTCTCAGCTTTCATTGTCTGTTTGACAATCAGGACATCTACAGTATTTAACTATATTTTTAAACAATACACTGCAAAAGGCTTCTAACTACTATGATGAGAAAAATGGGCTTTTTTTCTTTTTAAACAGAAAATATGTGGTATTTTTTTAGCAGAAACTAGCAACTCAGAATGAAGGAATAGGTGACCTGAGTTCCCAACTTACATGATTTAACATCTTAAGACCCTACTTTGGGAAGATGAGGGATCCTTTGGCATGTATGTTTAGTTGGGGTCAGGTGAGCGTAAGGAAAACCTAGATACAAAGTCTTAGAGTTACTAGACAACAGCTCCCTGTTCTCTAACACTACTCATATTTTTTAAGTACAAACATGCATGGAGACTGCCACTTTACAGCACTGAAACTTGCATTGCTCAGGGGTTTTTTCACACCCCTGAGCGAAGAAAGTTTCAGCACTGTAAGTGGCCATGTAGAGACAAGGCCTTAGACAAATACAACCCACTAATCAACATGAACAAAAAGTTAATACACTACACTCAGATAAGGTGCAGTTTTTTTCATGCTACATTTAACTACAAACAGCAAATCAAAAATATGAACCAATGAATTAAAGAATGAGTGGGAAGTTTTAAGGTTCTTGCACCAGGGTATATTTATTGGCAGCAATTTAATGTAAATTACGGACCTAGTAATTTAATATGCCAACATTGAGCTACCTGTCAAAACAAGTGCTTGAAAAATTAATGGATCTCAGATTGCTGAAGGAGCTCCTACCACTGGGTAAACAGCCAGAAGTGGCAGGTTCAGATTGTAATGACATCACCACACTGTTAGGTGTCATAGGGCACTAGTGCTGAAGAGATGGGGAAAGAGACAGAAATAAAGAACTCAAAGTTACAACTGGACTACACAAACAAATTTACATTCTTTGGGGTGTTGAATTACTCACACGACGCATTTCTGTTAGCGCTGAGATCTCAGTTCCTAAAGGGGTCAAGTAACCTGACAGAGTCTACAGAAAAAGGATATAGGAGAAATAGAAGAGCTTCAGAGAATGGCAACAAAAATGGTCACAGGCCTGGAAAGATTTCCATTTGGGGAGAGAATGAAAAGATTAAGACTATTTCATTTACAGAAAAAATTATAAGTGGTAACATGACAAGTGCATTGTATGCATTGGACAAGGGCAATGTGAGTGTCAAGGAGGCCCATAGATGAAGGGTGAAATACATTTGAAACAGATAAAAGGAAATTCTCCCCCTACGATCCCAGAAACACACAATGCTTTGACCACCTGTAGAATTCACTGCTACAAGCTATTGAGATAAAAAGCATAATAGGATTTAGAAAATAATTAGACATTTATGTGAATAATGTAGAGTATTATTAATACAGCTCATTCCACTAATATTTAAAAGGCATAAGGGTTACCCTCATGCTTCAGGGAATAAACCATTAATTGCCAGGAATTAGGAAATAATTTCTCCCATTAACAGGATTTTATACTTTCAAGGAAAGCATCTAGTACTGCCACATTCAGAGACAGGACACCAGACTAACTCAATCATTGTCAGGCTTTGGCAATTCCTATGTTATTTTCATTGTCTTGCACAGGTCCATCTATTTCATATCGGTTCTAATATCAACTTCTCAAATTCCCTTATTTTCTTTAGTGATCTTCTAATTTCTTAAAACAGGACTTAACATTTTTCTGGTTTCTCCATCCCAGCTGTTTCTATGATAGTTTTCTGTTCATCTTGTAGGACTTCCTTTGTGGCATCTGTGTAAAATTCTTAATCTCAGACTTCATTCAGAGCTATAATTCATGTTTAGATTATTAGCTCTACACGACCTTCAAATTCAGTATTTAGTCCTCCTTTCTAAGTTTGCTGAGTTTTTCCCTTTCTGTCTCAATGCTCAGCACGGCCACTTCCTACATTTCACGTCAACTCATTAGGAAGTCCATTTCATTCAAACCAGTTAAAAAAGGGAAAGGGTTTCAAATAAATAAAAAAAATAAATATTTAAACAAGAATGCTTAAACTATTATGCTGTAAGATGAGCATGCAGACAGAAAAATATACCCTATTTCAGAGCTCTTCTGTTTAGCTGTACTATAATGCAAAAAAGTGAGCTGCCGTCTGTTTATTTGATGCCTAGTCATCATTTATGATTTCCTAAAGATGCGTGTCAGTCATATCTTCCTGACACCTTGTCCTCTTATAGTCTCTGCGATGCTGACCTCTCCTCATACACCAAGAAAGATCCAGAGAAGGAAGAGGAGGATCTCTTTTGGGATCCTTCTCTCATTTCCCATTTTCTGTAGGACTCCCAGAAGCAATGTTCACTGTACTTTTTTTTTTCTAAACTAAGCAAGCTACCATCTTCACGAAGCACTATATTTTTGGCCTTGGGCAAGCTTATACTTTTTTTATTTTTAAAGTGAGTAGTGTGTATGAGGGGGGAGGGGAATTTTGTGTGTAAAGGTGTGTTGGGGGAGTGAAGGGCGTTCAGGGGGGGCTACTCCTTGGTGGCTCATCCCCAGTAGCACACACTAGTAGTTCCTGTCCCTTGGATTCACTCTGAAGCAGCCTTAGGAGCCTGGCCAGGCATGTGGGGTGGGCAGGAAGTGATGTCAGACGCACCTTCCCTGGGTTGGGGGTTTCAGACACCCCCTCCCACTCCCTCACCCCCGGGCACTCGCATAAAAGGGCCCAGTCTGCAGCTCCTTCCTCTGCTGCCTTTTGGCAGCAGGAATGACTGCATTCCTGGAAACCAACTGCCAGGCAAGGTGTGTGTGTGCATGCATGCTTTGACCACATCAGACCACAGCTCCAGAAACTCCACTGACCTGGGCTGGCGCTGCAGAGCCTGGCCAGGCCCCTCACCTGAGCTCATACGTAATGGGTGTCCTGAAGTGTACCCCAAAGACCTGAAGGGCTTCCACTCCCCTTGTATGGAATAAATTGGACTGTATGCACCCTGTCATCAAAACAGGGGGAACGAGCAAAGTGGGTTCTTAAAGGGCCGCACCACATCCCTGCTGAAGCTGCACAGAGGAGATGTGAGCAGCATGGCTGCACAGCTTACATACAGAACACTGCCACAAGGTTCTGTCCTTGCCTCACCCTTTATTCCCTACTTCTGAGTGACCTCATCCACTCACATGGATTTCATAGACATTCATTTCAATTACAGTACAACCCCTATTTTACAAACTTAACTGTGGATTGAGGAGTTCACAATTTTGAAAAATTCTTAAAATTTAACATCTGAAAATTACAGTAGATATGGTGCACAAGTACACTATGATACGGTGCATTGCCCTCTTTTCATCTTTCAAACCATAGCAAAGTGATTTCCAGTGCACTGAAGGCACTGGAATGTGAAGGGCTGTCAACTTGTTCTTCATTGACATTCATTTACATTATGTGGGATTTTTTTCCCCTCTCTAGGGAAAAATGGTTTGTATCACTGGTGCTGGTATGATTAGTGTTCATAAAATTGAAGTTCTACTGTACCATCTTTTCGCCAGTCACTCCCCTCCCCTCCACTTGTTTATTTTTTCCACCTATTGCCTCTCACTGTATGCTAAGATTGTAAGCTCTTTTGGGAAGGGACTCTTTATATTGTGTGTGTACAGTGCCTAGCAAAACTGGGCCAAGGTCCCTGGCTGGCGCTTGAAGGTGCTACTGCCACACAAATAATAAATAAATCTACCTCCACTTCACACTTGCCTTCCTCCAATCCCATCTCTCAGTTTCTTTCTATCTCATGACACCTGCCAGATGTCTCACTGTTAAATTTTATGTGGCCAAAATTGAATTTGATTTCACTCCAAAGCACTTCCCCCAGTCCTCTGTTCTCTCTCACTGTTTGACAATACCTCTATCATTCCTGTGCTCAGGCTCGCAATCTGGTAGACATCTTTAATTTCTCCTCTTTCTCTGAGTCTGCAAAATCTAGGCTGTGTCCAAATCATGCCACTTCTTCCTCCACAAGGTCTACAAGATATACTCTTTCCTCTCTGTCCTGACAGAAAAACCTTTGCCCTTGTCTATTTGCTTGACTGTGTCTTTCATTTTGCTCCCACTCCCTCTCCCCTTCTTCCTATCACCACCACTTTTGTGATGAAAGATATATTTTTTAATAAAAATTTTAAACTGGAATTTTTCCAGTAACAAGGTAGGATTCCCTCTGGTAATTGAAACTGGCCTCATATTTTTGAAAGCTACCAAGGTAACGGACAACTCATTTAGTAAGAATTTTTACAATTTATAACCAATTCATGAAGCATTTTTTGAAATCTGGAACTCAGTTATAAACAGAAGATAGACAAACATTCTTGCAAGTTAAAGATTCAACAATCCCATGTGTTACAAAATATAAATAAAAAATTAACAGCTCTCAAAGCTAGTTACTTTCAAAGCACATATTGGTCCAGTAGAGCAATATATTTATTAATAACCAATTACTTACTTGTATGGGAGTATTCCTCTCTGCAGGAGGGATCATATCTGGGGACAACACCTGTGGAGGATCAATCCCTTTACTGACCTTCTGTTGAATGAAATACATGGCTAGTGCAAACTGATCTTTGCTTAGCTTTCCCATCTGTCTTGTGTCTGCCAAAGCCCTGTTAGAAATTGGTTATTCTTATCATAAGTCAAAATGTGTTATAAACCAAACAACTATTATTAATACAATGAAATCTGAGATACATATAATTTTATTGTTGTTTCAGCCTCATCAGAGCCCATTTCCTCAGTGGAAAAGTCCTACACGCTGAGCTATGAATGTTTTATTAGATGCACTTAGCTGAATGAAACATCGTTTTCTTGGAAAAAATGCCTTTGACTTTTTAGCCAGTTGAGTGATAGGACTGCTAAAATGTTCCCCATTCATGGAATAGCCTATATGAGTACTGACTGCACTTATGCCACCATTACAGAGACATGATAAGGAGGGTTATGTTTTCAAAGTTTCATAGATCTCTCTGAATGCCTTCCAAGTAGCATCATAGTATCATAGAAATGTAGGACTGGAAGGGACCTTCATAGGTCACCTAGTCCAGGCAGGACTAAGTATTATCTAGATCATCCCTGATAGGTGTTTGTCTAACCAGTTCTTCAAAACCTCCAATAACAGAGAGTCCATAACCTTCCTGGATAATTTGCTCCAGCGTTTAACTACCCTTACAGTTAAGAAGTTTTTCCTAAAGTCTAGCCTAAATCTCTTTTGCTGCAATTTAAGCCCATTAATTCTTGTCCTGTCCTCAGTGGTTAAGAACAATTTATCACCCTCCTCTTATAACAACCTTTTATACGTGAAGACTGTTATGTCATAAGAACATAAGAATGGCCATACTGGGTCAGACCAAAGGTCCATCCAGCCCAGTATCCTGTCTACCGACAGTGGTCAATGTCAGGTGCCCCAAAGGGAGTGAACTTAACAGGCAATGATCAAGTGATCTCTCTTCTGCCATCCATCTCCACCCTCTGACAAACAGGCTAGGGACACCATTCCTTACCCATCCTGGCTAATAGCCATTAATGTCCTTCCTCAATCTTCTCTTCTCCAGACTAAACAAACTCAATTTTATAAATCTTTTCTCGTACATCATGTTTTCTAAACCCTTAATAATTTTTGTCGCTCTCCTCAGGACTTTCTCCAATCTGTCCACATCCTTCCCAAAGTGTTGTTTTTAGAACTGGCCACAATACTCCAGTTGAAGCCTTATCAATGCTAAGTAGCATGGAAGAATTACTTCTCATGTCTTGCTTATATCACTCCTACTAATACATCTCAGAATTACTTTTGCTTTTTTTGCAACAGTATTTCATTGTTGACTCATATTAGTTTGTGACCCTCTATAACCCCACATCTTTTTCTGCAGTACTCCTTCCTAGCCAGTCATTTTCCATTTTGTGTTTGTTCAGTTGATTATTACTTCCTAAGTGTAGTAGTTTGCATTTCTCCTTATTGAATTTCATCCTCTTTAATTCAGACCATATCTCCAGTTTGTTAAAATCATTTTTAATTCTAATCCTGTCCTCCAAAGCATTTGGAACCCCTCCCAGCTTGGTAGCGTTCACAAATTTAAGAAGTGTACTCTCTTTGCCATTATTCAAATCCTTTATGAAGATATTGAATAGAACTGAATACAGAACAGATCCCTCTGGGACCCCACTCAGTATGCTTTTCCAACTTGATTGTGAACCACTGATAACTACTCTGAGTATGGTTTTCCAGCCACTTGTGCACCCACCTTATAATAGGTTCATCCAAGCCACATTTATCTAGTTTGTTTATGAGAAGGTTATGTAAGGTTTAGGAAGGTCAAAAGCCTTACTAAAGTCAAGATATATCATATTTGATTCCACCCATCCATAAAGCTTGTTACCCCATCAAATAAGAAGCTTTAATCTCAATATGAGAGGAAGGGAAGAAAATTGATTTGGTTGTTCTCCTTGAGAGAATTTATCCTTACTTATAAATGTATGAAATGTTGTTGAGATAGTATGGTAAAAGAAGCCCTATGAAGAAGAATAGCAGTGGCAGTCAACAAGGGGATTGCTAGTATCACATTTCTGGATGAAAAATGCTATTTCCTAGAGTCAACTAGCTGAAAAAAAATCAAATGAAAGCAAAATCAAAACAACTGATGATGAATTCTTACCATATATGTGCTAGAAGATTCTGAGACAACCCTGAGTGTATAAAAATATCCTTCACTTCTTGGCCGCTCACATAGCCATCCATGTCCATATCAGTTTTTAAGAAAATTTCATCATATCGCACCTTATCAGACAGTGGTACCACCCAATTCACAGATGGCTGAAAAACAAAAAGGTTTTTTTTACTTTAGCCAAAACCAAACACAATCTTTATTAATACACTGAGGGCTCACCTGTGCATAATGCTGAGTACCCTCAAAGCCCACAGTAACTGAGAGGTGCACAACATATTGTAGGATCAAGCCTATAGAGTCCACTGACATTTCCCTTCACTTCAGTAACGTATCAAGATTAATATTGTATGTGACCACCTCACAAATACTGAGAAACAGAATGTTCATAAACTGGGTACATTCTTCCTACTTATAAAAAATCATAGAATATCAGGGTTGGAAGGGACCTCAGGAGGTCATCTAGTCTAACTCCCTGCTCAAAGCAGGACCGATCCCCAATTAAATCATCCCAGCCAGGGCTTTGTCTAACTTACTAACTTAGAGACTTACTAACACTCCAGACAGGCGTGCTTATTGACAGTACTCTTCACTGCAACTCAGGAGATCCATACTGGAGTCCTGGGCGCACATCCATCCCTACACTGCTGCTAGGGCTGATGCAGGGACAAGCTCCCACTTTTGTGAGCCCAACCTACTGGTCATGCCAGTAAGATTCATACTAAAAGAGAATTCACCCTTTAACATTCAGCTCTCCCCACATCCTGTGACATCATTTGTTTTCAAAACATAAAATACTTTCTCTCAAAAAAGTGTTTTCCTTGGAAAGAAAAGTGATCCAGCAAAAAGTCATTTCACTGTTTTGCACAGTTCATCGCAAAGGATATAAAAATTAACGTGAGATGTGTACCTGTGTTTGCTTGATGCTGTGTTTGGGTGACAAACTTCCTGTGCTATTCAGGCTGTTTACACTGCCATGGGATGGGGTAGAACGAAGGCTATCTTTAGGTGGAGGACTTGCAGGAAGAACAGGAACTGCACCAGGAAAAACTGGTGTCTTCTTTCTTTTGGAAGGTGGTATAAGTTGGGGGGGTAATACTGAGGGAACTGGCTCCTTCTCAAGAGCTCTATATACCAAATGCATTGCCTGCAAAGGCAAAAGGTAAAAATATCTGTAATACACCAATGAAGAGAGGAACACACAACAAAAAGTTTCCAATGGTAAGTGTCCAAAATACTAGAGAGAAGGAGATAAACATGATAAGAGAAAAGATCAGAAATACAGGTCAGAGCAGAGATGTACAGGACTTTGAACGCAGGACAAAACATTTAAACTTGATACTCTGGGCAAGGGAGAGCCAGAGGAGGGTTTCAAGGAAGAAGGCCATTTTAGTGGCTGTAATTTGAATGATCTGGAGTAGGGCACAGTGTGAATAATGAGCAGCCAGAAAGGACGAGTTTGCAATGCTCAAGGCTAAGTTCAAGGAAGCAATAACACCTATACATTGCTTTGTCAAACTTTTAATGAATTCAGAATTTAAAACCTACCACAGCAAATTCATCCTTGTCCAGGTGTCCATCTTTGTCAATATCACTGAGATCCCAGACCTACAGTGTTTGACAAAAATTAAAGTTGAAGAACATGTTACAACCAATTTTATTAAAGTATAAGTTAATAAGTAGGTTAGAAAACATTAAATGTTTTAAGAATGTTAATGCCCTTTAGAAATTTGAGGTGCGTTTTCTGAAGATCATATTAGTTATGGTAATATACATGGAAGTATATGTTTGGGGCTGACAAGAGGCATAAAGGGATACAAAGTCTCATCTGCTCTAGCACTTATACTTCAGCCTATGTCATCATAACTAATATGATTATGATGGAGAGGCTGTGTGGTACCGTGGAGAGGAGACAGGATGGGGATGCAGGAGACGTGGGCTCTATTTCCCAGCTCTGGCATAGATTGCTGTGTGACTTTAAGCAAGTCTCTTTATCTTCTTGTGGCTGTTTCCTTTCCCACACTTTATCTGTCTTGTCTATTTAAACTGTAAGCTACCTGGGGCAGGACTGTTTCATTTATATAGAGCCTAGACATCACCAAAAAAGAAATAATAATACTAAGTCTGAAGCCTTTTAACACCAAGTGCAGCATAATGTTCAAGTGCAAGATTAAGCAATTCACTTAACATTCACATCAAGGCAAAGAAGGAAGTGGTCTTTCATGGTCAGAATGAAAGCATATTTCAGGAGAGATGGGGCTCAGGCTGAACTAGTTGGAACCCAAACTTGGCCCTGGCACAGAACACTTCTCTGTGGACTAGTGTATATAATTAAGAATATGGCTGAAAAGAAAAAAAAAAGAAAAATTGTTTAGGGATGTTTACTGCATGTATTACATATTTGTGAGGGGAGCCCCAGAAGTTCAAAGCTATTGCTCAAAAATAGTACAGAATGTGTAACAAAAGTACAATGCAACACTATTTAAAACCCTTGGTTTACTGATGCTTTCACAGAACAACCTATTCCAGAGTACATGCATGATAGCTGGAGTTTATATTTACAGTTGGTTTAATAGCTCCTAGTTAGGAAAAAAAAGCTAGTAGGATATAATGCCCTAAAAGGCATTATTGCTTAGGTGAGGACAGCTTTTCTAACCAAGAGGCATTCACTTTCCTTTTAAACTGACTTGCTTTTCAATGTAATAATTTTTAAATTCAAGTTCTTGGTCTTGAAAGAATACAAGACAAATTAAGCTGGTCTAGCCTAGGGCCAAGTTTTTTTGTTGTTTTGCTTTTAAATGGAGTATTTATTTAAGTGTCTAAATAATGGTTTAGAGAGCATAACTTTAGGCAGCCATTTTTTAAAAATCTTGGCCTAGATCTGAACTATTGCTTCCATTTAAAGTAATGCTGTTATGAAGAGTTATATTACATATTTAATTTCACTAGAAAGAGAAGTTACATTAAAAAATGGTTAGGAAAATTTGCTGCACACTTACCCTTCCTAGGATATCAAGAGGTAGCTTTGAGTTCATCAGTACTGGTTTTACTTTGTCTCCTGAAAGTAAACCATTTACTGGCAAAAGGCTTTCAAAAATACCATCAAATTTTGCTTTTTCTTCCACCTAGTTGGTAAGAAATAGCCTGAATAAGTAAAAAAGTGTGCCTGTGTGAGTGTCGAAAATTAAATCTTGCAAGAAACTAAGTGACTGGTCAGTAATTTATCATTTTAACTTCCTAGTTTCCCAGCACACACCTGTATGCTATATCCTAAACACTGTGCTGTATTTTGATGTAAAACTCATGGAACAGGCTTTAGGACCTTATTTTTCTCAGTATGAAAACAAGCTTTCTGGAAATTACAGGACTGGGTTACAATATGCATCTCTCTAGTGTTCTAGAAAGACAAAGCATTTTGATTCACATATTGGTGCCCAGATTTTAAGTTATGAAACTTTCAGAGATCATTTACACTACTAAGAAGTGTTACTTCCAAAGATTTTGCTTTCTACATTATAATATAATATACAAACTAGAAACCTTTATTTAAATGATTTGATAATTTAAATTTTCTACAAGCAGAAATTTTATTCTACATTTATAACATAAAATTAGAAAATTAAGTCATAAATATAGGATATGTAGCAAAAATTACTGTTTTCATTAGACCATACAGCAGGCACCAAAGAAATCATAATCTTAGAAGGTTGTGGGTTCAAGTTCCAAACTAATACTTGGGGATGGGATTGGTGAAGTGCTTCATTGTTCTTTAGATCAGTGGTTCTCAAAGCTGGTCTGCTGCTTGTTCAGGGAAAGCCCCTGACGGGCCGGACCGGTTTGTTTACCTGACACGTCCGCAGGTTCGGCCGATTGTGGCTCCCACTGGCCATGGTTCGCCGCTCCAGGCCAATGGGGGCTGCAGGAAACGGCGTGGGCCAAGGGACGTGCTGGCCGACCTTCCTGCAGCCCCCATTGGCCTGGAGCGGCGAACCGCAGCCAGTGGGAGTCGCGATCGGCCGAACCTGTGGATGCGGCCGGTAAACAAACCGGTCCGGCCCGCCAGGGGCTTTCCCTGAACAAGCAGGGGGACCGGCTTTGAGAACCACTGCTTTAGATCATCAAACATTAACTCAAAGTGCCTTCTGCTCTGACTCTGGCAGATAGGCATAAGATAAAAATCTTAGAGCATAACCCTCATGTCCTGGACAATGCTTCTTACAAATATTATACCAAATGCTGACAGAGACTTGTAACAATACTTATATTAAATATAGAAGTATATAAAAATCCATATTCAGTACTGTGTAATGTTCACACATCTGCTTCAATAAAGGAAGGTGTTCCAAAGTAGGAAGTATGTTCTCTTGGTAAAATTAATCTATCAAACACAGCTGCCAGAAACAGAATTTACATTTAAAGAATGGATTCAAATGTACTATCTTGCACACTTACCCTAACGGCCCAGTGAGCCTCTGTTGAAGGAGGTGTGATCAATAAGGGACTGCTAGTGTCATGCTAAAATGAAAAACATAAATATGTTTATGCACATGTAGCTTTCTCTTTAATATTTAAATGTTTTACATATGGATATTGATATGAAGTATTTCACTTGTTATACTGAAAAGAAAAACGAACTCTTGCATATCTTAACCAAATAACAAAAACTTTAAATGTCATATTATTATTAGTATTTATTTGTATTATTGTAGCACCTAAAAGCCTAGTCACTAACCAGGACCTCATTGTACTAGGCGCAGTACAAACACAGAACAAAAAGACAATCCCTGACCCAAAGAGTTTACAATTTATGTCCTGTAACTATTATGAGACTAATTTGTAAAGTAGAAAAGATTTCCCAAGTTTTCATTTTAAGTTTCAGTTCTAAACTTAAAATATCACTTACAAATTTAGGAGGTGGTATAGTCAAGTTTAGATTGCTCAAGTTAACATCATGGCCATTCTGTGCACATGCTACGAGTCGCAATGCAATATAGAAACCCTACAAATTCAAACACAACAAGTAAATACAGGGCATTCTGTTAATAAAAACAAGCAATCTAACTCACTGTTTTTAAGCAGGATAATTGGTATATTGTTTTTAATGATACTATGCAGATACCATTGCTTAAATGATGAAACCACATTTGAGGAAATGTTGAATTAGTTGCTCTCACACTCCCACCCCTTCCATTCATTTCTACCTTTATATATTTCTACAGATGCGTTTTTAAAGAAAAGGAGACTTTGCAACAACTTTATGTACAGCCTTTTTGGCTTAAGGAAAGAAACCCAGTCAATTGTATACGTTCTAAAAAATGCTTTCCCACAATTAAACCATTGTTGCCAAACACTTTTTCTTAAAAATGAACTAAGTTTTTGTTTAACAATCCCAAACCCCACAACCTGCAAAAGCTATTTAATATCCCAAATCATTAACAATATATGGATAGACTTAGCCATTACATTTTAAAACGAAATTTGAAAAGCCGTTCTTCATTCATTTATTTGTCAAATCCTGAGTTCACGTTTTGTATCTTTCTTCCAAAAACTGATGCCATTACAAACACCCATAGGAGCTGCCAGCATACGGTTGCATTCCCTGTTCTGCCTTTGCAATGGAAACATACAATCCTGAACTCAAGATCTGGCAAGTAAGTGATAGAAATTGCTTTTTAAATATATTTTAATGTATGTATTTGTCATTTAAGCTTAAATGGTCTGTTGGTGATTTGTGATATTAAATAATTTTTAAAATGTTTTCTTAATACTTTGAAGTTCACCTTCAATTCTTTTTTAAATTTCTTGGACTTTAATCATATCAAAATATTGTCAAATGCCCTTATTTGCTACAGTATTTGATTAGTTTATTTTCATAATTTTTGTTAACCACAAATGTCTAGAGTATTTTTAATAAATTGTGACAGAGTGCTGAGAATCAGCAGCCAAACCAGCACTCTAGTCACTGTAAGTCCAATTTGTTTTTCCCAGTGAAGGGCCTGATTGAGGGAAGCAGGGGCTAATTACTAGATCAGTCTAAGCTCACGGAGCTAAGGAGCTATTTATTCACTAACTGGAAGAGTAGAAAGGCACAGGAAAGAAGTGTAAGGGAGAAATGAGAGAAAGAGAAAGGGTTGGAGAGGATAGGCAGGGCCAGGGTAAAGGGAGATCTCTGCGTGGATGATGTTTGTATGTCACTGTAAACAAGAGTTGCTGCATGGGACTGTAAATGGGTGGTTGTTGAGATAAACACAAATAAACTACATGTCGATGTTTACAAACTGGAGGTATTAGAGCCATTTGAATGAGAAGACAGTAGAAAAGGACTGCGCCCTGTCACGCGTGCATTTATTTTTTCAGATAATAAATGACAGAAAAATATAATAAATAATTAATAGAAATATCTCCAGATTATCCATATTAAATCATTTTAATTAAATTAGTTTAGAATAGTAGATACATATCTGGGTATGAGGAGCACTGAAAAAGGCCTTTAGGCAGTAAAGCATGTAAGCATATGCGTAACGTCAATGGAACTTAAGGATGCTTTCCTGAATCAGGGCCAAAGTGTGTATGGTTATATGATAGATTTATGTTCATGTTCACTGCACATTTTATATACCTGTTTATCCAAGTACCCTTTACCCTCTGGGTCAGCCAAATCCCATATCTGTGGAAATAAAAATCATGATAACATGTATTTTTGTAAGTAATTTATCTTGGAAAGCTCAAATAGAAAACATTAGTACTTGAACTGTTTGTTTTATATTTCAACATTTGAACTGCAAATTTGCTTTAAAAATTTTAAACCTCAAATTGTTGTATATGTAAAAAAGAAAGTGCTCTTTATTTTAAAGTCAAATCCTTCTTCACATAAAACCACATGCAAACTCCATTGAAGTAAATGGGAGTCTGTCCATTACCTTTAATGACCTTTGGATCAGGCCCTTATGTCCTACAGTCTGAATTTCTCTTCCATTAGAGATCACATCATAACCAACATACACAGAACATTGTATGATCTACAATGATCAAATGATCTAGCATTTTCCTGCACTCCCTAGCCTGCAGTTGTAGAGAGGAGCCCCCACTCCCTTCCAATAATCCTGAACTCATGACAGATAAGTCATGGAGGTAAGTGAAGGAGAAACAGATTTGCTAATATTTTGTTTTAAAATTAGTAATTTAAAATCTTATTGTGTAATCTCTAATCAATCACTGTCATCTTTAATTCATTCCTCATCACAGCTAGTCTCTTTCTCTCTCAATAGGTTCTTATATCACCCTTATCACCACGGTATCTAAGCGCCTTCCAGTAGTCCAATAAATGATGTGATTAACTGGTTACTTCTCTTTTACATATCTTCAGAATCTACACTTTCTTCATAGCCTCCACCATTAAAACTTTTATTCAATCCCTGGCCATCTCCCACTTTGATTACTGTAACAATCTCTTGTCTGGCTTCACAGAATCACACCTCTCCCAGCTCCTCTCTGTCCACATTTTCCTCCTCCACTGCTTCCTACACAATTCCCCCTCTTTGGATCCCTGCATTGGTGGATTCCTGTCTCTTCCCTTCATTTTCAGTTTCCTTTTCCTCATCCATATATCTCAATATCTCTGTTCCCAGTTCCCCCTACTGCTACTTACATTCTTCTCAGTCATCTTGTCTGACTGCTTACTCCCTTTGTCTCCTCTTCCCACTCTAACCTTTGTGCCTTCTCAGATGCTGTCTCATGTGCACAGAACAGTCTCATTGACAAGGCGCTCGCTCTTCAAGCAATTCTTTATATGACCTTATTATTAATTATCCCCTCATCTTCCTGTTTTATCTTGTGTGTTATAAACTTTTTGAGGCTCTTAAAATATCCACAGAAGCAGAGCTTTAGTCAGTGCAACCAAGGGAGTAACAACCAATCTACAAGTACCTGGAGTTCAGAAAAATCAGAGGTGCACTGTATTGCACACTCTCTCTAGCAAACCACATCCACATTCACTCAATACCAGCTGTGATCATAATGCACAGAAAAAATACTGTATAATGTATATGTATCCCCATATAAACACACACATACTTAACTTACTTTTCCAAGGATAATGTCTGGAAGACCTGATTTTTTAAGGAACAGTGCAGCTTCACTAGCCCCAACTCTCCCTGTGTATGTTGGATCTACCTGGAAAACAAAAATTAACTGACTTAAGTATGTCAGCTACAAAAGCAAAAGTGGAGAATGGAGATTCTCCTGTCCCTTAACCACCCAATAATAGAGCAATATTACCACACAGCAGAGGGAACACTGCAAGAAACTAGACTTACAAAGGGGAAAAACAATTAAAAAAAAAAAGTATTAAAAACATACCTGTTTGTAATAAGTCTCATACAATGGATTCCCAGTGGAAAGCTAAAAAACAAAAAGGGTTGGTGGGTGGGATAAAAAATGAGAAAAGCAAAAATGGACCATGATCAAACATATTCCACTTTCAGGGAATGTCAAAAAAGCACATCCTGATATGAAACAAATTAATTTAAATTATTATTTCAGTATCACTAATATTACATATTTAAAATAAAAAAACATATATTATGATATTGTTACAAATTTAACGCCTTAAAGTTCTGAATCTAAAAATTAGGGTTCTAACTGTATTGTTAATTGGACACACAACATGCTTACAGAAAGCTCTCAACAATAAAGTTTAATATTCATATTTAACCCTGATCCTAAGTTACAGAAATCTGCCTGCATGAACCCATTTCGCAGAATTGGGATACAGAAACATAAGTTTGAGATAAACATATGCAATGTAACCAAATTAACATTACCATGAGAACTGTAACACCAGTGACTTGAGAGTTTAGATTTTTTTTAACATTAACGTTCTGTTATTCAAAAGCAGCAAACAGTATTAAACCGTGTATAGCTTGTCCCCCCCTCCACAGCCTTCCCAACACTTAAAGTCATTGTGATGGGGTGGACGAGGCCTTATGGGCCTGCCACACCCTGGCCCAGAAAAGGGCAGTAGAAAGGTCTACATCGGCTGTGTGGGAAGTAGCCAATCAGGGCCAAGCAGGTCAGTATAAGAAGAGCTGCAGGTCTAGCATGAGTTCAGTTCCCTGTTAGAGCTGGAGGAGAGTGGATAGTGCTCCAGCTTGGCTGCTAGGACTCCATAAAGACAAGGCCCTGAGGTAAGGATGAAGAATGTATGGCAACCATGGGAAAGTGGCCCAGAGAATTATAGCAGTAACCTAGTTTATTTAAAGGGACATTGTGAATGGCTGCTATCTATAGGGCCCCTGGGTGGGACCTGGTGTAGAGGCTGGTGTTGGTCTCTACCCACCCTCCCCTCCCCCCCACACAAAAAAAGTAGCCTGGACTTTGAGGCACCCCAGAAGAGGAACTGAACTGTAGTAGCCCAGCTGAAGAACTAGGCCAGAAAGGCCCTGAGAGGGTGAAGACGCTGCCTCCAGGGAAGGAGCCCTAGGGTGCTGTTCTAGTCCGGAGCAGGGACAAAGAGAAACATTAAAAGTATGAAGTCAAACACTCAAAAGTTAGGAAAAGCCAGAATTAAATTACCTCTGAAATCTTAATTCAGCCATCCTGTGTGTTTGTAATTATGTAGGTGTTTAAAAAAAGCAAACTGAAAAAAACAGAAATTCCATCATGTGGAATCATAGGTAGCACCCTCACTGGTCATCAGTAGGGCTGAAACTTTGCACACTACAGACCTCTTAAGCTAGAGGTTCTTGTCAACTGCTGGAAATAGCCCACTTTGATTATCACTACAAAAATTCCCCTCCTGCTGGTAATAGCTCACCTGATCACTCTCAAAAAGAAAAGGAGTACTTGTGGCACCTTAGAGACTAACCAATTTATTTGAGCATGAGCTTTCGTGAGCTACAGCTCACTTCATCGGATGCATACCGTGGAAACTGCAGAAGACATTATATATACACACAGAGACCACGAAACAATACCTTCTTCCCACCCCACTGTCCTGCTGGTAATAGCTTATCTAAAGTGATCATCAAGTTGGGCCATTTCCAGCACAAATCCAGGTTTTCTCACCCTCCGCTCCCCCCCCCACAAACTCACTCTCCTGCTGGTAATAGCCCATCCAAACTGACAACTCTCTTCACAATGTGTATGATAATCAAGGTGGGCCATTTCCTGCACAAATCCAGGTTCTCTCACTCCCTCACCCCCCTCCAAAAAACCCACACACAAACTCTCTCTCCTGCTGGTAATAGCTTATCCAAAGTGACCACTCTCCCTACAATGTGCATGATAATCAAGGTGGGCCATTTCCAGCACAAATCCAGGTTTTCTCACCTCCCCCACCCCCATACACACACAAACTCACTCTCCTGCTGGTAATAGCTTATCAAAAGTGATCATCAAGTTGGGCCATTTCCAGCACAAATCCAGGTTTTCTCACCCTCCACCCCCCCCCCCACACAAATTCACTCTCCTGCTGGTAATAGCCCATCCAAAGTGACCACTCTCTTCACAATGTGTATGATAATCAAGGTAGCCTATTTCCTCTTGTTTCTTCCTACCCCCTTCCCCGGCATTCTGGTTAAACTTGGATTTAAACTTGGAGAGTGGTCAGTTTGGATGACCTATTGCCAGCAGGAGAGTGAGTTTGTGTGTGTGTCCGTCCGTCCCGGGGGGGGGGGGATGTGAGAGCCTGGATTTGTGCTGGAAATGGCCCACCTTGATTACCATGCACATTGTAGGGAGAGTGGTCACTTTGGATGAGCTATTACCAGCAGGAGAGTGAGTTTGTGTGTGTATGGGAGTGGGGGGGGTGAGAAAACCTGGATTTGTGCAGGAAATGGCCCACCTTGATTATCGTACACATTGTGAAGAGAAAAGGAGGACTTGTGGCACCTTAGAGACTAACCAATTTATTAGAGCATAAGCTTTCGTGAGCTACAGCTCACTTCCTCAGATGCATATCGTGGAAACTGCAGCAGGCTTTATATATACACAGAGAATATGAAACAATACCTATTCCCACCCCACTGTCCTGCTGGTAATAGCTTATCTAAAGTGATTTCCAGCACAAATCCAGGTTTTCTCACCCTCCACCCCCGCACACAAATTCACTCTCCTGCTGGTGATAGCCCATCCAAAGTGACAACTCTTTACACAATGTGCATGACAATCAAGCTGGGCTATTTCCTGCATAAATCCAGGTTCTCACATCCCCCCACCCATACACACAGAAACTCACTCTCCTGCTGGTAATAGCTCATCCAAACTGACCACTCTTCAAGTTAAAATCCAAGTTAAACCAGAACATCTGGGGGGGGGGGGGGTAGGAAAAAACAAGAGGAAACAGGCTACCTTGCATAATGACTTAGCCACTCCAAGTCTCTATTTAAGCCTAAATTAATAGTATCCAATTTGCAAATGAATTCCAATTCAGCAGTTTCTCGCTGGAGTCTGGATTTGAAGTTTTTTTGTTTTAAGATAGCGACCTTCATGTCTGTGATCGCGTGACCAGAGAGATTGAAGTGTTCTCCGACTGGTTTATGAATGTTACAATTCTTGACATCTGATTTGTGTCCATTTATTTTTTTACGTAGAGACTGTCCAGTTTGACCAATGTACATGGCAGAGGGGCATTGCTGGCACATGATGGCATATATCACATTGGTGGATGTGCAGGTGAACGAGCCTCTGATAGTGTGGCTGATGTTATTAGGCCCTGTGATGGTGTCCCCTGAATAGATATGTGGGCACAGTTGGCAACGGGCTTTGTTGCAAGGATAAGTTCCTGGGTTAGTGGTTCTGTTGTGTGGTATGTGGTTGTTGGTGAGTATTTGCTTCAGGTTGCGGGGCTGTCTGTAGGCAAGGACTGGCCTGTCTCCCAAGATTTGTGAGAGTGTTGGGTCATCCTTTAGGATAGGTTGTAGATCCTTAATAATGCGTTGGAGGGGTTTTAGTTGGGGGCTGAAGGTGACGGCTAGTGGCGTTCTGTTATTTTCTTTGTTAGGCCTGTCCTGTAGTAGGTAACTTCTGGGAACTCTTCTGGCTCTATCAATCTGTTTCTTTACTTCTGCAGGTGGGTATTGTAGTTGTAAGAAAGCTTGACAGAGATCTTGTAGGTGTTTGTCTCTGTCTGAGGGGTTGGAGCAAATGCGGTTGTCATTATGCAAGGTAGCCTGTTTCCTCTTGTTTTTTCCTACCCCCCCCCCCCAGATGTTCTGGTTTAACTTGGATTTTAACTTGAAGAGTGGTCAGTTTGGATGAGCTATTACCAGCAGGAGAGTGAGTTTCTGTGTGTATGGGGGTGGGGGGATGTGAGAACCTGGATTTATGCAGGAAATAGCCCAGCTTGATTGTCATGCACATTGTGTAAAGAGTTGTCACTTTGGATGGGCTATCACCAGCAGGAGAGTGAATTTGTGTGGGGGGGTGGAGGGTGAGAAAACCTGGATTTGTGCTGGAAATCACTTTAGATAAGCTATTACCAGCAGGACAGTGGGGTGGGAATAGGTATTGTTTCATATTCTCTGTGTATATATAAAGCCTGCTGCAGTTTCCACGATATGCATCTGAGGAAGTGAGCTGTAGCTCACGAAAGCTTATGCTCTAATAAATTGGTTAGTCTCTAAGGTGCCACAAGTCCTCCTTTTCTTTTTGCGAATACAGACTAACACGGCTGCTACTCTGAAACCTGTCATTGTGAAGAGAGTTGTCACTTTGGATAGGCTATTACCAGCAGGAGAGTGAGTTTGTGTGTGGGGGGGTGGAGGGTGAGAAAACCTGGATTTGTGCTAGAAATGGCCCAACTTGATGATCACTTTAGATAAGCTATTACCAGCAGGACAGTGGGGTGGGAGGAGGTATTGTTTCATGGTCTCTGTGTGTATATAATGTCTTCTGCAGTTTCCACAGTATGCATCCGATGAAGTGAGCTGTAGCTCACGAAAGCTCATGCTCAAATAAATTGGTTAGTCTCGAAGGTGCCACAAGTACTCCTTTTCTTTTTGCGAATACAGACTAACACGGCTGTTACTCTGAAACCTGATCACTCTCGTTACAGTGTGTATGGTAACACCCATTGTTTCATGTTCTCTGTGTATGTAAATCTCCCCACTGTATTTTGCACTGAATGCATCCAATGAAGTGAGCTGTAGCTCACTTCAAGCTTATGCTAAAATAAATTTGTTAGTCTAAGGTACCACAAGTACTCCTTTTCTTTTTGCGGATACAGACTAACACGGTTGCTAATCTGAAAAGGAGTACTTGTGGCACCTTAGAGACTAACCAATTTATTAGAGCATAAGCTTTCGTGAGCTACAGCTCACTTCCTCAGATGCATATCGTGGAAACTGCAGCAGGCTTTATATATATACACAGAGAATATGAAACAATACCTACTCCCACCCCACTGTCCTGCTGGTAATAGCTTATCTAAAGTGATCATCAGGTGGGCCATTTCCAGCACAAATCCAGGTTTTCTCACCCTCCACCCCCCCACACAAATTCACTCTCCTGCTGGTGATAGCCCATCCAAAGTGACAACTCTTTACACAATGTGCATGACAATCAAGTTGGGCTATTTCCTGCACAAATCCAGGTTTTCTCACATCCCCCCCACCCCCATACACACACAAACTCACTCTCCTGCTGGTAATAGCTCATCCAAACTGACCACTCTTCAAGTTTAAATCCAAGTTAAACCAGAACATCTGGGGGGGGGGGGGTAGGAAAAAACAAGGGGAAATAGGCTACCTTGCATAATGACTTAGCCACTCCCAGTCTCTATTTAAGCCTAAATTAATAGTATCCAATTTGCAAATGAATTCCAATTCAGCAGTTTCTCGCTGGAGTCTGGATTTGAAGTTTTTTTGTTTTAAGATAGCGACCTTCATGTCTGTGATTGCGTGACCAGAGAGATTGAAGTGTTCTCCGACTGGTTTATGAATGTTATAATTCTTGACATCTGATTTGTGTCCATTTATTCTTTTACGTAGAGACTGTCCAGTTTGACCAATGTACATGGCAGAGGGGCATTGCTGGCACATGATGGCATATATCACATTGGTGGATGTGCAGGTGAACGAGCCTCTGATAGGTTTCAGAGTAACAGCCGTGTTAGTCTGTATTCGCAAAAAGAAAAGGAGTACTTGTGGCACCTTAGAGACTAACCAATTTATTAGAGCATAAGCTTTCGTGAGCTACAGTTATTAGGCCCTGTGATGGTGTCCCCTGAATAGATATGTGGGCACAATTGGCAACGGGCTTTGTTGCAAGGATAGGTTCCTGGGTTAGTGGTTCTGTTGTGTGGTATGTTACTCTGAAACCAATCTGAAAAGAGTAAGTGATAGCATTAATAAGTTGACATCCTCTTCATGGATCTTCACTAGTGGAGGATGAGACCCATTTTGCAAAGGGGTTTCCACAAAAATGTATGACTACAGAGGAACAGTGAGATTCAATCTTTGGCTCATTCCAAATTTTGGAGGGGACTGACCCTTCTGTTCCTGTTCCCCCACACCTAACACATTCTGTCACATCCCCTCCACCCTGTCCCTGTACTGTCTCTCTCCCACCAGCTTCTTGTCCTAGTCTCCTCACCTAGTCCGTTCCAGTCTCCACCTCTGAGGGTCTTCATGCTAGTCCATGTCTCCCCTCTGGGCTGTCCTAGTGAGTCTTCCCTCCCCAGGCTCATTGCCCAGCCAGTGTCTGTCCAGCTCAGCTCCCAGATCTCCTCCCCTTAGGTCACAATCCTAAATCTTTCCCTTGCCAGACTCTTTGTCCCAATCTGCTCCCTCTGCCACACCTGCCCCTCCTCCGTAGGTCTGGCTTATTCTCTCTCTATTCTAACCAAACTGTTTCCTCCTCAATGCTGCCTGAGTGCCTGTTCCCCAGAGGGAACATTGAGAGAACAAGAGTGAGTCTCCATAGTCTCAGTTCTGGTGGTCTGTGACATAGTGACTTGCAACAATTGGCAGGAAAGTCCTGCTCAGCCCATGTAGTCCTGGGTTGGCACAAGCCTGGTACAGACAGAATATTCAAAGAATCTAGAGGCCAATCTCTACTGCGCATATGCAAACTTAGATTCCCCCCCCCCCCAGAGTCTTATAAGATGGCTAAACTTGGGCTTTTATTTTTCCCCATGGGAATAGCAAAGGGTTCATCCCTGACACAAAGGCAACCCCTTGCCAAAATTTCAAGCTCCTGGAGGCACACTAGCACTACAGCTTCTCAAGAAAACAGTAAGGTTGTGCAGTTTTTTGTTTTATAATCATGGGCAAAATGACATTTTTCCCCCACCCTCTACATTTCCTCAGAAATGGCTGAACCATTTTTGTTGAAAATTTCTTAAAATATGCAGGCTGAGGCAGATACTTGACATGGGAAATTCTAAGCCAAATATTTAAAAATTGGCAAAGATATAGGCAATTGAAAACAGGGTCTTATATGGGGAAATGTCAGGTAACCTGAAGTATAGGCGGAGCTGGAAGCACTGCCTGTAATTATGCACATAGGTGTGCGCACACATCTTGTGTCTTAACAGAATCAGAAGCAAGTGCTTGATGTGCAATTAGGAAGGGAAGAATTCTGGCTTTCCAACAGTATACAGTTCCCATTCTGAGTTATGATTGGTGCACAGCTGAATATTGCTCATCCTTCACTTTGACCATTTTTGGAGGTGTCTGTGCATATTTGTGGAAAGATGGAAATGGTCTGTATCAATTTTTCTTTGGCAAACTAACAGAAATCTATGGGGAGATGAAATAGTTGGCAGAGTGCTGGTGAGGTAAGAAATACATAATTAAATTTGTCAAAGGGTATCACCACCACTTTCTGTTTTGATATAGCATTGAGATTTGATTTTATATGCATGCTTTTAGGCACTGATCCTGTGAACACTCATGTACATGCTTAACTTTAAACACCAGAAAGCCCTACTGATTTAAAATTAATGCAACTATTCACGTGCTTAAAACTAAGCACATGCTGTTTTGCAGAACTGGAACCTTAGACTGTATAAAACAGAAGGTACAATGTAACAAACCTTCATTTACTGGGAACATTACTGATATATTATAAGCATCTCACATTTTTGCATTCTATATAAACAACAAAAATAATTCAGCTCATTTGAGTCAACATTTAAATGTTGACAATCACTTATGTCTAGTCTTATTCTGGATGTCTCCATGTAAGGATACTTAAATTTTATTACATTCCCCACTCCCCATTCTTTTGTATTCCATTTTGGTGGGTTTTTACTTAATGACTTGCCAGAATATTTTGAAGTAAATGTAAAAATTCAAGGTGGTTCTTTCATTTCCTCTACAATTATATGTATTCCCTTAAATAAAATTGTAATGCATTGACAGTTCTGTATAGGCAAAACATCTTTTCCAAGGAAACGAAACAACACTGTTAACTAATTAATTAGAAAATGTATTAATGTTGAAAGAACTACATCCTGTCCATAGTAAGAAGACTTATTATTTCAGTAACATATACAAATTGCATTAAAAGAGAATACCAAAAGAACTTGGAACAACAATCTCCCAAACATCAAAGGAGACATGTGCAACTAACCATATAAAAGCAGGATTTCTAGTATGGTAAATATCTGAGACTTGCCATATGGGGTACATTTTATGAATCCACTTTAAAACTGTTTTACCTACTTTATTACATGAGTCTTTAGCAAGTACTATATCTACCAAGTTCTAAGAAAGAAAAGTTCCCCTCTGAAGTCTAAGATATCACAAATGGTAGCTTGATATGAAAGGCCAGAGTCTAATCAGATTTAAATTGTAAACATCCATACAGATCAAACTTCTAGTATGGTATTTACACACTAGTGGGTTTTCTTTTAGATGTTTGCAAAAAGAAAAGGAGTACTTGTGGCACCTTAGAGACTAACCAATTTATTTGAGCATAAGCTTTCGTGAGCTACAGCTCACTTCATCGGATGCATACCGTGGAAACTGCAGCAGACTTTATATATACACAGAGAATATGAAACAATACCTCCTCCCACCCCACTGTGTATTGTTTCATATTCTCTGTGTATATATAAAGTCTGCTGCAGTTTCCACGGTATGCATCCGAAGAAGTGAGCTGTAGCTCACGAAAGCTTATGCTCAAATAAATTGGTTAGTCTCTAAGGTGCCACAAGTACTCCTTTTCTTTTTGCGAATACAGACTAACACGGCTGTTACTCTGAAACCTTTTAGATGTTTGTCAGCCATATTGTTGATCAGATCAGAAATGCTTTATCACAATTAGGGTGATTAGGGTAGAATTTTTTCCCTATAAAGTTTAAGCAAAATCATGAAAGCAAAGTGCCTCCACAAGGACAGTCCTTTGCTTCCTTTGTATATTTTTGTTTAGAATTAATTAATAGACGGAATGCTTGCCATCTTTCACTTAAAAATTCTGTCTTATCCATCTGGGGTATGTGTGACCACAGCCTTGTTGCAACCACAGCCAACTTTGGAATTCTTTCTTTGCTAGCAACTTAGCAAGAATACAAATTAGCAACAGTGACAAACATATTTGGGGCCAATCAGGGTTCTGATCTGTACCCAAAAAAGGGCTAGAAAGCAACACACTCTCCCATAATAAGGCACTTGATAAATTGTGTTGTACAACCAATTATGTTTCCACAATGTTTTGTCACACTCTGAGGAATTATGTCAACCGTTTTCTCCTTAAAAAGACCCACGTTATTTCTTCAGAGCTCTAAAATGTGTCTAAAGTAATTATTCTGAGCATGCTGATTGATACCTACTGTTTGAAGACTTAAGTCCACTGGAGTTTCACTCTGCTATTCTTAAAAGCAGTGCAAAATATGGTTTCTTTTAACTTATTACTCATGGCCAGTACATGGAACACTTGAGTTTGTATGGCACAGTAAGTTGTGAAAACAATATCAAACAACTATTTTGCAAAAGTCTGACTTCTGAACAGATTCATCAAGGTAACTAGTCCTGTTTCTCCCACAATGATCGTTACACACAACTTGTCAGACTTCAAGAGCAAGAGTTACTTGACTTTATATCAGAAACCCAATTCAGCAAGTTGCTTGAGCTTTTAAAGCTTTATGCAAGAGAACATGGATTTCAGGGGTGAAATTTAAAAGTGAAATGGAAACATTTTAGAAAATATTAAAAGCTATGTGAAGCCAGAGAGGATTATGTTGCAAAGACCGCATGGATCTATGTATCCAAGTAAAGTCCCACAAACTGCAAGAGAAGATAGAACCCTGAGCATGGGACTTGGGGGGAGGGAAGACTTAATAACTATCAAGTGGAAACATTTTATTAGTTATTTGGGTTCTGGAGCTCCCAGTTAACTGTAAACCTTCTTGCTGACAAATACCAGGAATGTGTAATGCCATTAGTAATATCTAGTGCCTTCCTCACTTGAAATCTAGATCAGATTTGCCTATAAATATTCAAATACACTTGGAAGATTAATGACAGTTGTCATCCTAAATACATGACTGATCTAATGCAAGTGGTGAAGACAGGGTTTCACTTTAAAGACATTGGGTAGATTTATCCCTTCCTAGGAAATCACTTAGGTAATGTATGCAAAGTGCTTTGCAGACAGAAAGGACTATGTAAGCACCAAATATTGCTGCCATGATTAAGAATTTAGGTAAGCATATAATGGCAAGTGGCTATTACAGACCATCAAATCAACAAGAGGAGCTGGATGAGGCATTTATAAAACCAATCTCCAAAGCACAAGACCAGGAAGTAATGGGAGCCTTTAATTACGCAGACATCTGTTAGAAAAGTAATGCAGTTGTTGGAATGTGTTGGACACATTATTGTTCCAGAGGAGGTGGAGGGGACAATTCTTTTAGACTTGAATCTGACCAACATAGAGAAACTGGTAGCAAATCTGAAGGTGAAAGGCAATTTGGGTGAAAGTGATCATGAAATAAACTTCAGGATTATAAGGAAAGGAAGGAGTGAGCAGTGGAATAAGGTCATGGGACTTAAACTCCACCCCACTTTAACAAACTCAGAGAACTGGTAGGTAAGGCCCATGGCGGGGGAGAGAATTCAGGATGGCTGGCAATTTCTCAAGGAGAAAATATTAAAGGCATAACTGCAAATTATTCTGAGGCAAAGGAAAGCTGGGAAGACTAGTGAGAGGCCAATACGGGTCTCAGGAGCTCTTTATGTAGGATTCCTTTTTGAGTGTCAAGTCATTAAAGTGGAAACATAGACAACTTGCTAAGGAGGAGTACAAAGGAATAGTACAAGCATGTATGAACAAAATGAGTTACCTGTAGCAAGGGACATAAAAGGCAGTCAGAGGGTTATTTAAATAGGAGCAAGAGATGAATAAAAGCATAGGTTCTCTATTTTGCAGGGAAGGAGAGCTAAAAGTTAAAACTGATATCAAAGCTAAGGTGTTTAACGCCTATCTTGCCTTTATCTGTACTAAAAGCTAAGGGGGACCAAATACTCAGCACAATTAATATTAACAATAAGGGGGAAGGAAATGCAAGCCAAAATAGAGAAACAGGTTAAAGAATATTTAGATGTGAGATGTAATCAAGTCAGCAGGGCCCAATGAAATTCATCTTAGGGTACTTAAGCAACCAGCTGATACAACATTGGAACTGTTACCAGCTATCTTTGAGAACTCCAGGAAGATGGGTGAGACTCTGGAGTCTTAGTGGATCACAAAGAAGATGAATCAACTATGATGCAGTTTCCAAAAAGGATAACTATTCTTGGATGTATTTACAGGAGTGTCACGTAAGACCTGAGAGGCAACTGTCCCATTCTATTGGGCCTCAGTGGAGTACTGTGTCCAATTCTAGGTACTGCACCTTAGAGACATGAATGAAACTGAGTGAGTCCAGAGCAGAAAGCAACAACAATTATAAAAGGCTGAGAACCTGTCCTATGAGGAAAGGTGTAGAGGTTTAATGTTTTCTGGTTTCTTTTTTTAAAAAAAACTGGGCATGGTTAGCCTCTAGAAAGGGGTGGGGGGGAAAGGAAACTAAATGGGCTTTAAATATGTTAAGGGCTGTTAGAAAACAGTTGATCACCATCCTCTTCATATGCCCACCAGAAGTAGGGACAAAAGTAATGGACTTAATTTGCAGCAACAGATTATTTTTTTTTAGATATTAGGAAAACCTTTCTAACTATAAATGGAGTTAAGCTCTGGAATAGCCTTCTATGGGAGTTTGTGGCATTCCCATCGCTGGAAGTTTTTTAAAAACAGGTTGGACAAACATGTCAGGGATTGTCTAGGTTTACTTGATCCTGCCACAGCACAGGGGGTTGTACTTCTAGAGGTCCCTTCTGGCTATACATTTCTATGATAATAAGATTTAAAAATAAAATGTGTCCCATCTGTTAAACTATACCCTGTAACACAACCCTGCCTTTCACAAGGGCTCAGGGTCTTTTCTCTCCACTGCAGAATCCTGATTATCCCACTCCCCTCACTCACTCTTTGCTAATAAGGAGTGAGAAGAAATGAGCTTTTCAAGCATGTGTCATTAACTACCATACCGTAGAACCTCAGTTATGGAACACCTTAGGAATAGAGATTGCTGGTGGTTCTGAAACGGTTTCCACAGTATGCATCTGATGAAGTGAGCTGTAGCTCACGAAAACTTATGCTCAAATAAATTGGTTAGTCTCTAAGGTGCCACAAGTCCTCCTTTTCTTTTTGCGAATACAGACTAACATGGCTGTTACTCTGAAACCTGAAATGTTAGTAACTCTGAACAAAACATTAGGGTGGTTCTTTCAGAAGTTTACAAGTGAACATTGATTTAATATATCTTTGAAGCTTTACTATGCAGAAGAAAAAAGCTACTTTCCCTTTATTTTTTAGTAGTTTACATTTAACCCAGTACTGGGGAGGTTTGTGTCTCTGCTACTGCCTGAGGGTGTATGTTGAGTTCCAAATGAAGCATGTGGTTGATTGTCAGCTCATAACTCAGACGTTCTACTGTACTTATGACCCCCACGTTTCCATCACAACAGGATACAAGCACCTTTCAAGATTTAAAAAAAACAAAAACAAACCCCAAACTTCTCACAACATCCCTGTGCGCTAGGCACTGCTAGCTCCATTTTACAATGGGGGAAACTAACCCCCAGAGAAATGAACTGACTTAAGCAAGGTTACACCAGGAGTCTACAGCAGAGCTGAATCAAAGTGTCCCGAGGCCTCGTCTCATGCCTTCACCACACGCTTAGGCTGCCCCTTCCCCTACCGTGGTTCAATACCAGGCCCTATTGCTTGGGGGGAGGAACAACAACGATCTGCATCCCAACGAGGCAGCGAGCATCCTCCCTCTCTGAGATTCCACCTCAGAGCCTGCTGCTGGGCAAGGGGCTCAAAGACCCCCCAGCGACCGGCTGCCTCCCCAAAGGCTCATCCCTGCCCCGGCTGCGGAGGGGAGCTGGGGGCCTGCCCTGCTCCGAGCACTGACCCGCCGGCGCCGGATGGGGCCCAGCTTCCCCCCCCGCCATAAGCCGGTTTAACTCGCCAGCTGCAGGCCGCCGCCTAGAGGCCTGTCCCCCTGGCCCGGGTTTTCCCCTGGCGGGGTCCGACCACCATGAGTGGGGCGTCTGGCCCGGGCCAGGCCGGTTACCTGCTGGCTGTGGGGAATGAGCGCCGCCATCTTCCTCCCACTGACTGACTGCGGCGGGGCGGGGGGAAGGCGGAGCGAGCGCCGCCGAGGGGAGGGGGAAGGGAGCAGCAGGCACCGCAGGGCACTGGCCGGGCCTGTTCTTGCTTCAGCAGGGGGGCTGAGGGCACGTGTGGCTGGACTCACTGTGCGGGTGAGGGGACTAGGAGGTCCCGCTACGATGCTGTGCAACTTCGTAACAATGAGACCGTAGCTGCTTTTAACTGAGGGTGTCAAAACATTTTACAGAATCCCCCTTTGTACAGACCATTGGGGAAACAGGCTTGCCCAAGGTCAGTTGCAGAGCCAAGCGTAACAGGCAGGAATCGTGATTTCCAGTCTCCACTTTCAGTCCCCAGAGAATGTATTTACTTCATGGAATATACTACGACAGAGTTAAGCTTAACTAAATAAACAGGTGTTTGTTCTAACAGTAAATTGGCATGCTTGTTAAAATATATTTCCACTGATAACATGAAATTCACACCCAAGGCACTTTTCAAAAATATGTTAGGGTAGGTTAAGCCTCCTTACACTTCTAAATTTTAGCTTAATCAGGTTCTACTAATCACATAAAACTGTGGCATTAGTAACTGTTTGTTCATATATTGACTGATGATTTTTTTAATTCAAGGGTTTTTATGTACTAGAGATTCCTCTCTGTCAGCTCTTTCTTCTCCAGTCACTTTTAAACACCTTAAACCTTTAAAAGGCAATGTAGTCTAATGTACAGAACAGGTGACTGGGTGTTATGACTCCTTACTCTGGGAGAGACTCCAGCATTTGTGGCTGAAGACACTTGTCACTATTCAAAGTATAGTAAAACAAGTTAATGGTCACTACAGAAACTTCTGGTTTTCTGGTTGTGTCAGCAACATACTGCAGGCAAAAAAAAAACAAACCCCACAAAAGAGACAGCCAAACATCCTTGGGTTATTTTATCTCTATCTGTCTCTCTAAAAGAACATTAAGATTGCATCTACTCCCGCCTAGCAACTTGTCGAAGTGCTGCTGCCTCATTCCCATGATTGTCTCCTTGCCTAGCCAGTCCCCATGTCCATTCCTCAGTCACCTCATCATAGTCCCTTGGCCAGCTAGACCTAGTCCCCTACTCTGCTCTCCTTATCGAAATCAGTCATCCCCCACACCCCGCTTCTCAATCCTAGTCTTCTTGCTCAGCCAGATCATCTTCTATCACTAGGCTCCACATCTGATCTGTCTTCCTGCAACCCACTCTCACTCCCATGCTTCTTTGCTGGTTCCAGGTTCAATCTGTCTGCATTCCTTCCCCATTGGTTCCCAGGTTCATTGCCTCACCAGTCCCCCTTCAAGCTCCTTGTCCAAATCTACCATCCTCTGTTATTTTCTATACCTCTCATCAGTCCAGTACTGCTCTTGTCACTGCTGTATTAGAACCAGGCAACTTTCTCCTTCATGGTGCTTCGGCACAAGCAGGTGGAGCATTGAGTAAACAGAAGAGAATCTCTCTGTTCCTGTGTCATAGCAGCCTACAACAGTCAGGAGCAGCAATTATAGAAGTCCTGCTCAACCCTGGGCTGGAGCATGCTCAATAGTACTGGAATGTTTGGATAATAAGTCTCTACTGAGTAAGTCTAAGATTTTGCAAAGATTTATAACTTGGCTACGTGTAGCAATTTTTTCCATAGAAACAGCAAAAGACAGATCCTGCTATGTTTGCCTGGTTATTGGGGTGTTTTCAGTAGGACGGTATAGGTTTAACTTGACAGGAGTCTGTCAAGAAAAACAAGCAGAGAGGAAAAGAATGGCTCAAGATACTATTCAGCTCTTATATAGAACTTTTCATCAATAGATTTCAAAGTACTTTATAAAGGTCAGTATTATTATCCCCATTTTACAAATGGGGAAAACTGAGGCACAGAGCAGTGACATGGCTTGCCGAAGGTTACTCAGAGGCTAGTAGCAGAGCCAAGAAGAGAATCCTGCTCTATACATGAAGCAATATTGCCTTTACTTAGTCACTCCTCAGCAAACACTTGAGGGCTGTTAAGAGAATGTCAGAACCACTGGCTCCGAGGACCCTGGCTTGATTGCTAGCTGAGCCTAACATTACTGGTTTTGACCAGAAGAGTCAAAGTCTAGAAATGCAGGAGAATAAAATGCCTATAACTGGGCTTAAAAGGGTCACTCTTCAGGAGAAGGTTGTTCAGGAGAGCTAGGACTGAGACAAAGGAACCACTTTGAAGAAGTTAAACCTGCCTAGGTTACCATCAGGCAATAGTAAGCCTTTAAGTTAGACAGATTTGCATGTAGACTTTTTGCAATTTTAAAATTCTTTTCTCCTAAAAGGTTTGTTCTTTCAACAAAATAAATACATTTTTTTGCTTTAAGAAAGGTGTTTCGTCATTGTATATCACTGGTCACAGACTCCAAAAGGGAAGAGCTGCAGGCTGAACTCAGTTGGACCTCCAGGGGAAGAACAGTACATACACAGGGTTCTATAGCCCAAGGCCTGGTCTAGGAGTAGAAGAATTGTGAAATTCCACACCCAGAAGACATGAGGCCTGGCATGTCCAAAGGTGCACATAGAGATACTACAAAGGGGCCAGGGAAGCAGCTAGCCCTATAACTATGACAAGCATAATTACTACGGAAGTACTTCAAGTCTTCTTTAAGCCTTTGTAAAATGTTATGTAGAAACATACAGCATTCCTGATCTGTGAAATATCTTTGAAAAAAGTAATTTTTGAAAAATCTTTTGTGATGGAGACAAGGTGGGTGCGGTAATATTTTTGATTGGACCAACTTCTGTTGGTGAGAGAGACAAGCTTTCAAGCTCTGTGTAACCTTGAAAGCTTGTCTCTCTCACCAACAGAAGTTGGTCCAATTAAAAATATTGCCTCACCCCCCTTGACTCTCTAATATCCTGGGACCGACATGGCTACAACCCTGGATACAAATTTTGTGATGAAGGGAGAATTTAACAAACACAATTTGCAAATATTTTACATTAATATTAATGAAAGTATCAAAACAGTTTAGCTCCAAAGAGGTTCGTTACAAGACTTTTCACTGCAGAGGAACATACTGTATGCCAACAGCATCAAGAGAAATATAATGGCCCTTCTTTTAGAGGTAATTTACCAAATCCTAACTCAAATACAAAATATGTAATTTAATATATTTTAGTAAGGTTTTTTTATTGAATTATTTCAATTCCATGTTCTATTTATTTACAGAAAACATGTTTTCTTAATGTCTTCCTGTGCTAAAATATATATATTTAAATCTCATAAAAATGAATAGTTCTAGCAAAGTTTTATTAGAGGAAGTTTTAAATATTTTCAGTTAGTTATTAAGAAAACATCTGAACCTCTATACAACAAATTAGAGAAAAGCCAAACTTTAAATATTTCTTTGAAGTCTTTTAAAATAAGAATTAAAGCTCCTCCTTCTTCAGAGTTATCCTGTTTGATTTATCCTTTCCAGATTCTTTTGGCTTTTCTACCTTCTTGTTAAACCTTTCCTTAAAACGCTTTTCTTCTTTTGCCCTTTCCCTTTTCTTTTCTTCTTCAGTCTGTTTTATGTTCATTTTCTTTTCAGGGTCCTGAAGAAATAATGAAAAGGTCAGTTCACAGTAAATATCATTTTGGGTCCAGTTCTGCCAGCTCTCTGTGTACTGAATTTACACTGAAGTCAATAGGAGGGAGTTTGCCAATAGAGGAATTGCAAGGGCCTTTATTTAGAATTGGCATCTAAACTTACTTACAGAATCATCTTTCCAAACTACGCACACAGATTATACTTTAGCAGCAAATGGTTGTTGAACTATTGGTTGACGTCTTAAAATGGAAGATCTGCTACAAGAATACAGGGGGTCAGATTCTGTCCCTGGCCCCTATACAGCCCTCCAGCAGCAACAGGGGCTTCAACAGCCAGAGGGAAAACTGTCCCCAGGGCAGAAGTTGCATAGGGCTGACATGCTCTATGCTGCCACCATAGCGGGCATGCTGGAAGCAGGAATAAATGTGTGGAGGAGTGACTGTAGTGTTCAGCATTATGGCTTTTCTAGGCTGCAGAGCAATCCATTTGCAGCCATAGGGAGGCTGATGTAAGGATGCACTGGCCACGGGAGGTGGCAGAATCTGGACATTTATTCCAGAAATAACAAACCTTAAATTATTAATAACTTAGGGATAAAATCTGACCTCAGTACAACCCTATAAAAGTCAATAGGATTGCAGGAGTTTACATGAATAATCTAATTATTATTTTGTAATTATTGAATCATAGATTACATGCCTGGCACTATTCTAAAAAAAAATATCCAAGTAAGTTCCTTGGGGCTTTAAGCAACCTTTGTGGTCTCTTGACCCTAGGCTGCTCCAAGGGCCAGAGAGGCTCCTAGCAACAAACTATTGGTGTTACTTTATTGCAGCAATGCTGTCTTGATTATCTGCAGCACTATGTGCTCTGTGACCCTTTCCCCAGCATATTCACTTCACCAGGGCTTTTGAGGGGGTCCACAGGAGGCACCCTTATGGCTGTCTTCCACAGTGTCTGCAGCAGGGGAATCCTTGCCTTGACTAGATACAGAGATTTTTAGGACCCCTTTGTACTATTCCAGCCCTTTTACCTGCAAAAAGGGGCCTGGGTGGGAGGAAGAGCTCATCCATTACCTTTGTTTCACCCCAGGTGTCGTCTCCAAAGTCTTCTGCATATTGTTCATCATCTGTGATCAAGAAGTTATCAAAAATTGTTCCAGCTCTCACCTGCAATGGAAAACAAAATCACATTTTTATTTATGTTCCCTATTCATAATTTTAATTTCATTCCTTTTTATTGGTTGTTACTTAATCAGGATGATATTACTGAATATTTTCCTGTACTCAGGGCCCCCCATGTATTCCTCAAAGTCGCTGCAGAATTTGCTAAGGAATTCACCCTTGTTACAGAATCCAAAACCTTGTCTTCACTTGTTTAAACAAAATTTGTTGGTTTAGACAGCAATTCTATTTAGAGCTGGCAAGCGATTAAAAAAAATCAATCAAGATTAACAGCGTGATTAGTCGCGATTAAACAACAATAGAATACCATTTATTTTAAATATTTTTGGATGTTTACTACATTTTCAAATATATTAATTTCAATTACAACACAGAATACAAAGTGTATAGTGCTCACTTTATTTTTTTATTACAAATATTTGTACTGTAAAAAACCAAAAAATTAATTTACCTCATACAAGTACTGTAGTGCAATCTCTTTATCATGAAAGTTGAACTTACAAATGTAGAATTATGTACAAAAAAACTGCATTAAAAAGTAACACAATGTAAAACTTTAGAGCCTACAAGTCCATTCAGTCCTACTTCTTGATCAGCCAATCATTCAGACAAACAAGGTTGGTTACAATTTGCAGGACATAATACTGCTTGCTTCTTGTTTATGTCACCTGAAAGCGAGAACAGGCGTTCACATGGCACTGTTGTAGCTGGCGTTGCAAGATATTTACGTGCCAGATCTGCTAAAGATTCATATGTCCCTTCATGCTTCAACCACCTTTCCAGAGGACATGCTTCCATGCTGATGATGGGTTCTGCTTGATAACGATCCAAAGCAGTGCAGACTGACGCATGTTCATTTTCATCAAGTCAGATACCACCAGCAGAAGGTTCATTTTCTTTTTTGGTGGTTTGGGTTCTGTAGTTTCCCCATCAGAGTGTTCTCTTTTAAGACTTCTAAAAGCATACGCCACACCTCGTCCCTCTCAGATTTTGGACTGCACTTCAGATTCTTAAGCCTTGGGTCAAGTACTGTAGCTATTTTTAGAAATCTCACATGGATACCTTCATTGCATTTTGTCAAATCTGCTGTGAAAGTGTTTTTAAAGCGATCATGTGCTGCGTCATCATCCAAGGCTGCTATAACATGAAATATATCCAGGATGTGGGTAAAACAGAGCAGGAGACATACAATTCCTCCCCCAAGGAGTACAGTCACAAATTTAATTTATCCATTTTTTTTAAAACAAACATCATCAGCACGTCCTCTGGAATGGTGGCTGAAGCATGAAGGAGCATACGAATGTTTAGCATATCTGGCATGTAAATACCTTGCAATGCCAGCTACAAAAGTGCCATGCGAATGCCTGTTCTCACTTTCAGGTGACATGGTAAATAAGAAGCTGGCAGCAGTATCTCACATCAATGTAAACAAACTTGTCTGTCTTAGTGATTGACAGAATAAGAAGTAGAACTGAGTGGACTTGTAGGATCTAAAGTTTTACACTGTTTTGTTTTTGAGTGCAGTTATGTAACCAAAAAAAATCTGCATTTGTAAGTTACACTTTCATGATAAAGAGATTGCACTTCAGTACTTGTATGAGGTGAATTGCAAAATAGTTCATTTTGATTATCATTTTTACAGTGCATATATTTGTAATGAAAAATATAAAGTGAGCACTGTGCACTTTGTATTCTGTGTTGTAATTGAAAATAATATTGAAAATGTAGAAAAACATTCAAAAATATTTAATACATTTCAATTGGTATTCTAAGGTTATAAGTGTGATTAATTGTGATTAATTTGAGTTAATTGCATGAGTTAACTGTGATTGACAGCCCTAATTCTATTACTTGACTTGTCCACAATAGCTTAAGCCATGTTCAAGCATAGTTGTTAAAGTGGATTAATTATACCGTCTATGTAGAAGAGGTCCTCCTTGCTCCTGCCCTCCCCCTCTAGACTTTGCTTCTCAAATCTTTTGTATATGAATATCCTAATTTTCAAATGTACATTGCAAATAGAGCACCTGCAGCTTCTACTGTGTTCAGCAGGAATTGAGGTTGCTTAATACCTCTGAAAATCAGGGCAATAATTTATACACCTCACCTATCTTTGTTGTTTATCCTTCTCTTCTCCCTGCACTGTTTACATTAACTTTTTTTAAATGAATATAGTAAACAAAAAAAGCCTATATATTGTTTCTGCCTTGACATCTGTATAAAAAAGGTACTATATTCAATCAATTTTTTTTTAAATCAGACAATCTACTTAGAAAAAGTTCTCATATACAAAAATGACTTGGCTGAGACGGTGCAGTCACTGAAATACATAGTATAGCTATATAAATAAACAAACTCAATTATGTTAAAATGCTTCCACTCTGTCTTTCTCTTAATCAGTTTAAAATAACTTGTAGATCTGGTATTATACTTATATAAAAATTAAATGAAGTGAATAAACAGCTGAGAAACAGAATGCTTAAAGTTAACTCAGACAAAAATGTTTTTAAGCAATGTCATGAACTGATAGCAAACTATCACTTTGATAGAGGTGAAAAAAACACCCAGAAAATCAGAACAAGTACTTTGGATTGTGTAAGGCAAGGGGCTCAGTGATCAGTAGGAATTCCAATGGAAATTATATTTCAGGGGTGGCTGAACTGCAGTTTGCGAGACCTATGTGGCTCTTTTACAGTTAAAGTGCAGCTTGCGGAGATCTACCCCTTCCTCTCCCCCTACCAGACAGGGTGGGGCGGAAGGGCCCTCAGGGCGTCTGTCTTGCTGTGGGGTGGTGGGGCTAGGAGCTTCTTCCCAATGGGGAGGGGCGTCTCAGGGCTTCAGCCCTGTGGGAGATGCCTGCCAGGGCTTAAGACCCCACTCCCCAAAGGGCTAAAGCCCTTAGGCCCACCACCCCACTGCAGGGCAGAAGCCCCGAGTCCTGGTAAACACATCCGATTCTCGAACTTCTGAAGATTATCGTATGCAGCTCAGAGGGTCAGTAAGTTTGGCCACCCCTGTTGTATTTAAAAGAATGGAGCTCTTGAATAAAATATTGAACTGTTTTTAACAAAAATATTCTGATTTCTTTTACCACTATCTATAGGTTTAAAAGACATTTGTGACCAACTATGCTCCCAGGCTAAAACCAAGTTATAAATCCTCAAAATTAGTTTTAATACAAAAAGCTTAATAAAACTTTTGCTTGGTGAATGTGTAAACACATACTTCATAAGTGTTTATAAAATTATAAATTGAGAAGAACAGTTTATGTCCCTCATTTGTTAGTACATCTGGAGATAATTATGATTTAAACAAATGGCTAAAAATACCTATTGAAATGAGGGCATGTTGAAAATATAGGCATGATCTAACTCCCAACTCACTAGATGATGTGTATATGCAAGGGCAGAACATACTGTTGCATAGTTAAGGATAGGAAGCTCTTTCATTTCCAGTTTCTGTAATAATTAAAAACAACTCACCTGCCAAAGGTCTAGTCCAATGATGCTAATGTTTTCATAGCTATAGATATTGAAGTCTGGTGAGTAGTTTGGGTTTTCAATCTGTGGACAGGGCCAAACTCCTTTATAATTTGGGTTATCAATCTTCCTTGGTTTCCATTCACCCTGTAACAAACCACATGTTCTGAATACTATCATCAAAAGAATAGTCAACTGGAACATGTTATGCATAAATAGAATGATTTATACTCTGTATAATGGATTCTTGATCAGAGGAGGTTGCCATTCTCCATTTGTTGCATTATCCCAATCTTCAGGTTTCTCAGCAGTAGTATCCAGAATGTATTCAGGTTCATCCCAATCCTTTAAAAATATCCAGAAGATAAAGGAAGTAAAATTATCTGGGCTTTATATTCGTACCATGAGGCAAGATGCCATATTGGTTCCCCAACCAATTCAGCTGTGAAAGATTTTTTTTATCATATAATTTTAATAAACAGATCTTTTCAGGAAAAGGAAACCCTCACATACTGACCAATTCAGTATGTATCAAGGTGCTCTTTGCATAATCTGGACAAAAAGGGAAAACTAGAAAATGAATATTAAAATTTATATTTAGAACCTTGATTTATTGTTAAAGCTTGGGGTGGCCTAGTGTAGTGTTAGGCAATGCCAAATCAGAGATTTGGATTCAATCTCTTGTCCTGGTCATTTGTGTCCTGAATTGTCAGAAGTTGGGCTTGCTGGAAGGGGCTTTTGATTAAATCCTAACCTCATTATGCATGTTTACCCAATCAGAACCTATGAAGATTGCTCATATAAGCAGGCTAACAGAGGGTTAATTGTTTGGGGCTGTAATTAACATGATAAGGCAACTCACTGTAGGTCTAATCCAAAACACATTAAAGGCAATCTGATCCTCTCCTCATATAAGCAACCCTCATCATCTTGTCATGTAATTTTTCAAATGACAAGAAAATTTCAGTTACTAACAGTGTATATATCTAAGGAATGGATGGGGCACTTTCTGTTAGCCTTGATAACAGGCCAACTTTGGTACAGAGATGTGCAGCAGTGGAGCTGGGTATCTCCAAATTTAGGGTCCTTGCAAAGCACTTCTGAGTTAAATAATCGTATTTTCATGACATGCAGCTGCTATGCACAGAGAACACCTTGGCCCAGAGAAGTTTCTCCAGGTTCAATTTCACTGTGTACTGGAAGTAGCTCTACCTGATGATATGAACAGTAGTAACAAATCTGTGTTCAATTATAATGAAATAATTAGATATTTCTGACATTTATGTGCTTCCTCAAAAATGCAGGACAGAGGACTATTCAGGAAAAAGAAACCACCTCAGGCTTGACATCATTGGGATCAGCAATTTGGGGTACATCATCCCAATCCTTGGGTTTCTTTGCTGTAGGATCATTTATTTTCCTTGGTGGCAAGAAATCCCAATCATCTTCTAAGGTGCCGGATTCAAGTATTTCATTATCAATTTTTACTTCATAAGTCTGATCTGGTCTTAAAATCAGTGTATACAAATGAGTGAATCCATCAACCTATAAATTTTAAAGAAAGGAAGTTAACTGTTTTCTGAGCCATTTAGAAGTATCACTAAAACATGTAGGTTTTAGAACCAGTTTTGCATCAGAATCACACTACTGCAGAAAATCCATTATAAACAGGCTCAAACAAAAAAAATTCGCAAGGACTTTTATACTGGCTAAACATGAAAAGTTATTTATACAAAAAGCAATCTACTTTGCCAGCAATCTTGTATGTTTCCTCTGCTATTTTTGAACATATATATGTTTGAATAACAGCTTTCTCCCTTTTTAGCCATTTTCTCATGCTTAGACTTGCAGTAAAGACATAACACTTTGTGAATGGCATCTTAAATCTTGCCTTTGAAATGCCTGTCGTCATAAATTTGGCATTAAGAGTTGTTTGCAGGATTATGCAAGATAAAAAAGTTTAAGTCAAATATGTCTGATCATTTTGAAAAAGCAGCAAGAGAAAAAGGTAACTGAGTCTACATTTTAAATGTGAAACATCTGAACTTTTTCCCCTTTGTGAAAGTCTCTGTCTTGACTCTAAACTAAATGGCATGAAGGGGCAGGAGGGAAAGCTTTGAACTGTTACTGACTTACTCTTCTGTGTGGCAGTCAGAGCAGCATTGATGGAGTCCAAAGTAAGCACTGTCTATCCCGGCTTGGCCATAGGAAGAGTTATAATATAGAGAGCATAAGGTGGATAGTGATGGAAAGGGTATATAAAACAACCACAATCCAAAAATACCTTACTAATTTATGACAGGTTTCAGAGTAACAGCCGTGTTAGTCTGTATTCGCAAAAGGAAAAGGAGTACTTGTGGCACCTTAGAGACTAGCCAATTTATTTGAGCATGAGCTTTCGTGAGCTACAGTTCACTTCATCGGATGCATACCGTGGAAATTGCAGAAGATATTATATACACACAGAGAATATGAAACAATACCTCCTCCCACCCCACTGTCCTGCTGGTAATAGCTTATCTAAAGTGATCATCAAGTTGGACCATTTCCAGCACAAATCCAGGTTTTCTCACCCTCCGCCCCCCCCCCCCCCCGCACAAATTCACTCTCCTGCTGGTAATAGCCCATCCAAAGTGACAACTCTCTTCACAATGTGCATTATAATCAAGGTGGGCCATTTCCTGCACAAATCCAGGTTCTCTCACCCCCCCCCCCCCTTTCCCGGGACACACACACACAAACTCACTCTCCTGCTGGCAATAGCTCATCCAAACTGACCACTCTCCAAGTTTAAATCCAAGTATAACCAGAACGTCTGGGGGGGGGGGAGGGGGTAGGAAAAAACAAGGGGAAATAGGCTACCTTGCATAATGACTTAGCCACTCCCAGTCTCTATTTAAGCCTAAATTAATAGTATCCAATTTGCAAATGAATTCCAATTTCCACGGTATGCATTCGATGAAGTGAGCTGTAGCTCACGAAAGCTCATGCTCAAATAAATTGGTTAGTCTCTAAGGTGCCACAAGTACTCCTTTTCTTTTTACTAATTTATATCCCAGACAAAAACAAAGATGTACTTTCAACCTTAACTCTTATCAGTAAGTTAAGGGTGAAAAACATTACAGGGATGTTGTAACTATACCAAAAGAAAGCATTACAAATCCAGGAAATTCAGTTAAGGTTACACTTAGAAATTCAAACGTTAAACTAAGAAATGCACAATATAAGGTTCTAAAGCAACCTGAAGTCTGCCCTGTAGTGATGCCATGTGATAACCATACAACAAGAGTAAATCATTTTAATGTTTGTAGTCCAAAATTAGATTAAATTAATTTTTTTAAGACTTTAGATTTTTTTTTCCCCCCAATATAAAAGTCAGTGGTTCTCAATCTTTCCAGACTACTGTACCCCTTTCAGGAGTCTGATTTGTCCTGCATACCCCAAGTTTCACCTCACTTAAAAGCTACAGGGGGCCCTGCGAAGCTAAAATACATGCTTCAGCCTCCGCTGGAGCTTGGGTTGAAGAATATAATTTAGCTTTGCAGGGCTGCCTGTGGCATTGCCCTGCTTGCCACCCCCTAATGCCAGCCCTGCACTTGCAACCCCCCTAAGCCCCATCCTATGACCCTGCTGGGGAGGGGGGTCACAATCCCCCAGGTTGCGAAACATTGATCTAGATGAGTTGGTGTACCCCTTGGAAGACCTCTGTGTACTCCCAGGGGTAAGTGCACCTGTCATAAATATAAAGGGAAGGGTAAACACCTTTAAAATCCCTCCTGGCCAGAGGAAAAACCCTTTCGCCTGTAAAGGGTTAAGAAGCTAGGGTAACCTCGCTGGCACCTGACCAAAATGACCAATGAGGAGACAAGATCCTTTCAAAAGCTGGAAGGGGGAAGAAACAAAGGCTCTCTCTGTCTGTGTGATGCTTTTGCGGGTTCAGAACAGGAATGGAGTCTTAGAACTTAGTAAGTAATCTAGCGAGATATGCGTTAGAGAGAACAGGAATCTACATTCCATTCAGCACAGCTTATTTTCTCAGTCATTTAAAGAAAACAGAATCTAACGCATATCTCGCTAGATTACTTGCTAAGTTCTAAGACTCCATTCCTGTTCTGAACCAGCAAAAGCATCACACAGACAGAGAGAGCCTTTGTTTCTCTCCCCTTCCAGCTTTTGAATGGATCTTGTCTCCTCATTGGTCATTGTGGTCAGGTGCCAGCGAGGTTATCCTAGCTTCTTAACCCTTTACAGGCTAAAGGGTTTTTCCTCTGGCCAGGAGGGATTTTAAAGGTGTTTACCCTTCCCTTTATATTCATGACAGCACACCTGGTTGAGACCCACTGATATAAGTGATGTAAGCTTGGAGGAGCATATGCTGTATTTTTCAAACACAAGAATGAGGTTGAAGCCCTGCTTTAAATGCAAAATGGAACTCAAACTTAACTAAAGGAGTACCTGTGGCACCTTAGAGACTAACCAATTAATTTGAGCATAAGCTTTCGTGAGCTACAGCTGTAGCTCACGAAAGCTTATGCTCAAATTAATTGGTTAGTCTCTAAGGTGCCACAAGTACTCCTTTTCTTTTTGCGAATACAGACTAACACGGCTGTTACTCTGAAACTTAACTACTGAGTTGTAACTAGTGCCTCCATAATGTGTTTAATATGACAGATCTTTAAATTATTATTTAGTGAGAGTGCCTCTTTAAAGTTATCTAAATGCAGCTATTAGGTGAATTTTAACATAACTAATTTCAGGAATTTCAACAAACTTTTATATTCTAGCATTTACCTTGCATCGGATTCGTTTCTTCATTGGATAAGGTTTACTCTTATAATTTAAAATAACATGGACTTTCTTTGTTTCAGATCCACAAATATCTGGTCCTACAAAAAATTTCATACTGTCTATTCTTAACTTCTTTATACATACACAGTTTGCTTATCTCATGTCTTTTTTTTTTTTTTTTTTTTTTTTAATGCCAGTAGACAGCCCTCAATTCCACATGCCGCTGGATGGATTCCCATTTTTGCTTGCATTGCTTCTCTTCCAATCTCTAGACCTGCCTCAAAATTATATTCTGATTTTACTAACCAAACACTGTTTTAGGGTTTGATTCTCCTGCAGTCCTAATACAGGCAAAAAATCATATAGAAATCCACTACCAACCGCAGTTACCCATGGCCTATATCATAATACATATTTATAGAACTATCTGTGTGACAGACTGGCTATTCATCTGATAAGTCTTTGGACTAAAGCTTACTCTGAGATACACAAGTCCAATTCCCAATTAATGGGAGTTACATGTGAATATATGAGGTGTAGCGGGATGGACACCCGCTCCTGCCCTGAAGGGCTTGAAATCAGCCCTGGGAGAGGGCTTAGGCTGTAAGCTGGCTGCTGCTAGGGAAAGCAGCAACCCTCAGCTGATTGGGGAAACAGCCACAGCTATGGCCATGCCCCAATCAGGGACCAGCCGGCCTTTATAAGAGGGCAGTGGGCCAGGAGGCCACAGTCTGTCTGTCTGTCGAGAGGGAAGGGCCTGACTGCTGGGAGCTGAGCAGGGTACCTAAAGTGGAGCAGGGCTAGGGAAATGCCAGAGGAACTGGAGAGCTCTGGCCCGAGAAACCCCCAGGCTGCAGGCCTTGATGAAGGCTTAGGAAAAGGGTACTGGGGTTTCAGAGGGCAGCCCAAGGGTAGGCCGAAGCAGCAGCTCTAGACCCTCCTTGCCGATGAGTGGCAAGTATACTGCAGTCTGCCCCAGGGAGCAGGGGCTAGATGGTGACTGACAGTAGCAAAGACTGAGGTGAGGTGGGGATAGAGAGTGGGGATTCCCTGGCGGGGGGACCCAGATCTGTGGAGGTACTGCCAGGGGGCAGCATCCCGGTGTGGAAGGGGCACCGGGGTCTGGGAGGGACTTGGGGCCTAGTGGCAAGTGGGACACCAACCTGCAGAGGGCACTCCGGAGGCTGGAAACGCTAATTCCCTGGACAACCAGCAGGAGGTGCCGCAGGGGTGAATCCCGCCCTGTCACATGAGGGCAAATTTTGGACCATCATTGGGATTACCAAAAGCCCTATGATGAAATAATCTTACTGGACATTTGGTTTAATTCTAAAAACACTCATTTGTGTCCCTTAATCAGTTAAGAATGTTAAATCATTTCTAATTTCAATTTGTATTTTGACAATTTATGCTTAAAAATATCTGAACCACAGAGGTGCTGAATTGCTGACCAGTCACAGGATTTTAATCTTATTAGGGAAGTCTTGTATTAAATCTTTTGCTGTACCAGTTCTAGATCTGTCTTTGAAGAACTGTGCAGCTATTGTGACAATATTTTAGCAATGCACATGTAACTAAACTCACCAAACATAATGTAATACTGTGAATCTCCACTCATATTTTTCTGATCCAAGTTTGAAGAAAAGATCTTAACATATCCACCACCACAATCTATCTTCTGCTCATGTTTTACTGTGTACTGAATGACCAGAGATCTTCCTTTATTGCTAAACGGTTTAAATCGTGATGAAATGGCATAAAATTTAGAATTTTCACTAGTTTGCAGACCTATAAAGACATTAATATTTGCATATGGTAACACAATACTTATGTTTTGTTTTCATCTGCTATTAATAAAATAATAAGTTTTAATTACATTAGAATAAGAATGCAGGACCTCTCTTAAGGCAAATAAATTAACATTGATTTAAAAAAAACTATCAACTGGATGTTTGCAAAAAACTCATGGATTCAGCTTTCTTCATTTAAATTGAAAGTAGGGAACAAGTCCTCCTGTCATTTACACTGTTATACATTTGGAGTAATTCTGTGGCACTAAACTTACTTTGGCTTTACAACAGTGTAATCAACAGTAGAATTTAGCCTTATCATATTCCTCGCCAAACTAATGCTAGACGTACTAAAATCAGCCAATTTTAAACATTGACAAAACATCACATGCAAAAAAATGACCTAACCAGACAGTTTTAAATGAAATCACAAAAAACAGTTAGCACTTAATATATGTGAATTAATAATTTGTGTAAAAAAAACCAAACAGCAAAACATGTTTTTAATTTGTATCATAAGTGATTCATAAACATGAGGAAATCTTTGAGGGGGGTAAACAAATGGGGGGAGAAGGGTGATCCAGTGGACATAGTGTACTTGGACTTTCAGAAAGCCATTGACAAGGTCCCTCCCTCACCAAAGGCTCTTAAGCAAACTAAAAAAAGAAAAGGAGGACTTGTGGCACCTTAGAGACTAACAAATTTATTTGAGCATAAGCTTTCGTGAGCTACAGCTCACTTCATCAGATGCATTCAGTGGAAAAAGCAAATTAAGTAGTCATGAGATAAGAGGGAAGGTTCTCTCATTGAAAAGTGGTAAATAGCAGGGTCCCCCCCAGGGATCTGAACTGGGACCACTGCTGTTCAATGTATTCGTAAGTGATCTGGAGAAAGGGGCAAACAGTGAGGTGGCAAAATTTGCAGACGATACAAAATGACTCGAGAGTTAGGTCCAAAGCTGACTGTGAAGAATTAGAGAGGAATCTCACAAAACTGGTTGACTAGGCCACAAAATGGCAGATGAAATTCAATGTTGATAAATGGAAAGTAATGCACATGGAGAAAAAAATAATCCTAACTGTACAGTACATACAAAATGATGGGGTCTAAATTAGCTGTTACCACTGAAGAAAGAGAGATCATGGAGTCATTGTGGATTGTTTGCTGACAACGGCTCAACATGCAGCGGCCGTCGAAAAAGCTAACTGACTATTAGGAACCATTAGAAAAGAGATAGAAAATATCAATCTTATATCTTAACACCACTAATCTAGATATTAAAAAAAATTCATGGTATGCCTACACCTTGAATACTGTATGTGCAGTTTTGGTCACCCAATCTCAAAAAAGATATTTGAATTGGAAAAAGTAAAAGAATAGCAACAAAAATGCTTAGGGGTATGGAACAGCTTCCATATGAGGAGAGATTAAAAAAGACTGGGACTGTTTATCTTAGAAAAGAGATGACAAAGGAGGGATGTGATAGAGGTCTATAAAGTCACAAATGGTATGGAAAAAGTGAATAAGGAAGTGTTTACTCCTTCCCATAACACAAGAACCAGGGGTCACCCTATTAAATTAATAGGCAACAGGTTTAAAACAAACAAGGAAGTACTGCTTCACACAATGCAGAGTCAACCTGTGGAACTCAATGTCCGTGGATGTTGTGAAGGCCAAAACTATAACTGGGTTCAAAAAAGAATTAGGTAAATTCATGGAAGATAGGTACATTAATGGCAATTAGCCAAGATGATCAGGGATACACCACCATATTTTGGTGTTCCTAGGGTGACCAGATGTCCCAATTTTGGGGGGTTGCTTTTTTTTTTAAATATAGGCGCCTATTACCCGCCCCACCTCCTGTCCTGATTTTTTTTTACACTGGCTATCTGGTCACCCTAGGTGTTCCTAAACCTGTGAGTGCCAGACAGAGGATGGATCATTCAATAAATTGTCCTGTTCATTCCCTCTGAAGCATCTGGCACCGTCCACTGTCAGAAAACATGATACTGGGCTAGGTGGACCCTTGTTCTGATCCAGTATGGCCATTCTTATGTTTTCCTTCTATGGTACCTATCTTAGATGTTTCTGTCATTCTAGTATGTAAGCACTTTATGGATTTCACGTAAGCCTTATAATGGCTTATATGCAACTCCTCAGTTTTATTTATGAGCTCTCTAAATGTGCTGAGAATGCACGTGGGTTTATATTACTTATTTTTATATATTTATATTACCAGAAGACCTACATACCCTAGTCATGGACCAGGACCCCATTGTGCTAGGTGCTATATAAACACAGAGCAAAAAAGATGGTCCATGCCCCAAAAAGCTTACAATCTAAATCTAAGAGGAGAGACAACAGATGGCCACAAACAGAGGAATACAAGGAGACAATATTCGTCAGCATGATAGGCAGTGGTATCAGCACACCAGCAGCCTAACCATTGTCAAGTTTTTTGTAGGCATCACTGGGTTGAGTTCAGGATCCTGACGCAGGGAAGAAAGGTAAGCAGCAGGATACGGACCCTGGACTTCAGGAAAGCAGACTTCGACTCCTTCAGGGAACGGATGGCCAGGATCCCCTGGGGGACTAATATGAAGGGGAAAGGAGTCCAGGAGAGCTGGCTGTATTTCAAGGAATCCCTGTTGAGGTTACAGGGACAAACCATCCCAATGAGTCGAAAGAATAGTAAATATGGCAGGCGACCAGCTTGGCTTAATGGTGAAATCCTAGCGGATCTTAAACATAAAAAAGAAGCTTACAAGAAGTGGAAGGTTGGACATATGACCAGGGAAGAGTATAAAAATATTGCTCGGGCATGTAGGAATGATATCAGGAGGGCCAAATCGCACCTGGAGCTGCAGCTAGCAAGAGATGTCAAGAGTAACAAGAAGGGTTTCTTCAGGTATGCTGGCAACAAGAAGAAAGCCAAGGAAAGTGTGGGCCCCTTACTGAATGAGGGAGGCAACCTAGTGACAGAGGATGTGGAAAAAGCTAATGTACTCAATGCTTTTTTTGCCTCTGTCTTCACTAACAAGGTCAGCTCCCAGACTGCTGCGCTGGGCATCACAAAATGGGGAAGAGATGGCCAGCCCTCTGTGGAGATAGAGGTGGTTAGGGACTATTTAGAAAAGCTGGACGTGCACAAGTCCATGGGGCCGGACGAGTTGCATCCGAGAGTGCTGAAGGAATTGGCGGCTATGATTGCAGAGCCATTGGCCATTATCTTTGAAAACTCGTGGCGAACGGGGGAAGTCCCGGATGACTGGAAAAAGGCTAATGTAGTGCCAATCTTTAAAAAAGGGAAGAAGGAGGATCCTGGGAACTACAGGCCAGTCAGCCTCACCTCAGTCCCTGGAAAAATCATGGAGCAGGTCCTCAAAGAATCAATCCTGAAGCACTTGCATGAGAGGAAAGTGATCAGGAACAGCCAGCATGGATTCACCAAGGGAAGGTCATGCCTGACTAATCTAATCGCCTTTTATGATGAGATTACTGGTTCTGTGGATGAAGGGAAAGCAGTGGATGTATTGTTTCTTGACTTTAGCAAAGCTTTTGACACGGTCTCCCACAGTATTCTTGTCAGCAAGTTAAGGAAGTATGGGCTGGATGAATGCACTATAAGGTGGGTAGAAAGCTGGCTAGATTGTCGGGCTCAACGGGTAGTGATCAATGGCTCCATGTCTAGTTGGCAGCCGGTATCAAGTGGAGTGCCCCAAGGGTCGGTCCTGGGGCCGGTTTTGTTCAATATCTTCATAAATGATCTGGAGGATGGTGTAGATTGCACTCTTAGCAAATTTGCGGATTATACTAAACTGGGAGGAGTGGTAGATACGCTGGAGGGGAGGGATAGGATACAGAAGGACCTAGACAAATTGGAGGATTGGGCCAAAAGAAATCTGATGAGGTTCAATAAGGATAAGTGCAGGGTCCTGCACTTAGGACGGAAGAATCCAATGCACCGCTACAGATTAGGGGCCGAATGGCTAGGCAGCAGTTCTGCGGAAAAGGACCTAGGGGTGACAGTGGATGAGAAGCTGGATATGAGTCAGCAGTGTGCCCTTGTTGCCAAGAAGGCCAATGGCATTTTGGGATGTATAAGTAGGGGCATAGCAAGCAGATCGAGGGACGTGATCGTCCCCCTCTATTCGACATTGGTGAGGCCTCATCTGGAGTACTGTGTCCAGTTTTGGGCCCCACACTACAAGAACGATGTGGATAAATTGGAGAGAGTCCAGCGAAGGGCAACAAAAATGATTAGGGGTCTAGAACACATGACTTATGAGGAGAGGCTGAGGGAGCTGGGATTGTTTAGTCTGCAGAAGAGAAGAATGAGGGGGGATTTGATAGCTGCTTTCAACTACCTGAAAGGGGGTTCCAAAGAGGATGGCTCTAGACTGTTCTCAATGGTAGCAGATGACAGAACGAGGAGTAATGGTCTCAAGTTGCAGTGGGGGAGGTTTAGATTGGATATTAGGAAAAACTTTTTCACTATGAGGGTGGTGAAACACTGGAATGCGTTACCTAGGGAGGTGGTAGAATATCTTTCCTTAGAGGTTTTTAAGGTCAGGCTTGACAAAGCCCTGGCTGGGATGATTTAACTGGGAATTGGTCCTGCTTCGAGCAGGGAGTTGGACTAGATGACCTTCTGGGGTTCCTTCCAACCCTGATATTCTATGATTTGATCACAGCAAAGGAGAGTTTTGAGGAGGGTTTTTAAAGTGGATAATGAGGTGGCTTTGCAGATGTTTATACAAGTACTTCTCAAGCGTGAGGGGGAGCATGGGATAAAACCCCAATGTGCTTATTTAAAAATTTAACAAGTTGGTGATGAAGGCTGGCATCATGGGCCAATCAGAAGTGAGAGTCAACAGCTTGATAGTGAATGAGATGATAGGTAGAGCTGATACAGAATATGCAGGGCCTGAAAAGTTAAAATAAGCAACTTATATTTGATGTGACTGAGATGGGGAGCCAGTGGAGGGTTGACATGATCAAAACAATGGGGTAAATAACATTATCTTTATTGCAGCTTTCTGAATGGAGATGAGCAGGGCAACACTGCATTTGTTAAGGAAATTGCAGTAATCAAGACGCAAGATGAGAGCTTAGACAAGAGTTTTAGCTGTGTGGATGTATCTTAGCTATATTATGCAGAAAAAAATCAGTAAGATTTAGCTTGGATGTGAAGACCTACAGAGACATCCATACAGAAGATGATCTCCAGGCTAGGGGCCCGAGTGAGTGACAGACAGGATATTGTCACCATCCACAGTGATCAAGAAAGGAGATAGAAGGAATGGCATGGATGAAAGATTAGGAGCTTTGCTTTAGCCATGTTGAGCTTGATCTGATATCTAGACATCAACAAGGAAATGTCAGAGAAACAGATTGAGATTTTAGTTTGTACAGGAGATAAAGATGGAGTAGAGAAGTAGATCTGAGAGTCACCAGATGGAGTTGAATTTATGTTTGCAGATAAGATTACTCAAAGATCAGGTGTAGAGGGAGAAGTGAAGGAGACCAAGGGCAGAGCCCTCTGGAAACCCCGCATAAAGTTGGAAGGTGAATGAGGAGAATCATCTGAAGGACACAATGAATAAAGAGATTAGAGAGGTAGGAAGAGAACCAGGAGAAGACAGTCATGGAAGCCAAGGGAGGACAAGATTTCAAGAACAACATGTCAATTATTAACAACGTATGCAGTCCTAATAACACATTTTAAATGAAATGCACAAACCTTTATCTCTGACTGCATCTCCATAAAACTTTCCAGCTGTTAGTCTAAATTTCCCATAATTGGATTTATATTGAGAATTTATCCATCTGTCTTGCCATTTAACTGTTAAATGATATTAAATATTAGTAATCTGATACCAATAGAAACATTTAGGCCACTAAATAAATTAAAACGACACAGACAAGGTCTCTCAAATTTTAAAACTTTTTGAAACATACTTTTATATACAAAAACTCCTCAGAAGTTTGAAAATGAAATCTGTTCCGTTACTCATTATTACCTTTTGTTATAGAGTAAATGAATCAGAATTATAGGCCTGGAAGGGACCTCAGGTGGTCATCTAATCCAGTCCCCTGCACTCGTGGCAGAAGAGTAATGGACTGTTCACACTAACTTTTTTTTAAAGCATTTATTTCAGGGGAAGAAAGGTGAAACTACTTATAAAGAATTGAGTGAAATTTCTAAAGCAAAAAAAGTGGGGGCAAATCTTGATAGGCCCCAACTATCAAGGGATAAAAGTGTCTTCAGCAACTTCTCAAAGGGCCAGAAGTGACAGATCTGGTCTTCCAGTGAAGTGGATCTGAACTGAACAAGGCAGAACACGATGAGGTGTATTCAAGACAGGAGGCTGCTTAATAGGGTGGTGTGGAACACAAGTTTGCTGCCTCTAATCTGCAGCCAGTACATCCTGTACAATAACCGCTTCAGACTCAGTGTGCTGAGAAGGGCTGAACTAAGTTACCTATTTATTCAGGACCTCTCTGAGTCCCAGACTCTTCCCATATTCCCTAAGGATCACTCCTTTCTAAAAACTTCTCCCCAACCTGGGATTCTCCGTTCACCCAGCAGGAATTGCACCCCCAACTCTCATGGCCTTAGAAATTCCTCAACCCTTTAATTAGGGTTGGCAGGTGTCCAGTTTTTGAGCGGAATGCCTGGTCAAAAAGGGACCCTGGCAGCTCTGGTCAGCACTGCTGACCAGGCCGCTAAAAGTCCAGTCAGCAGTGCAGCGGGGCTAAGGCAGGCTCCCTGCCTGCCCTGGCTCCACAGAGTTCCCGGAAGTGGCCGGCATGTCCCTGCGGCCCTTAGGTGAAGGGGCGATCATAGGCGCTGACTCTGTGGGTGCTCTGGGGCTGGAGCACCCACAGGGAAAAATTAGTGGGTGCTCTGCATCCTCCCCTGAGCGTGCTGCATCCCTGCTCCTCCACCTACATCCCAAAGCTTGCTGCGGCCAAACAGCTGTAGCAAGCTCTGGGAGGGAGGGGGGAGGAGTGCAAACATGGCGCGCTCAGGAGAGGAGGCGGGGAAGAGGTTGGGCCGGGGCAGAGATGGAATAGAAGTCAGCACTTATGGGGGCGATCAGGGAAGCTCCGTGCACTGCCCCCACCCTGTGTACTGGCTCCCCACCTCCCATTGGCTGGGAATCCCGGCCAATGGAAGCTGCAGGGGTGGCACCTACAGGCACGGGCAGCACACACCATGCAGAGCCTCCCACTTGCCCCATGCCTAGGAATCAGACATGCCATCCGCTTCTGGGGGCAGCGCAGAGCCAGGGCAGGCAGGGAGCCTGCCTTAGCCCCACTACTCCGCCGACTGGGAGGCACCTGAGGTAAGCACTGCGTGGCTGGAGCCCAAACCCCCACCCCAGGCCCAGATTGGAACCCCCTCCCCAAGCCCAGCCCTGAGCCCACTCCCACACACCAAACCCCTTGGCCCCAGCCCAGAGACCTCTCCTGCCCCCCTAATCCCTGGCTCCACACCAGAGTCTACACCCCCAGCCAGAGCCCTCATCCTCTCCTGCACCCCAACCCCCTGCCCCAGTCTGAAGCCCCCTCACGCACACCTAACCCCTCATTTCTAGCCCCACACCGGAGCCCTCACTCCCTCCCACACCAGCCCCAACCCAGTGAAAGTGAGTGAGGATAGGGGAGAGTGGGTGATGGACAGGGGGAATGGAGTGAGGTGGAGGGTGGGGCCTCAGAGGTGAGGCAGGGCAAAGGTGTTCAGTTTTGTGTGATTAGAAAGTTGGCAACCCCACCCTTAATCGCTCTCGGAAATTCCCTTTCCCCTCAGGACTCGCATACCACAGTGAGCTGGGGGGCGTCAATGGGCACTTTCCCACTGCCCCTACCCCACCCAGGTTCATCGCCACCTATCAACCCAACCTCTTGGACACACTCCCCTTTCCTCAGAGAACTCCCCCAGGCTCGCCCCATCCTCTCGCCGATCTCCACCGGACTCCCTCCTGGGTCACCTCCATCCATAAACTGCTCCCGGAAATACACGACGGCGTGGGCAGCGCTGAGCGCTGCCCAGAAGAGCAGGGCGAGGCCCAAGGGCCCCATTTCTCTGTCGATCCCGCTTTCCCCCCGCAGGGAAGCCGTCTTCGCCCGAGCAGCCCGGGAACCACAGTAACCGAACCAAACGCCGTCGCCAGCTAATCTGCCGGTGCTCGCCCGACCTCCCTCGCGCCTCAGGCCGAAGTCACAGTTGATTGGTCCTTGCCCTCGCGCCAGTTTGGCGCTGTTTGATTCGTATTCTCGCGCCTCCTGGTGGAGAGGGCTCTGATTGGTTTAGAGCCATGAAGGAGCGCGGACTGTCCGGCACCACCTGCCGGTCCGGCCCGCCCACTTCCGGCCGTAATGTGTGCCGGGACTGGTAGTCTGCGCTGAGCTGCACGCCGGCGCCCCGGAGAGAAGGCTTTGTGATTGGTTCGCGTTAGGCGATGAAAGGTCGTCGCTACGGTAGCGGCGCCCGTGGGCGGGCTGGCCAATCAGGGGTCGGTGCGCCGCGGGCCGGCGTTGCCGGGAGGCCGAAGGAATACGGGCAAGGCTGGAGTGCGGAGCTGTGGCCCTGGCCGGGCCGCTGGCGGGCGCGGAGCCCACCCCGTCCTCTCTAGGCCAGGGACGCAGGCCGCGGGAGCCGGGAGACTCGGTGCCGCCTCCAGCAGCCTGGGCCCGCGGGGCAGCCGCCGGGATGCGGAGGGAAGCGCTGCGCTCACCCGACCTCAGCCCCTGGGCGGGGCGGCAGGTGGGGTCCGGGCTCCAGTCACGGGCTTTGCTGGGGCATCGGCCCCGGCGCTGGGCGGCCTGTGCGGGGTGCAGGGGAGGGGCTGGGTCGCGGTCGCTTCAGGCTTGGTCGTGCCTGTTGTGTGTACTAGGGAAGCGCCTGGAGGCCCACGAGGGCACGGACCCGTTGCACGAGGCAGTGTCGTAGGTCCACGTAGTAAGAGACCAGTCCCTGCCTTGAAAAGATTATAGTTGAAATAGAGAAGACAGGCACAGGGTAGAGGAAGGAAATATTGCTATCCCCATTTTACCATTTTACCCATGGAGAATGGGAGCTGAGGAAGATTAAATGTCTTGCTAAGATCATGCGGGAAATCAGCAGTAGGTCTCCCATGGTTCAGTAGTGTCCGATCAACAAGGGATCGTAAGAACGGCCACACTGGATCAGACCAAAGGTCCATCCAGCCCAGTGTCCTGTCCGCCGACAGTGGCCAATGCCAGGTAATGATCGAGTGATCTCTCTCCTGCCATCCATCTCCACCCTCTGACAAACAGAGGGTAGGGACACCATTCCTTACCCATCCTGGCTAAAAGCCATTAATGGACTTAACCTCCATGAATTTATCCAGTTCTCTTTTAAACCCTGTTACAGTCCTAGTCTTCACAACCTCCTCAGGCAAGGAGTTCCACAGGTTGACTGTGCGTGGTGTGAAGAACTTCCTTTTATTTGTTTTAAACCAGCTGCCCATTAATTTCATTTGGTGGCCCCTAGTTCTTATATTTTGGGAACAAGTAAATAACTTTTCCTTATTCACTTTCTCCACACCACTCATGATTTTATATACCTCTATCATATCCCCCCCTTAGTTTCCTCTTTTCCAAGCTGAAAAGTCTTAGCCTCTTTAATCTCCCCTCATATGGGACCCGTTCCAAACCCCTAATTATTTTAGTTGCCCTTCTCTGAACCTTTTCTCATGCCAGTATATTTTTTTTTGAGATGAGGCAACCACATCTCTACACAGTATGCAGGGTGAGGGCATACCATGAATTTATATAAGGGCTATTAGATATTCTCCCTCTTATTCTCTATCCCTTTTTTAATGATCCTAACATCCTGTTTGCTTTTTTGACAGAGCGGCACACTGCATGGATGTCTTCAGAGAACTATCCACGGTCTCTTTCCTGATTAGCTGTAGCTAAATTAGCCCCCATGATATTGTATGTATAGGTGGGGTTATTTTTTCCAATGTGCATTACTTTACATTTATCCACATTAAATTTCATTTGCTATTTTGTTGCCCAATCACTTAATTTTGTGAGATCTTTTTGAAGCTCTTCACAGTCTGCTTTGGTCTTAACTATCTTGAGCAGTTTAGTATTGTCTACAAACTTTGCCACCTCACTGTTTACCCCATTCTCCAGATCATTTATGAATAAGTTGAATAGGATTAGTCCTAGGACTCATCTTTGGGAATCACCACTAGTTACCCCTCTCCATTCTGAAAATTTACCATTTATTCCTACCTTTTGTTCATCCTCCTCCTTTTGTAATTCTTCCACAGGGACACATGGATTCTCACCTTAAAAAACTCACCATGTCCAAACATAGTAGTGCCCCTACTGACTCTAACAGTACCCTTTCTATAGGCAACACAGAAAGGGTGGAAACTGACAAAAACAAAGACCTTAAAAGGGAGAGCCTCGTGGAAACTCAGTTTAGTCACAGCAGATTCCTAAAGAAAAAGCAGCATGCACAAAGAAACCAGCTGAACCAGAATACTTGTGCCATGCAGGAGGGGAACAAGCATGTTGCAGAAAAAACTCTGGATACAGCCTCAAAGGTGAGGTCAAGTGCCGTTCTGAGAAAGCTAGCACAGATAGAAAGCAAGATCATGACCCGAAAGGTGCAGATGGATTTTTCTGATACTGGATTGGACCCGAAGATTTCGGATGAAAAGAACTTATCAGCTAGATCCAGCCTGGAGGAGAGTGCAAGAGGTAGCAGGTATCTGAAGAAAAATGACACAGTCAAGGAAAATGTGACATTGAGTAAATCCCATTTCAAGGGGAAAAGAAGCTGCCAGACAACAAAAAACAAAGTGCCAATTAGAAAACAGCTTGGTCTAGATAGTGATGAAGAGGAAATGAGACAATTACTAGGGAGCTCTTTGGAGTTTTCCAGTGAAAATGAGAACCAGAAGGATGTCACCAATTTTTCTAAACCTGACAGAAAGGTAACAATTTTACTGGGTTAGACATTGTTATTTACATTTTATGAAATTACACTTTAAATAGATCACTTTATAGAAAATTAACACTGTAACAACTTAATTTCTAGTATTTGTAATCTACTTTTATAAGATGAGAGCTAATGGTCAATTGACATACTACTTATTCTATTTAGCATTCTGAATGGTAGATTATTCATTATCAATATAGTGTATTTTTAATTTCAGAGAAAGTAAAAGATGTTAGTAAACCTTTTAGTAAAGGTTGAAAATAGGTAAAGTAATGACAAATCTCTTTTTCAAGTTATTCATGAAGTCCAAGATGAAGAGTCCACCAAGAACATCTTTTCCACCCAAAAAACAGTCTTTGACAAATCTATTTAGTGTTCCTTCACTACTTAGCAGAAGTTCTCAGAAAAGAACCTCTGATAGAATTAATCCACAAACTCCCTCTCCACCAAGTAGAAACTTGCAAAGACCAACTAGTATGTCTTTTCAATTGCCAACTTCAATAAAAGACAGCTTTGCAGAGACCACTTCACCTAGAACGAACCACATCAAACAAAGTCAGATGTCCTTGTCTGAAAGGAGTGAAATCAAGTCTTTGGATGAGTTGTTTTCAAAAGCAGCAGATACAGAAAATGCAACCAGTGACGGTTCCAATGGTGAGTTTTTCTAAGTTCATTTTACATTTCTGCTTATGTTCTGAACAAACTTGATGTAATCCATGGACACTCAAACTAAATTAGAGCTCATCATATTCAACAAACTTATCCTACAGAACTCTAGATCCTGTCAAAGGGATTGAGATTTGCTCTGAGCAATGTTGTTCTAATGTAATGTAAACCTTCCCCTCCCCCCCCATTTTTGATTGGCTGAAGGAAGCAAGGTCCTACAATCAATCTGATGGCATTTCTCTCTTTGTAACATGATACCTTTTGAATACTGCAGCTGATTAGTTCAGAATTTCAGAGAATGTTCTAGGCACCAATGAGCAGAAATCCTATTGATTTTGGTAAAAATTGGAAAATGGGGGGAACATGTTGTCCCTTTTGTCTGGTTAGGAGACCCAGCAGCTTCAACCACCTCTGTAATTGTCTATAGATCAAAGAACAAGTTGTTGGCAGCCATTGATATCTTCCAGCATAACAATATCCCCCATCTCATCTCTGCCCAATCTTCTAGTTCTCTTTTAAAAGTTGACAACCTGAATGACTTATCTCCCAACAGAAAGAAAAGAAATAAGAATGATCAGGAACAATGGGGTTGCACCCAGAGCCCCTGGCATGGGTGGTGGGAATGAGGAACCCTGGCACTAGGATGAATGGGGATGCACACAGAGACCCTGGCAGGTGTGGAAATGGGGGACAGTGGTATGGGGAGGGGGGTGTGGGGGGGCACACAGTGAAATAGGGGGCCTGGGTAGAGGGGGGAAAATAAGGAGCCCACAGAGACCCTGGCATTGGATGTGGAAAGAATGGGAGACAGGAAGGAGGGAACACACAGAGCCTCTGGCATGGTAAGAAAGAGCACACAGCATCCCTGGAATGAGAGGGAGAGGATTGCAGGATGTCCTTGAAACAAAGGGGGATGAGAGAAGCATGGGAAGCTTGTGGGGGAAATGGAGGAATTCAAGAAGTCCCTGGTGTGTGCAACGACCTGTGTCTACAGAAGAAATAAAGTGCGTGACCTCTAGCTTAATGATATGAACAAGTGAAGAAAGCTTGGTTATAACCATGTCAAAATAAATCATAGCTCACAGACACGCCTGTGGAAGCCAGTGGAATCTAGCTTAGGCCTTGTCTGCACTGCAGAATTAAACTGTTACTGAGCACAGTTGTCAGAAATTGGTAAAGATGCAAGTCTAGACAAGCACAGTTTACAGTGCTGAACACAGTTTGTCCATGTCTACATTTGCAGCTTCATGCTTAGCTCTGGTTTGGCTCAAATAATTGTTGACAATTTAAGAAATCAGGATTATGGTTCAAGCTGCACAATCACTATGGACTGGAGTCCTAACAGTGACTTACCTTGAACTTTGTTTTAGTGATGTATTACTGATGGTAATACAGTAAAATTTATATTGCCTTTCATTTCAAGCTACGCAGGCAGGCACTTTACAAACATAAATTAAGTCTTGCAAATTCATCGCCCCATTGAGCAAAAAGGTATTATCTCCATGTTAAATGGAGGAAAATAAGACACAATGAGGTTAAGTGACTTGTCCATACTCTAACAACAATTACAAGGTAGAGCCAGAAATAGAACCTAGGAATTCTGAGATCTAGTCCCGTTCTAAACATCAGACCACAGTACCATTCTGACCAGTCTTATGGAACTTTTAAAAATAGCTTTCTTATATCATCACTAGACAACATTAAACAAGAGAATCTGCGTGCATTATGAATCCAGTTGATTTAACTTAATCAGTGCTTGGATTATCTCTTTTAAAAAAAAAATCCTCCAATTCAAGAAAACTGTAAAGTACAAAAGATCTTAATAGATAGGGCATGGAGGGTCTGAAGTAAATACCACGTAAAACTTTCTTGATCTGTATAAGTGAATATGTAAATCAGGAAAACAGTATTGAATGTATGGCCTTTTCTCCTTTAAAGGAATACGTAAGGTAACTTTCCTGCTGTGATACCATTTGTCATTCAATTGCAGACTTCAGATTAAATATTTTGAGCATTGATGACTTGGATCCAAATGTTTCTGGTGATAGAGAAGCATTAAAACAAATGGTAAGTAGTAAATCCTTACGTTATCTAGGAGAATTTGTATTCATGTGTTAAATGAAGATGGATGTTTTGAAGGGAACAGCTTCCATTTTACCTTCTAATAATCTATCTAGACCTATTATGTAGAAAGCAAATTAACTAGATTTACACTGTCTGAGATTATATTCACTGGGTTTTAAATTTCTTTTAGTAGATTACACATTATCTGTTAGTTAGACTTACCTTTCTTGGTAATATTTCAAGGGAACGTTACTCATTTCCTATTAAGAAAACATAAGTCTGGTCAAAGTATGTAGCAACCAATAAGGCTAATATTTCATAAGTGATCTATACTGTAGTACAACGTTGTAGAAATATAACAAACCTTTCCAACTTGTATTGCTGAGACTCCACTCTTGGAATTTTTTTAACAGGAGACAAACATTCAAATAAAAAAAAAATCAAACAAGGACTCAGAACCAAATGTGTTTCCTGTGAATAATAATGACCAAACCCCCCTTAAAGTGGTGAGTGTCCTAACTAGTACTAATGCTGCTTCTAACAATGATATGGAAGGGGAAATCATGACTGAAGCTGAAATCTCTGAGGTTTTAAGTGGAATTTCTACAGACTATTTTAGCGTTAGACAAGTGTTTCCAGGACCTGAGGAGAGCACTGTTAATTCAGAATATTCTGAAGACTTTGAAAAATCTCTGTCTCTACCAGTATCTGAGACTACAGACAGAAAATCCTTGTCTGAAATGACAGTGGGGCAGTCTAACAGCTCTATGTATTCCAGAAAAGACCTTTCTCCCTCACTCTCATCACCTCAGTCTAACAAAAAATGGCATGAGACAGTAAGCAGAGTGACTGTGAAAGAGATGGCTGTGCAGACAACCGATTCTCCATTCTCCTATCACTGGTCAAAGAGTAAGTTCACATTGATTTAAAGTTTTGGGGTTTCTAGGATTCAAGTGCTAATCCTAAATAGTTGTCTTAACTCTATTAATAGATTCCAAGGCCAGCAGGGACCATTGTGATCATATAGTCTGAGCTGTGGTATAACATAGGGCATAGAATTTCCCCCAAATAATTCCTAGAGCAGATCACTTAGAAAAACATCTCATCTTGATTTAAACGATGCCAGTGATGGAGAATCTACCACAACCTGTGGTAAATTGTTCCAAGGGTTACATACTCTCACTGTTAAAAATTTATGCCTTATTTCCAGTTTGAATTTGCCTAGCTGTAGTTTTTAGTTCAGGTACTATATCCTGAATTAATCAGAAAGATCCCTTTTAATCTGTCACAATATTCATTCAGCCATCTGTACAAAAGATACGCCCATTACCAAATAGTACAGCTCATCACCTCCAACTGTTGTTGCTAAAGGGCAGCAGAGGGATGGAACTGACTTCCTTGAGGGGCACTGGAACCTACACAGGCCTTCGTAAGACAGTGGGGTTTGGAATAATACTCAGATGGTGTCCTCAAATGGGATTTTTTAACTAAGGTATGAAATAAATATGTTGCTCAAGCGACCCTACCACTGTAGAACCCTTTAAACTGAATGTACTTCCTAGTGAAGAGCCAGGCGCTCAGTGACAAAGGTCAAGCAGCTGATTCTTGTACTGCTTCTGCAGGTAGCTGTTTCAACCCAGGACTGTCCCCTTCTTTAAAAGTAAAAAAGCACCAACGGCTTTTGCCATTCAGGCCCTGAACTGAAGGATTCTAGGTCTGATTCTCCTAATATTCGCTGCCTAGCACTGAAGTTCTGCGTGAACTAGACTTTCGGGGGGGGGGAGGGCACTTGCCTGTAAATGGTTGAGGGTCGCTAGGGCTCTTCAGGAAGCATGAGGAAGTAGAACAAAAACTAGGCAGGTACATCTGAAAACAACTATTCTGCACTGAGGTGCTTGAGCACTTCCCTATGCCATTTCTAGGGTCAGAAGCTTTCTATAAAATGGTGACTTCCCACACCATGGCAAATACTAGGGTGACATCTCCAATAAGACAGCAGCATAACATGAGCAGCGGTCTTCAGCTTCCATGTGGACTGGTACAAGTCTCTGGTTAAAGCTATGCACAAATTCTACACAGACTTCTGAAAAGGGGAATGCTGCATACTTCTAGTTCTGAAATACTCTATCAGAAACATTAATGCTAAGATTCTATCCTATACATAGGGGATGGCACAGCAATCCTTGGCCCAGCTCTAGGATGCAGTTATATTGATCCGGTACCTATTGCCAGTCACGTTGTCACCATGGATGCCATGGAAGGTATTGTAAAAGCAAGAAGCTAATACTCATTCTGTTGTCCTTGTACTTTACTTGTTCAGAATTCACAGTACACATTACAACACTCAAAGCACTTGTTCTCTTCCCTCCTGCTTGTAGCCCTGACAGCATACAGTCCTGCAGTGTTTGCTTTGAATGACTTGTTAAAACAGCACTTGATGCTGACCCAGCACTTCGTGGAGACCATCCACCATCTTCATACATCACTTGTGGAGTCATTGGAGAATGAGACATTTCAATATCACACACTGGCAGAAGCTAAGGAGGTAACTGCAGCAGAGTACTAACTGAGTGTTGTCTAGAGCAGCTGTTCTCAATGGGGGTAGAGGGGATCTGAGGCCCCCGGGAGGTGTGAGCTGGTTTCACGGGATCAACCAAAACAAACCAGAGCTGGCATTAGAGTTTCTGGGCCTAAGGCAGAAAGCTGAAGCCCAAGCAATGTAGCTTCATGAGACCCCTTGTGGCATAGGGTCCTGGGAAATTGCCCTGCTTGTTACCCCTTAACACCAGCCCTGGCTTTTAATCTACTGGATATACAAAAACACAGTTGTGGGACAGGTGGGCTGTGGAGTTTAATAGCATGTCGAAAATGCCAGTCTGGAGCAGAAGACAGGTCATGTGTTATATAAACTGGGTCTAGGCAAGAGAATAAATGTTTATGGAAGAGAGTCTCTCTCTTCCCCTGCAAGAGGGTAGCAAAGAAATAACTGTTTCCAGGACCATTTGTTCCCCCATTAGATTAACAAGTAGAGTTTACTTAACTGTTGTATCTAAATTAGAAAAAGTTTGAGTTTGTAGGAATAGATAGTTACATTGCTTACCAAAAGCTTAAACACTTAAGTGTTATCTAGCAACTCAAAAGCCACTCTTTACCATAGGTCAAGTCCTATAGTATCCATAGCATTCATCTTGGAAGAACCAATTTTCTCCCACTAATTTAAGGCATGGTACTAATCCTTAACTGGAAGGCAGTCTTGACCCACTGGATCCTCCAGAGAACTATTTGTGTCTGGCTCCTTTTACCAGAACCCAAGCAGGTGATCTTATACATGCACATTGCAACTAAAAGTTCCGGTAAGAGACTGTTAAGATTGCAAAGTGAAGCAGTCAGGTTAGGAATGCCAGAATTAAGGCTGCTGTAACTTCAGTTCAGGCCATTTGTGCCTAAGCATTATGCTCTTTAATTACATTTTTTCCATGAGACTGCTGCTTCATTCAGTGCACAGAATAGACAGTACTCACTGAACTTGCTAGTTTTTTTTAATTATTGAATGTGTGATCCCAGACTTTTATTACTCACCATCCAAACCCTACACCTGAATATAAATCTTCCTTCTGATCCTCTCTGCAGTGCTCACTACCCTAGTAGCTGAATACTTTAAAACATTAATTTTTCAAAACAGCTCTGAGAGGCAAGGTGAAATTTCTGTTTTACATAGGGAGAATGGAAACCAAACTTGTGAACGGTCCACTAATTTTGGGTGCCCAATTTATGATACCAAGAGCCTGTTTTGGTTATTTCACGTTCTAGTCACTGCACATCTCCCACTGACATCACTTGTAGCTGTATGTGTTCAGCATTCCTGTAACTTTTATCCCAGCTGTCTCAAGCTGGATAAGGAATACAGTTAAACCAAAACAGGTGGTTTAAGAGATTTGCCAAAAACCACACAAGAACTCTGAAAGATGGGACATCATTTGACTGCCTTAACCCTATGACTACCCTTTCTTTTTTGCAGTCATCTTCCTTGTTCACTACACACCTTCCACATTGTACAATAAATGAGGCACAGGGTCTCAAACAGCTGTATTCACTACAGAGCTCTGCCTAACTCAATGCACAGGGAATGGGAAGGGGAAGCTGTAGAAAGTGTAATTAAGATCTTAATGCATATGCACAATAGGCTACATTAAGGTTGCACAGGCACCCCTGATTTCAGCTCTTCCTAACTGTGGTTGCAAAGTCAAGCACTTTATAGTGTTCTGAGTGAGTTTTTTAATGTGCTAGATGCTATACAGAGAAATAGTTCCTACTCCAAAGAACATACTTACAAACTTCTTTATCACCCCACTGCACCTACCAAACACACAAGAAAGAGGCTTCCTCTGCCACACTCCACCAGCTTGGATAGAGACCACAGCTCCTGTTGCTTGGTATAGAAAGGCACAAGTGTTGTAAGGCAAACTTATCTTATTTTCAGCATTGATTGAGCATTTGCGTATTAACCAATCTTTTGTTACTTTGCAGTACATCAAGAGTCACAAATCCCCACCTCTGACAATTGACAAAGCATTGGAAGAAGTTCAGAAAATGAAAGAGCAGTAGCTGCTTTGAGCGTACCATAATGAATAACCAGATTTACTTTCACAAGTGGGATTTTCAGTTGCAAGTCTCAAACTGAAATAAGATTTTCAACTGTTGTAGAAAAAGCAGATACTGCTACTGAATTGATTTTGCATGTGGTAAGAATTCATACCATCTGTAAACTTTATCCTTATGTACATGCTCTTCAGGAACAAGAAAGTAGCCTATCACTACAGCAAATATTAGTTTTAACTACCTACATGTCTTCAGTGGTAAGTTAGACTTAAAATGTGCTAAGAAAGAAACAGCACATTAAACCTAGCAAGCAAAGAAACAAAGGATTATATGTAGTGTTTGTTGCATTATAAATCAGAACTTGACCTGCATATTTAACATAGTGGTGATATGGTTAAAAAAAAAAGCAAACCTCCATTATTGTTCAGGTGAGGAGTCCGCAAGTGAAAGAATATCAATCATATTAAGTTAGTGCACTGCTTCATTTCAAACTGTGTATGGATATAATTTTGTCTTCAAGTTGTTATAGAAAAAATTTTCAGAACACCTACTCTTAAAAATAAAGATGAATTCCAGACAAGTTAAGAAGATACTTTATCTAGGTAAGGACAACCCACTTACTTTGGAAAAACAAGCTAAAGGCAGTTTTATAAAAGTGTTTATTTGAAGGCAAAACAGTAAAATTCACAAGTTGGTAACATACATGTCTTTTGCTGATTCACAGACAGTTACAGTTTCACAGCTACAATAAATCTAAAACAAGTTGATTTACCATATTGGACTGGATGGTTTTGAAGATTTTTACTGTAAAAATGGCTCTGGAAGAGGCTGCCATCCGGCAGACCTCTGCAGTGGAGGTGCAGTGTAAGGATGTCTAGCATCTGTAGCTGGTGGTCTCTGGAAACAGAATTCAGTTACAAAAAAGGGTATTTTGTAGGCAGGGTGGTTTCCAAGAATGTTTCATATTTAGAAATGTGGGGTGGGGAAAATGAAGTTTTCTCTACTGAATTAGTTTTAGCTTTTTATTCAAGGGTATATACAAAAATATAAAAAGCTTAAAGAATGCCTTTCATTACAAAGCACTGAACATCTTAGAGCACTTGAGTGGCTAAAACAGTTAACACTCTACATTCTGAATAGAATTGTGATTGCAGCAGGTGGTGCATAGGGGCTTTAAGTTGTGTAGTAGGTTCTAATAAGCTCATACAGTGCTCATAGGTCACCTGTATTGGAATTAGGTGCTTCATTCCCCATTTAGACATTAGGATACACTGTTCAGCATCAGTCTGACTTGCTCCCAAGGCAGCAACCCCTCCACTTCAAATAGAATTAACCTTTGAGAGAAAAACATACATTATGGAACAAGAGACATAGAACCATAACAAGTAACAGCTGTATTCCACAGGAATGAGTGGATCACAATCCTGGAGCAGGGATAGCTTGGCAGGGGTTTAGTTCTAGTATAAAATGGGGCAACTAATTTTTAAAAGTTTGCAAAATAAATGGGTATTTTTAAACTCGCTAGACATGTAACAGAAATGACTGGCCTTTTTAAAGCACTAAACAAATGTTGGAATACATGTCATAGCCTTCCATTTTCCATCATAGATTTAAAGTCACTTCCTCCAGACATTAATCCTGATTTATACAAGATTAAGTTTAATCTTTTGCAGAAGATGCAAGACATCTTTCTTCAGATTTCAGGGAGTCTTATTCAGGTGGTGGAGGGTCTTGGGTTTCACGCTTCACTGAAACAATAGGGAAAAAAGTTCTTACACATTCTGCAGTTAGTCTCAGTTCTGTCTGAAGAGTAATGCAGTTTAGGATGAGGGCTCCATTCACAAAATGGGTTCTCCCTCCACATTTTATTGGGGGGGGGGGGTAGAGACTGTTACACAGCCATAGAGCTATGGCCAGAAGTGACTTTGCCTGCCCAAAGCACCTCCCTCTTACTGTTTTCCCCATTGCTATTTGTGAATCTTTACTCAGCAAGGGTACTTGTCACTCAGAACCCCTACAACTCCTGTCCCTCCCTCATTCTCAAAATGAGGCTCTCCATCACACAGAGTGCCACTCACAATGGCAAAGACCATTGTAAGTTAACCTGTGTCATCTTTTCCTAAGCCTCTACTTCAGGTCTGTGCTGTGCCTACCCACTCTGGTTCTGGTCCTTAGGAAAGGAGCAGAACTCAACAGTAAGGGTGAGCAGCTCACAGCTGGATAGACAAAGCCAGGCAGGAATGCCAGCCTGCCTCCCAGTACCCACAAACCCATCCTTTCCTCCTGCCCTACTAGCCATTAGCCATCCTCCCCCGATAGTTTAGGGATAAAATCTAGTTTCCTGAAGGTTAAAAAAAACAAACTGCCTAGCAACCACCCCACAGCCAAAACATGGCTTGTAGAGGAGGGAAATAAGTGGAGTTGACTTGGAATGAAAGAAGAGGTTAATTAAAAATGCACATCAAATTGCAAATAACACTCAACTCAGATTAAATTTAGAAAATGCATAGTTCTTTCCTGCTACAATAGTCTTTTCAGTTTTAACCAAGTATTCCAAAAGAGATAGCAGCTGTATGTAGTACTCCTGGGGGAATGCTGCACAATGCAGAATTTTGCAGAAATTAATGTGTGCACAGAATTTCCTTTCCCCCCATAAATGGACTGCAGTGCTGTTGGCTGCCACTAGGGGCCACTGGACCTGGCAGAGCCTAGCTCACACATAGAAGACACTACTAGGGGGAGGGAGCTAGAGGGCTCCTAGCAGCTGCAGTTCCCAGCATGCCCTGAGGGAAGGAGACAGCAGCAGGTAGGTACACAGGAAACTCCATGCAAGCCTGGGACCAAGCATCAGGCTGTTTCTCCCTTTAGATCCTGGGGGAAGGGGGGAGTGTCTGGGCTCTGGATGGGGGGTGTGCAGGTATCTGGGCCAGGGGACCCTGCAGCTGGGCTCCGGGAGGGGAGTGGGTGCAGGTATCTGGCCCCCTGGCTGGGCACTGCAGGGCCAGGGGCGGGCGGGAAGAGGGCAGAGAAACAGGAACTGGGTTGTCAAAGGGGTTTCTTTAACTCTGCTCCTTTTCTGTGCATCTCTGTATTGTTACAAAAAGAAAAGGAGTACTTGTGGCACCTTAGAGACTAACCAATTTATTTGAGCATAAGCTTTCGGAAAGCTTATGCTCAAATAAATTGGTTAGTCTCTAAGGTGCCACAAGTACTCCTTTTCTTTTTGTGAATACAGACTAACATGGCTGTTACTCTGAAACCTGTATTGTTACAGACATACTTGCTGACACATATTTTGAAATAAATTACCAGAATAATTGAAATTGGTGTGATTATATAGTGTTATTTTGAAAAATAAACTTTGCAGAATTCTAAAATATTGTGTGCATAATTTTTTAATTTTTTGGTGCAGAATGTCCCCAGGAGTAATGTAGTGTGACAACAGCTCTTACCAAGGAAAAAGTGTTGGGGTTATTCAGGGAGCAGCATTTACTTACCCAGAAATGTAAAAATGAATAATAATAAAATAATTATAAAACTGATTTGTGTTCTTAATCTTTTGATTCCCTATGCAACCTCCACTGGATTTTATAGTCTAGGGAAACCCTTGCCAAGTGGGCTAAAGTAGCTATTATATTAACTACAGTGGGTTCACAGGACCTTTTTAGATTGTCCAACATTCACTTACAGTCATCTCTGGCCTTCATGCGTGCAATAAACGAGTAACTTTTATTTCTGCGGTAGTTTTCATATGGGTCATCTAGTGCAACTCCTACTCCTTTATACTGATCCCATTTATCTCTGATATCCCCTCCTTTAATTGGGTCTTGGATTCCTTGTTCCTTGGCTCCCAGTCCTCCAGATCCACTCCATCCTATAAAAAGGACATGGGAGAGCATCTTGTTATTGAATTCAGTAGAGTGTGAATTGTACAGGAAACAAAAGTGAAGAAATCGTGTACAAGAAGCTTGACACAGCCTGAAACAATAGCTCCGAGAAGGGTGAACTGTCCCGTTCATCTCAAGACCTGCGGCTTTGTGGAGAATGGGAGGCACTGACACCACTGTGTGCGCGAGGAGGAGTGCAGTGGGCTCCACCTTCCCACTCAACCATCAGATATATTTTGTCTACTGGAGTAAGTACCTAGTGTGGGGAGTCCCCTTGCTGCCACGCCCATGGCATACCCCCTGCTTCTCTGGAAGGGAATGAGGGCCCCTTCAACCACCACTCAACATGGTAGTGGGACTGGCAGGTGGGGGTGTATAACAAGGTAACTATGGCCCTGTATTACCTTAAGCTGGCCCTGTTATGAAGGTGTGCATAAAACCAGTTTAGAACCTATATGAGTGACTGATGAACAACTGCCTGCTGCAGGACAGTTTGGGGAGGAGGAAAGTAGATAATCATTAGAAGGAGAGGTCTGTATTTCCAACTAAAAAATTATTACACATGAAGCAGTCAAGAGCAGGACTGCAAGATTTGGCATTCTAATATGTTAGAAGGAAGGTTAGTCCCAACAGTTAGAGCATTAGCCTAGGATTCAGGAGTTCTAGATTCAAGCTTGTGCTCTGCCAGGCTTCCTCTGCAACCTTCAGAATGTCACTTACTCTCTCTGTGCCTCACTTCCCCATCTGTAAAATGGGGATTATTAGTAGTACTTCTCTACCTTACAAGGGGTGAGTCAGGATAAATTTGTTAGTATGAGTGGCTCTATCAATTATGACAATAGGGGCCATATAAGTACTTAAAGAGCTGCAATAAAACAGTGTTAATACTGTTTCTGATAAGGCTGTAAAATGAAACAGTTTACAACAGAAGCTCCAAAACAACCTACCCCAGTCTCAGCCTTTTGCAACCAAGGCCAAAAATAAGGTGGACAATGAAATGCATGGCTGGTTTCATTTACTATTAGCAAAGGCAGGGAAGTTACGACCTCTCAATCCCTTCTCTCAGGCACTCACGATTGCAGGGGGTACCAGTTATTTTCAGAGCTCCTTGGGTGCAATAGGCCTACAGTCACACAATTCACCTACACATTAAACAGTCTTCATCTGAAATACATTAAGAGCTGTTATAAAGAGGACAGTGATCAATTGTTCTCCGTGACCACTGAAGATAGGACAAGAAGTAATTTGCAGCAAGAGAGATTTAAGTTAGATATTAGGAAAAACTTCTGAACTATAAGGATAGTTAAGTGCTGGAATAGGTTACGAAGGGAAGTTGTGAAATCCCCACAATTGAAGGTTTTTAAGAATAGGTTAAACAAAACACCTGTCAGGGTTGGTCTAGATATACTTGCTCCTACCTCAGCATGGTGATGGACTAGATGACCTCGAGGCCCTACATGATTCTATATGAAATGAATTTAGTCCTGGGTGCTTTATACAGATATATATGGCAACCATCCCTCTCAAAAGAATGGTGTAAACACCAAAGTAGTTCAGTTAGTGTATGTCATGCTGCAGCATTATGAGTGGCTAAAATGTCTAATCCTTGAAGTCTTTCCATGAACAATGCAGGCGTAAGACAAAGGGCCAGAAGATGAAGACAGCACACTACTAGCATTTCAGATCTGCTGGTCTTTCCTCTTCGCTCTTTGCTTTCCTCTCTCTTAGCTACTTCTCTTCAGCCTCCAACTTCCTGATGCAGCACAGCCCTCCAAGTGTGACCTGTTGCTAGCAGCTTCCCAGCTTGCAGTGTTGATGTTGAAAGTTTTCAAGTCCCTCTTGCAAATGACCTTGAACTTGAGCCTAGGTCAGCCTAGTGGCCTTGGAGCATCCATTGTTCATACGCTGCAGGTGACTAAGCCAATGGAGAGGTCGGTGTTTGAGACTAGCGATTAGACTTGGCAGTTTTGCTTTCTCAAGTACTTTAGTGTCAGGAACTTTGGATTCCCACTTGATATTTAGAATATGGCAAAAGACAGTGGCTGTGGAAAGTTTAGCCTTCTCCAACGCCTGCTGTCACTGGTCCAGGTCTCTCCACCACACAGCAGTCTGCTCAGAACACACATCTAGTAGCCACACAGCAGTCTGCTCAGAACACACATCTATTAGACCCGTGTCTTGGTGTTCAATGATAGTTTCCTGTTATCTCACATTTATCTGTGGGCTGAACGTAGTAGCTGCCTTTCCAATGTGACAATTAAGCTTGTCATCTAGAGAAAAGTTATCCAATATAGTTGATCCTAATCAGCAGAATGCGTGCACAACTTTAACAGGGGGATCAGAACAAGTTTGGCCCACATATTTATGAATGCAGCATGGCTTTATTTCTGAAGTCTACACTCTTTAAGAGCATGACTTAAATTATCTTTAGGCAGAAGAGTCCAAGCCAAGGGGCACCATAAAAATTACATTATAGCCTCTCACCCATACAGTACATGAAACCCTGGAGAGCAAGGACCTTCCGGAGTAAGGTGTAAAACACTGTGTCCTAAAGTCAGAAGGCTGCTTTTTTTTCCCTCCCTGCTTTGTGAAAGGTTCTATTTGGGGGAGGACCCAGGATGATTATTTCAATCAAAGACAATAAATCTTACCCATTTTCACTAACATTTGATGCCCTTTATTTTCTTCTCCAAGTCTTGAATCAGGTATAGGAGGCCCAGAGTTAGAGCCTAAACCAGCAGCAGAGCTAAGAGAAAATACAAGTTATAATTTATCATTAGAATTTTAACATTTCACTGTGTTAAAACATATTGCATATAACTTATTTTTTATGCATATGTATTGTTTAAACTTCTATAATCAACATAACTGGCCAGATATAAACCTTTGGAAAGGCAAGACACAAGGAGTCCTGTTGCAGCACATTCTATGCAACTCCCCACCACAGCGGCAGATATCAAGGATATCAGATACCATGGTTTTCTCAAGAGTATGTTATGTAATTAAGGGTTTTTTATGCAGTGTTTTAAAACACAAGTTTTAGTTATCACCAGGAACTACAAAGTCATTTTATCCTCTCTCCATGTATATATGACATGACCGCGCAGTTTGTTCAAGTTATGGTTTGATCAGCTAAGAATACTGCCTTTTTCTACCCAATTCGTTAAGTGTTTAACATACAGAAACTATCATAAAAGTCCTAGCCCAACCTCATCCCGCTCAGAGAGTACATCAAACTCAATTCAATGGAAAGCCTTACGGAGGAGTGGGACTGCGAGATCGGGACCGGTGCCGCCTTCCCGGGGAGTAAGATTTAGATCTTGATCTCGATCTTGACCGTGACCGACTACGAGAAGAGTGGGACCTGCTCCTGCTTCTGGAAAGTAAGAGTGTGTGAAGTCAGTTACCTTTCTCTAATGCACAGGATTATAGCAATATATAGCTTTTTCACTGGTTCCCTAGCTTTTGTAATTCACCTGTGACATTAATGAAATAGTATTTTTAAAAAGGTATCTAAGATCTGGAGAATTTATGGACAGAAATGCGGATATACCATTTCATGTACACAGCTTCCAGTGTGGTGCATTCTATATATTCATCTCCCTGAACAAAACCTTGTGACCTTTGGTGCCTTAAACTAATTAAGATTTCCTGAAGAAAGCAAAAAACCTAGAGCTAAGTTTCAGAATCTTCCATTTTCTGGAGAAAAACCCTGCATTCTCAACCTTTGAGAGATTTTTGAATATGCAAAGTGAGCACAGTCTAAAATAACAGGGTCAGGAGTCAGGAACTTCTGAGTTCAACTAACAGCTCTGTCACTAACTCATTGCATTGCCTTGGACAACTCATTTCACCTCTCTATCATTTTCCTCATCAGTAATATTGGGAATATTTACTGCCCTACCTCCAAAGGGCTGTTGTGAAGGATCATAATGGCACACATCCAGCATTTTAGGAGATTTAGCTAGCCATAATTCCTAATGAGCTCTTGCTTCACCCTACCTGGACTGTGATCGTGAATAGGATCGTGATCGGGAGCAGGATCGTGATCGGGACCTTGAATAGGAGCCAGATGACTTTGAAGATCTTGAATTGGATCGTGAGGAGGAACGACCTCTGCTTTTAGACCTACTGCGAGATCGAGATGGCCCACTGCATAGGGATAACAAAATACCAAGAAACCAGAGTAAGATTCCTGTAAGCTGCATAAAAAGCAAACATGTACTTTCAATTAAACTAAAATTTAAACATCCTGAAATTTTGTTGACAACCCAGTGAAGCCAAAGCCTGCCAGGGTGGCAAGTATGTGGTTTTCTATACGTTAAATAAATCAAGCTCCAGAAAGTTTAGACATAATTATTGCCCCAGCACATTGTCAAAAAGATTTTGACTATATGTCTAATTAAGGCAGCAGTAGCACAGTCTAAATGAATGGCAAAAGGCACTTAAGGGAACTCTTACCTATTTCTCTTCTCCTGACCTTTCCTCCGTCTAGCTCTCATTTTAGCTCTGAAGAACTCGTACAGCCCATTCTGCTCCCAGCCTTCACTGCAAGATATCAACCACACACAGAATCAATATATGGGAAAAGCTCACTTTTGTCAAATAGATGAGTTCAGGATTTTTAGAAAATAGGGAGCCTGGGGAAAGTGGTCTCACATGCGCTCTGTAGGAGACCAGACAGCACACTGGAGTGGATGAAGTTCAAAAGGTAACTTAGAGTACTTATTTCAGCATTAGCAGAACCAAGTTAAAGGCCCTGAGAGCTTCTCAGGGCAGGGCATTTTCCTTACCATATTGTTGGCTATACATATTCTTACCTGTTTCTAGGCCTGTCATGAGATGGTGGACTATAAAATGCTTCAACTGCAGCCAGCAACCTCTCACTTGGGGGCATTGGGGGTGGAAGACGTATATCTTTAGGATCCAAAGGTTTATATTCATGATCTTCAAGCTGTCAGAAACAAAACAGATGGCTTTCAAGTCATGGGGTGACTACCTAGAGAGATAAATATGCCTAGAAAGTTTAACTGCTTAGACATCTTGCACTTCATTACTGAGTTTAAAATGGTCTAAAAATAAGGCTTTGGCCGGTACCATAAACAAGCACTGGGTCTAGTATAAAACAAAAACCTAGTGACATTTGCAGCATTAAAGTTGGCAGCACGTTAGCTGGGATTCCTTGGTGTATAAAACATAGTTGTAGTCTATACAGCCCCATGATATCCAAGCTTCTGGCATGAGACTTGGGAAACAGTGATATGCTCTAGGAATAACAGAATTTAGACACAGAAGAGACCTATTAATTAATCTAGAATACTATATAAATTATACCAATTTAACCCATTCCACAGCAGCCAGTATGTTCCCTACAGTCTATTTTCTGGTGTTTTCTTCACTTGTATTAGATAAGAATTACAAAAGTCTTCACAGAAAAGAGTTTAAGACCAGCTACCAAACATGGCTGGCCAGCAACTGGAACTGATTCCACACTCCTATAAATCACTATGTGCAACTGATTTTAAAATTATGGTAAACTTTAAAATCGATGGGACTTAACATTTTGAGAAGTGTCTTCTTCATAGTCTAGCTAGCTGCTTTTCTGAAATGTCCCGTGTCAATCCTGATTGATGCACAAAGCACACTACTTTGAAGTAATAAATAGCGCGTTAATTTTAAACTGTCCCTAAAATTGATCATGGGAGTTTGATCTTTTAACCCTTCTGCCCAGCTTCCATTTCAGCAACTTACTTTCACAAGTGGAGCCATAAGTCCAGCAGGAAGATCAAAGTAGGGAACATTTGGCACCAGGCTGGGATCATCATGGTTTACGTGAGGGGGGCCTTGCCTCCGCATGTGAGGAGGCTGCCCATTAAATCCATGTGGAGGAGGCCCAAAATCGGGGTGCTGTGGCCCACCCCAAGGAGGATGCTCACCAATTCCAGGATGAGGCAATCTATGCCCAGGATGATGATGAGGTGGTCCAATTTCTGCACAGAGAAGGACAAGAGGGGAAGACAGGAAGGAGGACAACTAATTGAGATGCCCCTCACCACATACATTTATTCTAAGAGAAAAAAAATCCTACTACAAGGAGAGCTCAATAACTACTACAGGGAAGAGAAGACACTGGATACAGGTCTGTGCTCACTCATGAAGGACCTACTGTCTCTCTCCCTCCCTAGTATACCAGCCACCCATATTTTCAATAGCAAAATTTCAAAAACTAAGGCCCTGTCGCTTTGTAGTACCTTGAGTTTGGAAAGTGCTAGAATGAAAGTTTCTGTTCTCAAAACCAGGTTACCTTGCATTCAACAAAGGAGGCACTAATGTGTTATACTTCTAAAGGCTCAAAATACAATTGCAGTCCATCTCGAAAGCAATACACTTGTAAGTTTTATCAACATGCACAGACAAACAGATGGGAGTGGTTTCACAGGAGGACATGACATGCAAGTGCTTTGTTAACAGGGCATTCCAAAAGGAAGGAGAGAAAATGTTCCTGTTAAAATAAGGCAATGAATGATCTCAGCATGACCCACAATGGACAAAAAATACTGGCTGTGTGTACCAGGATTGATACAGCACACAACTGGGCCATTGTGAAATACGCTGACAGTGCTGCATGGGAGATCCAGCCTGGAACAGCCGAGGGTGCTGCAGGGCAAGAATGAGCAGACAGATGCTGGAGGGAAAGCCTGCACTATGACTAACCCAACTCTAGCCGGTGCTGGTAGTCTCTCACTTTCATTAGAAGCAGAATACTATTTGTAAAAAACAAATACTATTTGAAGTAAAAAACATGTCTCTACCATTTCCAGGCTCTCTCCCACCCTGTTTACATTTAATAAGAAAGTCTCTCTCCAATTCCCTGCTAGAATTCAGAAGATGGAGCAACTTGTCTGGATTTAGCTCTCTATTCTCTCCTATTGCTCGGGCTACTCTCCCTACTCACACATGATGTTGGCTCCATCCAATACATTTCAAAGAAATTTTAGCATTGTGGTGGATTCTCAATCACTGGAAGTTTTTAAATCAACAATGAACATTTTTTCTAAAAGATATGCTCTAGTTCAACCACAGCAATTTGACCTGAAGCAAGAGTTAATTCACGGCAGTCCTGAGTTATGTAGGTGGTCAGACTAGATGATCACAGTAGACTCTTCAGGCTTTTGAAATCTACAACTCTAAAACTAAGGTGTATAGCAGCAGGTGGCGAGGGATGCGAGCCCTTGAGGGGTGAGAGCTTTCCAGGAAGGGCTCTCTCATTCCTTTGATGTCAAGCTCTCATCACAAGGAACTAATTAATTTTAAAACAGCAATCGTCAGCATCCTCAGTACCCACTTTACCTTGAGGAAAGTCCCCTTGGGGGTAGTCAAAACGATGAGGATAAGGCGGCCTTTCAAAGGGATGGCGAGGTGGAAAGTCATCCTGCATGAAGCGAGGTGGGAAGCGGTTGAAATTATGTGGATGTGGGGGCTGATTGAACTGGGGATGTTGCTGATGGGGAGGGAACGGGCCTCTGAAGTGGGGTGGCCGCTGCATTCGAAATGGAGGTTCCCTTTGGCCCCCTCCCCATGGGGGCTGCTCGTGTTGGTTGTTCCATGGTGCTTCAAATTGGTTGTTCCAAGAAGGATCTGGCTGGTTATTCCAAGGGGTCTCCCGCTGGTTATTCCATCCTGAGTCTCTCTGTTCATTCCACATTCCTTCATGGTTGTTATTCCATGGAGGACAGTGTGGAGGTCCCTGCTGGTGAGGGTAAGAAGGTTGGTCATAAGGCTATAAATATAAAGAATGTAATAAAAACAGTATTTCTAAATTATTAACTAGAGTGTAAGTACTACATGTGCACAGAGGAGGGGGAACAAACATCTGTGTACAGAGTCTGCTTTGCAACTAAAAGTTAGGACAAACTGAAAAGGAGAATTTTGAAGGAAAAGCTAAAGTGTTCTTCTCAATCCTGTCATTAACTGTAAGAAAAGATTTGTCACTGATCAGCATATCTACCACCAGGATTCCTGTTCTTAACACAACATAAGAGTAATGGCCCAAAGACCTTTGAACCCCAGAGGGAGCACCTGCATGCTCATAAAGGAAAAGCAGTAGAAGGACAACTGTGAAATATGATTAATGATTTGCTACTTAGCTTTTTTGACTATGAAAACTCCAGATATTTTAAAATCTGGATTAACATTTCCAGCTTTTCACCAAGCTCCTAATTGTGTGATGATTTTCACAATATGACAATTATTGGACACCCCAGTGTTTACCATAGCTACATTTACAAGTTTGGTACCTGTTGTTGACCCCAAGGTGCAACAGGATGAGGCTGGTCAAACCAGGGTGGTTTATTTGGAGGAATCTGATCATGAGGCCCAGGGCCACGCGGTCCAGCAGCTGCAGGATCTTGCACCCCGGCCCCTGTTGCATCATACTCTGCAGAAGCAGCTAGAGGAAGCTGAGATTTGCCATCATCTGAAATAAATTGGAGACTCTTGTAAAAGCCACCCTTTGTTGCACTGTAAAAACAAAAATAGACAGTATCTGCCCAAACAACTTATACGTGATGGGCAAGTCAGTCTAAATAGCAGCCTATTACCAAGACAAGTGGTAAACTTTCAGGAAAGCTGACAGCCGTTAGCTTGTAACACACAAGTCCGGAGAATGCAATCATACCTGCTTGACTGACTGGAGCAGCAGGCGGTGCTGCAGCAGGTGTTGGAGCCGGAGGCGGGGGTGTCGATTTTACCTCACTCTCCAGTGGTGGTATTTGTATTTGTTGCTGCGGCTGTGGCTGCTGTGTTAAACTATTGACAAACTCTTCATGTTGTGTTTTCAAGGTTTGTATCTGCTGCTGGAAGGCCACCTGCACAGGCTGCACTACTGATGCATATTCTGTGATCAAAGTTGCCTGATGGGATGAGACACAAATTAAGATCAGCATTTTCAAGAAGTTACCGTGCAGCCATAATAGACACCATCCCTGCTCATACAGGCTCCCCCAGTAATGTATCCACCTCTTCCTAGAGGGATTCAGAGATTGAAACTATTCAGATCACAAACCCTCATTACGATTTACTAGATGCTATATGGAAAATCCCTCCTGTATTTCCCTTTACCTTATTTAAAAGCTGGCAGTTAGCAGCATTCATTTTGGGTGACTTAACAAAGGGTTAACCACAGACGCATATGGTACTATAAAAAACTTTAACAGCAGCCAAAGAAAGAAGAGAATGAAGTAAGCAAAGACAACAAACATGCCAAGAGAGCAGAATCAGGGCCAGAGATGAGGAAGCTGATAGGGTGAAGGGATGAAGAAACTAGGCCTAATCAGAACAGTATAATTATATGCTATATTTTAAATGGCCCCACCGTATTTAACTTTAGAACAATGTATTACATTATTTTTGTACTGCGGCAGAATAGAAGTTCATAACAAAGAGACAGCTACTATTTACATCTCACAAAAGAGGAGTTACTGCATTCAGCACTTAAAAATATGTCCGCAATCTATTATGCAATTATAATGAGGGGCCAACTTTCTCTCATGGCTAACCTGGTACTGGCCAAGTCCAAGAGCCGGGCTCTGTAACTGCTGAATAATTGATTCATCAAAGTAGCCATTTTTCTCCCACAGCTGAAGGAGCTGTACAAACCCAGGAAAAAAAAAAAAAATACCGTTAAGCACATGACAGCAGTGACAGAACAACATTAGGGTACAGTAAGCTACATCTTTATAAACTAGTCACAAGGACTTCTCCAGCATTGAAAACAGAAACATAAGGCTCAAGCTAACCTAAAACAACTACTTACTCTGGCAATTTTCTGTTGCTTATCCTCTTCCACAGCTAAAAAGCTAGTACAATATATAGGGACAACCACCTTCTGTAAAGCGGCCAGAAGATCTCGTGCTTGCTTCCGCTGGCTATAAAAGGGAGGGAGGGAAAAAAAGTATCAGCCTTTTACTATATTGTTAAATGAGCAGCAATACCCACCCACAAGTGTCTCATCCAAATACAGACGTATATGGTTAGTAACTCATTTGTATATAAGGAATAGGATACTTTACATTTTTAACCACACAGCATCAGCTGGAAACAATGTACAACAATGACCAAGTTAATTCAGTTCTTACTCTACCACCACTCTGCTTGCACCAATTATAGACATCATTCTACAGTCACTAAACATGATGGGACTATGTAGATAAAAAAAAACTGTGCCAAATCAGGCAAAGTACAAATTTTCTAGCAGAGAGACCCATGACTATCTATTAAACTCATGAGAACAACAAGTTGAAGAATGCATTTTAATCCTTACCAGTGATGCAACACATCATTGATTAGATAGATTAGATGTAACCGAAGCTCAAAGTGTGCCCCTTCTGCGGTTATGCGATTTCGCAGATGTCCAGCCATCAGCTCACAGTGTTGAGGAGACTTTGCATTACTAAACATCCAGTTTTTGCCAGCCTTTGAAAACCAATTTAAAATATTTTAAATTAATCTGACTTGTTCACATTGCATGGATTTCATAAAGCAATAGATCACTAGTCTGCAAGAAACTACAAGGAAGGGAATTCCCATGTAACAGCTGTTATTGAGTATACTATACAACTAAACAAAGAAGCAGTTAACTAAAACTGTATACAATGCAGTTAGAGGTCACAAACCATGTTCAAACTAGTAATGACATTTAACAGCTGTTTGGGTTAAGAAGATGTTGGTCACTGAATTTTGTCCAGCAGACTTAATTCCTCTCATCCATCTTTTGGGGCTTTGTCCATCCCATTTTGCTTTTGCTCACTGCCTCAGACCAAATGATTTGTTGCTCTGGGCTTCTCGCTTCCCCCTGTGGATATCTTTATCAGACTTCCAAACCATCAGAGTTATAAATGAGCTTCCCCAATGGTACTGTGAATTGGGAACTGATCTAGTCTCCCTATGTAGGGTAGTTCAGCCCGCATCTCTTGCCCCAACACCCTAAGCAGAGTCCCACTCGCTCCTGACTGTAAACTGCCTTCCTTACTGAACAGCAGTCAACAAACTCTGATGAGTTGTTCATAAGCAGAACAGGAAACATATGGAATCACTCGTATTAACAGAGAGGATGACATTCACAGCTGGAACACCACCAGTCTGATCTATTTACATGCAATCACACCCTCCTAAAACTGCACGTTACACACACAAGTATATTACCGGCAAAGGCAGGAACAGAACATATGGGTGAGCTTAGACATTTACTTACTGAGATTGCATCTTTTGTACATGTGTCAATTATTGGCTGCAGCAAGTTATCAAATTCATTCATGTCTAGCTGGGTTTCCTCCAAGACTTTCTGCATTTGTTGTTCAACTGCAAGGGCTACCGCTGATGTAACTTGTTCCTAAAAAAGACTGTTTTAGTATTGGCAATATCCTTTTGATACAAAACTCAGCAAATAAATCGGAGGTGCTCCTAGTCATAGGAAGCCCTCTACGGAGACCAAGATTCTCTACTCCTATTGACACAGGTACAGCTACGTTTCAGCTGGCTGTCACTAACCCCTTGTCCACCTGCTTCCCTATGACAAATCCTGAATCTGTCAGTATCTAGCAGAAACCAAGCAAGGACCTCAGCACATAATCCAGGTCCACACCCAGAGAATTCTACAATGTAATACAACACATCTTTAATACTGAGCTGTGGCCCATGAAAACCACTGTTTCCTGCATGCAATGTTTCACCCTGATCCAAGAAACCACCATTCAGATAAAAAATGGATTGCTGCATGCTGAAAGCCTCTGCAAGTCACAGCTGCAACCTTTCAATTTTATGCAAGATGAGTGTAGCCTTCACTTTCTTCGTAAGTTATAAATGTGGTCCTTGGTTGAACAAAGGTTGGGTGTCTCTGCTCTAAACAGGTTATCATTTCTGTTCTGCAGGAGACACCATATGCAAAGTGATGCCGGCTCATGTCTCCTCCCATGCTACCCTAAATTACCACTAGCTAGAAGCAAGATGCTCAAGATTCCCTTCACTCCAAATCTTTGTGCGCACACAGTGGACTGCTGTCACTGGCAGTCCAGTGTATGTAAAGCTAGTACTTGATCTTGAGCCTACCTGTCGCATAGCAAGGAGATGCTGCTCCTGCTGCTGGAGATTCCATTGACTCTGTTGGATAAGTTCCTCCACAGAGGGAGCTCCTTGTGGAGCTGGGATAGCTGCAGCTGGCGGAAGAGAGGGCTGTGACAATGGCTGGATCTGTGCAGTGGCCTCTGTGTCTTGAGTCTGTTTGCACAGCACTACCAGAAAAAAATGTTCATGGTAAGAGTCATAAGTAGTGGTCCGTTTGTTTACACCAATATCCTAAACAACCTATGCACCCTGTTAGCTCCAGAAACCAAACTCAACCTCTTTCTTACATAATTTTATAATATAAAACAAACATCAATCAAACTGATGCACACTCCTGGATACTTAGCCAAAATCTGAAGCTCCAGCATGTTATAGTTCAACATGATTTTTAACATGTATTTATTTAACAATGGGACTCTGGACAACCCAAGTTGGATCTATTGTAAATGCTTAATTCTCATTCACATTTTAATAATACCATTAAAGTATGCCAGATCAGCTTTTCCATAATGACTGGCTTAATTTTTCTACAATTACAGTATAAAGAGTATGAGTGATTGCATGCACAGGACTAAGTCGACTGCTTGAGCACGAACCACAAAAAAGATTAGAAAAAAAACCTTCAAGCTAAGATTTGTCTGCGTCAGGACAAAACATTAGACGAGAGAGTCTGGGCTGAGCTATATAAAATATAAAGGTTTCAGAGTAGCAGCCGTGTTAGTCTGTATTCGCAAAAAGAAAAGGAGGACTTGTGGCACCTTAGAGACTAACCAATTTATTTGAGCATAAGCTTTCGTGAGCTACAGCTCACTGCATCCAATGAAGCTCACGAAAGCTTATGCTCAAATAAATTGGTTAGTCTCTAAGGTGCCACAAGTCCTCCTTTTTTATAAAATATAAAATTCACATCCCCCCAAAATCAAAAGCTTCCTTTCAGAAGCAGCTTAAAATACACTATTCTTCACTGGAAGTGTGGAGGGTGGGAGTCAGGACTCCTAGATTCTATTCCCAGCTATACAAGGGGAGTGGTTAAATCAGGGGGCTGAAAATCGGGGCTGCTGGGGTCTAGTCCCAGCTCTGTCACAGACTAGCTGTGAAGTCTTTAACAAGCGGATGGTTAATTTACATCTGTTTTTGTCCGCCAAGGGCTTTGGCGACACCAACACTCACACTGCTGCTGCTCCAGCGCCAGTTTGTACTTGTAGTAGCCATAAAACTCGCCCCCAAAAAGGAACGAGAACTTGGGGTTCTCCTTCTGCTTCTCCATCGTCATCTTCTCGAACTCGGGCCCATTCCGCGCCACAAACTGCGCCAACTTGTCAATGACATTCCGCAGCTCCTGGTCTGGGGCGGGGAGAGGGAAACGTCATCGCCCTCCCCGAGGCCACGCGGCCCCCACCCCAATTCCCCGGGCCTCCGCTACCCCCACCCCCCGCGAGGCCGCACACCCTCCCCGAGCTAAGCCCCGCACGCCCCGACCACCCCCTTGGCGAGGCCCAAACCCTGCCCCGCCCCCCGGCGAAGGAACCCCCAGTGCCCCCGGGCCGTGGCGACAAGTCCAGCCCCCTGGCCGGTCTCACCATCGGGCGGCAGCGGCATCTCCATCGTTGCGGGAGGACGAGGTATCGCGCCTTCTCCAGACCCAAAGCCAGGCTAGGCCCGGCCTGCCCTAGGCCCAGCCAGCCGGAAGTGCCGCAAGTAGAGCCTTTACGGCACTGACGCAGCCGCGCTTTACGGGTCCGTCACCATAGAAACAAGCGGGGGGCGGGTCACTCGCCGTTGCTGCGCCTGCCTACGTCGGGGGCCGCTTGGCGCCGGGCGTCGCCTCGTGATCCGGCGCGTGAGTCCCTTGCTCCGCGAGCGCCCGCGGCTGAGGCGAGGGAGGCGGCAGCGCTGGGTCGGGGCGGCCTCTCTTTCCCCGCCCCGCCCGATCCACGAACGCCGCTTCTCCCCCCGCCCCGTCTCCTTCAGGCCCCGCGTGTGGCGCGCCCCGGTCCTGGCGGGCGCCGCGTGTGAATTTACCGCCGGAGCGCTGCTCCCTGCCCCGGAGCGCTGCTCCCTGCCCCGGAGCGCTGCTCCCTGCCCCGGGGCGCTGGGACGCTTTGTCCTGGGGGCCGGGGGTTCCTGAGAGCCCGTGAATCGAATTGCCAACCCCGTGTGGAACGGAAACCGCTTCGGGCCAGCGCTGCTGTCCCGGAGCGGCCCCCGTGCGCCGCGCCCACGTCCCGGCTGCAACCTTCCAGCCATTGCTGCCGCTGACACAGTTACGTGTTGGTACCGTGAGCATCCCACCGCGGGGAGAGGCCCCAGGGCAGCCGCTTCTCTGAGTACAGGGCAGCGCAATCAGAGCGGCACTTCAGAGGGCACCCTCCCGTGTAAAAGCACAACAGGGACTAGGACTCCTGGAGCCTGAAGGTTAGGGGAATATACCAGCATAATCACTTTTATACCAGCATAATAGTCCACACTGGGGATTTGTCCCACTTTAACTATAATCTGTTTCTGAACAGATATTTATAGTACTACAACACCCCCTGTGTTTATACCAGCCTAACTCTTCCTTGTGCTCACTGCATGGTGTCCCGCAAACTCACCTCAGTTTCCATTTTTATAAATTGGGAATAACAGTCCTTGCCTTTCATAGGCAGCAGAAGCAGAATGGGAGACTTAATTCACTAATGATTGTATAAAGTGCTCAGCAAGCATGTGATGGAAACAGTTACAGGCATATAATAATCTCAGTAATTAGGGCTGGTTTTATTGAATCAGAAAATTCTCAAAACAGAGATCGCTTTTAATTGAAAAAAAAAAATCAGTTCCATCACTCCATTTCTTTGGCAAGGCTTCCTGGACTGATCTGTTCCTGGTTCTGGCCCATCCTTCGGCTTCACTACAGTTTCCTTGAAGGGAAGCTGTAACAGCTTCACTAACAGGATACATGGGGCAGGTAGATTCTTCTATCAAGACAGATTAAATTGGGTCTGAATTTCGATTACTGGAGTAGAGTTGTATGGGACAGATCACAAGTCTGTAATGCAGAGGCCGGATCAAGGCCAGGTACAGTTTTCTCTGTGAAGGTTCACAAAAAGAAAAGAAGGACTTGTGGCACCTTAGAGACTAACCAATTTATTTGAGCATAAGCTTTCATGAGCTACGTCCGATGAAGTGAGCTGTAGCTCACGAAAGTTTATGCTCAAATAAATTGGTTAGTCTCTAAGGTGCCACAAGTACTCCTTTTCTTTTTGCAAATACAGACTAACACGGCTCCTACTCTGAAATCTGTGAAGGTTGTACTTGCTGCCCTAAGGAACATTAGAATTGTCCACTTGTCCCTGCAAGAGCAGATTTTTCTATTTTAATCCCAGTTTACCTAGAGATCTGTTCACTGTATACTCAGACTTTTGTGGTTTTTGCTCTATGGAAGAAGTAGAGACAAAAAGCTGTCTCTAGGTTTCCTTGTTCATCCCTGGAAGAGAATGAAAACCACATGAAGCACTGCATCAGCTAGGGAAACCTAGAGAGAGAGAGAGAGAGAGAGAGAGAGCTTTTTCATCTCACTACTTTTTCCATGGAGCAAAAACAAAGTCTATACCAGTATACAGTAAACAGATCTCTGGGAGAGGAGACTCAGCAGAAATAATTTTGCATTTGCAGGTTGAACTAATAATAAAGGAAGCTTCCTGTTCCTGTGCATATGATAAACACACAAGTGGACAATTCTAGTGTTCCTTTGGGTGGCAAGTACTGAACAGTGGGGTTTAAGAACCATCTTCCATTAATTTTAGGGAAGGGTGTCTAAGGAGAAGATTTAAGTGGGAGTTAAGTACCTAACCGCGCTTTATGCCTTTGTAAGAGTCCCCTACGCCATTTTGAAAAAGTCACCTATGACTGTTGGAGACTGGAAATGTGAGTCTGCTAGCTGATAGGCTGTATTAAACTATCTAGATGAAAACCATGGGATAATGTAGAACAAGTCACTGGAACCAAACTTATCAAAATGATAAGGGGGTTTTATATTGCCGACATTGTAGTATATTTTATATACCTGCTTAGACCAAACTGCAAAATGAACAGGACCTAATTGGGATAAAAATATTGACACCAGCCCACCCGCCTCATTATGCTGTGTGAGCATCTGGAAGATCTGTAACTAGAACATAGTTACTCTTACTCTTGAGTGCAAGGAAAAAAACCTATGTCCTTGGTTAAACAGGTAATATGTTAGAGAAGCCACTTACTGCAACATGTTACAAGTTTAACAGGCTAAATCCTTTGGTTATTAATAGGGCCCTACCAAATTCACAGTCCATTTTGGTCAATTTCACAGTCATAGGATTTTAAAAATCTGAAATTTCATGATTTCAGATATTTAAATCTGAAATTTCAGTGTTGTAACTGTAGGAGTCCTGACCCAACTCTGAAGGCAGGAGCGCAGAAGTAAGGGTGGCAATACCACGATCCCCCTACAGTAATCTTGCACCCGCCCCCACCCTCTTGGGTTAAGACCCGCAGTTTAAGAAATGCTAGTCTCTCCTGTGAAATCTGAATAATAGAGGGTAAAAGTACACAAAAGACCAGATTTCACGCTCTGTGATGCGTTTTTCACAGCCATGAATTTGGCAGGGCCCTAGTCATTAAATAAATTGTCCCATAGCCCAACTGCAGACTAGCTAATCTTGTTACAGCCCAAGGGTGACAAGAATTAGCCAGCTTCTCCACAATTCTAACCAGTAGGCAGGAACTGATTTTGCAGAATTCATCTTTATTTACATTTTCAATATTTAAAAAGTATAATTACAACACTTTTTTCCACTTTAAAGTTCATAAGCTAAAAATTCATAATTACTGTACATAAAAAATAAAACTTGAAATAAATTCACTTTAGATTTGGAAGAGAGATACATATCACAATTAAATATTCCTTCCCTGGAAATATTCATTTTACATTCTAAAAAGAGAAGCGTTCAGAGAACAGGAGCGGAATACACCTTTCCATATTAACATAAATGAACCAATTCTGTTGGATGCACAACTAAAAAGTTCACATTTGTGAAGTAACTGGAATATATTTAAGAACTCTACCACAGGATTCAGATTTTAGATACTAGTTTAACCATTTAGAGAGTGTCCTGAACTCATCTTTCCAAGTTGAGGCCTGCTCCACAGATCAGAAAAACTTCCTATTCCTCTAAGAACAAGCAGTTAATACTTATCTGTGCAATAAGAGCAGGTCTGTTTCCTCTCCCCCTCCTTGTCCCAAAACCTTTGTAAATCTTTTTGGACTATTCCCATTTCAACATCCTCAAAGGAATAAACACCTCATTTGCGTACATATTAGGATAGCGTAACCACAGCATTTGGACCTTGGCTCAACTCTTACAGAAATGTTATAATTTGAACATGGTGGAAGGGGGCAGGGAGAGAGAGCTTTTGTGACTTAACACCAGTCCACGCCAGCAGCACTTAACACTACACAGGAATTTTATTACCCAATGTCAGGATGTCAAGAACCTGGGCATGCAGGAACCTACTACAGAGCTAATTAAACTTAAGTATGAGCATAATTGTTACAGAGAAAGAAAATGCACATTCTTTAAAGGGACACTATCATGCCATAATTAAAAAGCCTTGTGTTACTTTTAATTAAAAAATTTAAAATATAGCTTTTCACCATTTACAGTTCACTTTTTGCATTTCATCTTATACAATAAAATTAGACTGATGTTTCATTTTATGGTTCTCATATGTTAACACAATCCTTTTGTACTTGAGTTTCCAACTTCTCTTCCAAAACTGAAGTTTAAAAAAATCAAACATTTATATTCAAGTTGATAGTTTTTAAAGGGTTTTGAAAAACCCTTTAAAAACTATCACTGACTTGCCATGTTGCTTCACACTTCAGTTGAGCAGCTTTTCTCCTTTGTCACCAACTCTTACTTCTCTCTTCACTCCCTCTGCTTCACTAAGTAATTCTCAAAACCATTTTGGGATATAGTTTATATGAGAACTACAGAACAAGACCATAAAAATCTAAATGTGGGGCCTAAACTATTAGGAAAGAAAAACTCAACTTATAAAAACAAATGACCAGTTAGAGTTTTAGAAGACCTAATGAGGACTTGATCCAAGGAGGTTTTTTTTACCTCTTTGTCTGGGACATACAGTTGCAGACACCTCCCACAGTTTCAGCAGTATACTTCAGCAGTATATTTCCAGTTACACAAAATACCAGTTCATAGACACTCCCACAAAAGAAAAAAGGTGAACTCCCCCAACACAACTATATCACAAGACCCACCCACCCTCTATCTATTAGACCCCCATCGCGCCCTAAAAGCTCACAAGAAAATGAGCTTTTGCAGCATGTCTGGATATGATGGTGCACAACTGAAACTGACTTTATACCAAACAATAGGAAGAGTCTGGTCACCATTTCTCCATCACTCTGCATTCTTGGGCGTTCCACAGAACACTGCAGGATCATATTAAGAATTTTAGTTGTAGCTTCACCTAGCAAGAAACTTCTCAATCAAGACTATCACCACCACACGCCTCCACTTGCCAAACTCTACAAGATTCTAGTGCTCCAAGTCTTTACAACCACTGTCAAGTCTACCATATCCGCAGCAACACTACTCAACCTTCTTGGTAATCACAAGGTGCCCAGAGGGCTACAACCACCACCACCAGGTATCTAAGTAAGGAACTCCACGGCAGGTCAAAAAAGTCCATCTAACCTACCCAATTAGATAGCAGATAAATCCCCACAGATTCCCCAACACTCAAAAGCCACCAGAGCAATTTCTCCCTCTCCTTAGTCTTTCACCTGATATGGACCACCAGCACACCACCAATGATGGTATATACAGAGTAGCAGATGGGAATCCGCCGCTAAGGGCAGACAAAACAGTCATACTAAGTTACATACTGAGTGGTACAGAGTAATGCAGTAGAAATAAGAACCACAAACATTTTACAGCAATTCACACTCTTGTCTACAGTTTTAAGTGCCAGATTCCATAAGCATCAGATTTTATCCTGTGAGAGGTAAAAACACTAAACACACAATAAATTCATCCAAAATGTATCAACATGTTAAAAAACACAGAATGGGGAAGGTTTTTATGTGCACCCATACAGCTGCTCTTAAATATTTACATATAAATATTTGTATGTAAATAAGATCACAATTAATCATTTACCTTAAACTGCTCTTAGCAACACCAAGTTAACCTAGGTTTTTTGTTTGTTTTTTTTAAACTCTCAGCTTATAACATGGCTAAGGGCAATACAAACAGCTTTATAGCAGAAAATTCTACTGCTACATTGAAGACAATAGAGAGGTGGGTTAGGACATTACTGAAGGATGGGACCTTTTCTGACCAGCAACTCTCTTAGTGTTGACCTGAAGTTACTAAAGTCATTTTCATTTTCACAAGAGCCTTGCACTCCTAATATATTGAACTGTCTCAGAATATAATTCATCAGTGTTTAGTTATTTCAGGTAACTGCATAAGACACCTGAATGTTTCATTGACTGAAATAAGGACACCGCTAGTCATCATTTGGTCCATAAGGGAAAGGTTTTCACAAGATCTTCGAGCAGCACCAAGTTATTTGATGGACTCTCTCAATGCAAAAACCCACGGAAGGGGTAGCTGAAAGAAGTGCCTGGTTTCTTTGCGCATGCTTATTTTTAGTAATACCCAGTACTTTTGGGTGGATAGGATTCCTCAGTTTTGCGTCAATGTAATGTACACTATAGACAGACTGTGGAACTCTGACAATTTAAAAAAGCTGCAGTAGCTGATGTCTGAATCTTAGACACTAATTACAGAGCCCCAGCTTTCTTTTATTCTATGTAAATATCTGAAACCAACATATTACACACAATAAAATATTGCAAAAAATTAATCTGGTCCCCCAATTGGCTAATATTCTTACTGATTTATGGCACTCCCTCAAAATGTACTGAAAGCAAAAAAAGAGTAACTTATTTAATAGCAGGGTCATTATACATGATTATCTAGATATACCCTTTTTATTCCTGTGTTTTCATATTTTCTACAGACCTATGTACAGTTAAATATGCCATTAATTTACAAACCATGTTAAAACTAGACAAATGTTTCACCTCACGAAACAAAATCTCGCAATGTCTAGTAATATTACAAGTTCCAACAATATCAGAAACTTCCTTTACCTGAATGTAGGCAGTAATTGCATTGGAACTTTGGTTCAGGTATTCAAGGAAATCATTTATTGTAGTATGATTCACCTAAAGATTCTATTGTACAAAGTAATTTCCACTGACTATACAGCTTGAACTAGCAAAGCATGACCACAGGTCACGTAGCCTCTAGGAAAAAAGCCTACAAAGTTATCTTCAGAGCCCTAAGTGGACGATGGCCTAGCTCTCACCCCCTATTGCATTGCACTGCTACGCATTACAGCAGTTGTGTTCATGGGGGACACTGAGGCTGCCACAGTCCAGATCAGAACTTGAGAAACAGGGACAAGGCATTCTCAGAAGGGGCCCTCACTTGTGATTACAACCCTCACAGCTGAGACTGAGCCCAAGTCCTGCTAGTTTAGGAGGGTGCAATACAAGCCTTCTAAGGAAGGAGTTGTGAAACAGACTAGGTTGCAATCACTAGAAAAAAAGGCACCTAAATATGATTAAGCAAGTATCTACTTAGGAAAAAAGGAGAAGGTGGCTGTGTTCCTCTTCCCTGAAGGGATGATTCACATGGTACCAAGATATTGTGGTGGTAGGCACACTAGAAAAGCACAGATCAGAGGGATTGTTATGCCTTTTTATGGCCTCCATCACTGCAGTAACCCAGAACAGCACCCCTATGAGGTATGGAAGAATTATCTCCATTTTACGGATAGGGAACTGAGGCACAAAAATCAAGGCTGAGATTTTCAGACAGGTTTATAGGAGTTACACACTCAGCTCCCATTGAAAGTAACTGAATTTGGCATCTAACTCCCTTAACCTCCTCTGAAAATTTCAGGCTAAGTGATTTGTCCAAGTGCACATGGGAAGTTTACAGCAGAACCAGGAACAGAACCAGAGTCCCAGTCCAGAGTATTAAACCACAAGATCATCCTTCCTTCTGCATTTATGCAATGTTACTCAGATATTAAAAAGGGTGCCTTAAAAATACATTATGTCAGTCTTTCCACTGGCTGTATTTTTCCCTTTTGCACGTTAATATGAAATAACAGTTGTAAAGAAATGAAGCCCGGAGTCTATGAAAGCAGTTGTGATTTAACAGTTGTGTGGGAAGGGTCTCCAGAATGATTTCTGAACCATGAGTTTTCCAGACTAAACATCCAAGTGCAAATTTCCTACTAGCATGAACACACTCACCTCCACTGACATCAGTAGAGTTCTGCTCATACACCATGACTGAATTTGGCCCTTTCAGAGATTCAGGTGCACCATTATCTCCTTTGAGACACATCAACAAAACTATTAAACTGGGAATTTCTACAAGCATCTAGCAAACTGGGAATAGATTTAGCTTTGCACTTACAGAAGAAAAAGGTACGTAAATAATTAATCCAGAAGAAAGCCACAAAATTATCTTGCTTCTAAAAGGCAATCATCTTTCATGAAACGAACACATGGGGACGGAGTATTTTGTATAGTATCCACCACCACTAACGTCAGTCACTAATGTTTGTTTAATGACCCATCAGCAAGAATGCGCCCAGCACTTCTTCTGCCAGAATCTCAGTCCACTATATGATGGGCTCCTCCTCCAAGAGACAAGGCCTGAAGATCATCTTCTTTGCCAAAAATAGTTTTCTATACTCCAAAGCTCATATGGCTTCGCTTTTATCTCACACACACAATTTCTGACATAACTCATTAACAAAACTTCATGTTTTGTCAAAGCACCCTCATTTATGCAAAAAGTGCAAAACAGAAAATTCAATACACATTCTTCACAATTTTACATATTCACTCTTGACTCAAGAACAATTTCTCATAATAATTCATTATTCAAGCCAGGGGCACTACAGGAGGAAAGAAGGGTATAAACGTTAACTTCCACAACTCATCTGAACATACAAGTTAGGCAGAACATACTTAGTGCTACTAGAACTATTGTGGAAGAGAAACATATAAAATATAATTGGGGGCCAAAAAATAAATTTTGTAGACAATCAGAAGGGATGTGATACATCCAAATCCACATTCATGAAACATAAGTCATATGATGGAGTATAATTCTCCCAATTAAAAGAGTAAGAAAGAAAAAACATAATCCATAAGCGTCTCCCAACTGAGCATGGCAACAAGCTAGGTTTACAAAAACCAGTGCAGAGAAGTCACAGGAAAACACCCTTGTTCCAAATACTAATTTTTATTTGGCAAGGTGTTTTCTGTTGTCAGATAAAGAGTAACTACTGAAACAGTTACACAACTTCATTAATCAAAGAATGTGAAATCTCTCCAAGAGGTACTTAATATCAACATGAAGTTTTAAACCTGTGCAACTGAAATTCAAATCTGCACAACTCTCCTCCAGCTGACAAGCCCTGCTAACACCAATTAGGAGCATACACAGTTTCACTTTCTCCAAAAGTTTCATCAATTTCATTTGGAAAGTAATGAGCTATGTAGCATTAAAAATAAAATTAAAACACAAGTTAAAGGTCAAGTTGTTAGCATGGAAAGGAAATACTGGCTACATTTTTACTGCCAAAACAGCAGTCAGTTGACAGGCTCTGAAAACATATGACAGCAAATATTTACGCTGGAGTTTTACACTTGCATTTCACCAGAATCTCTGTACAAGAATTATACTGTACACTCCTTTCCAGTGTCTGATCCAATTGCTTCATGTTTAGAGACCTGTTTGGCTGAGAATGAAAGTCTATACCACTTTTGATACACATGCATCTTCCCCTCTGAAGAACCTATACAATCTACAGCTTTACATTCAAGGGCATGCCAGAAGTTTCTGATAATTCTGGGGAAACTGTTACAGTCTATACCTGCTTATCAGAATCCTATATATCATATCTGTTTAAGTTGTATGTCGTTGGATAGTTTTGCCTGTTATACTGGAAGTGATCTGTCAAGACACTGGCTCGGCCATACTGATAATCTCCATGTTGTGCAAATGCCATGAGTCCATTCTGAGACTTTTCAGGAGTGTTCCAGTGATGTTCCATATTCATAAGGTCTCCAGTTGTAACTGGAAGTAGCTGCTTCTTTGCTTCCTGATTTGCATCATATTTTGTCTGTGGAACAAAGAATTAATTAACTAACTACTTCTCTCAGACAACAGTGAGCAAAGAGCAGACACATGTTCCACACAGAAACCAGTCACATTAGACTGCAGTGGTTCTCCACTTGCGGCCCAGTCAGCACAGAGCTGCGGCCCAGGTGACATCCTCAGGGCCATACAGGTAGTATTGGATGCGGCCCACATAACATGTTGTGGGCCATATATGCGGCCCACAATGGTAAACAGGTTGAGAACCACTGCCTTAGAGGCTGTGCTCACTAATGTTTTAAATCCACAATTACTCCTAATGCAAATCTTCTGCCATCATCATTCCTAGTTAACAAGAGTCCTGATTTTGCTCAAAAGCCTTGAGCCACTAGTGAAACACGAAGTCAATCTAGGTTAGAACAGTGATCACAAGAAATCTTTTGTTACGTTCACCAGAACCCCCAAACAAACAAGTTATTGGCACACATATTTGTGTGCTTGTAGAAGCTGAAAAGGAGCAAGAGCAGCACTGTATACATTTGTAAGAATGAATTTAAGTGGTGGTGAAAGATGCTATAATTTACAACTCTGGAGATAAGTTCACTGATGCCACAAATGTCACAGTAAGGAGCAGCAAAGCAAGTCTCCCCTTATGCACTGCTCCCCACTTCCAACGTCAATGTGTCTCAATCCACCCAAGGTCCAGGGGGAGCTCATTAACCAAGGCCCATTCATTTCTTGGTCTCCCGAGCCTGACAACTTGGCCATTTATGATTTTTGTTTGGGATTTTTTTTGTTACACAATTACCTGTTTTGGTCTGCTTATGGACAACTCATTTTACAAAGGCTATTTACAGTCAGTAAAGAGTAACGGCTGACTGGCGTAGGTTTCACAATAGAGACTTACCTTGTTATACAAAAATACCCCTAAGATTGCAGTTAGCATCCCAAGAACGTTGGTGCTGGTGACTGGATTTCGAAGCATTATAAGGGAAACTGTAATGACCATGATCCTTTTTGTGGCATTTGCAACAGAGTAACTTAATGGGCTGATTAAGTTAAGAATACTGAAGGCGATGACATTCTGGGCAAAGTTACAAAATCCACTGATTATGAGCAGCATTAAAGTCCAGGACCAGTGGGACACTGTACTCTATGGAAAAAACAAAGTAAAAAAATGTTAATCTTCAGTTTCAGAGAAGAAATAGAGAACTTCGTAAGGCGAAAAGGATGCAATTCACAATAGCTTCTCAAACAAGTCACTTGTTACTGGCATTTTGGTAGGGAGGGCTGAGTAAAAAGGCAGTGGTACACCACTATCTCCCCTCTCAAATTAACTGTTTTGTCCATTTCAACAGGCAACCTCACAACCTATGTTTTAGGCTCATCACAAGCTGCTCTTCAGTGCTCTTGCCTCATGGTGCTAGTGCCACATACCAGGCAAGTTTTGTTTTGCCTCGTGACTCTGTAGTGAGCCCTTACCATAACCTCAGTGCCTGCTTTTTCACCACTGTTTAGTGGCACATGGTGGCAATTACAATACTTCTTGCCTTAGATATGGGTAAATCTTTAAAAAGCAGGAGAGATGTCCAAGCAATTACCCTACCTTGAAGCTTGCCAAAGACTTACCAAGTCATTTTCTACTAGAAAGGAAGAAAGATCCACCAAAACCCATGTTGGGATCATGAAGAACACAGCATGACATCCGAGTATGTTTAGCAGCCGAAGATGATGTATTCTGGAATCTCTCAACACCTGATAAAGACATCAGAAATCACCCTTTCTCCAAGTATTGACCATCCTCACTCAAAGGATGGGGAATTGTTTCAGCAAGTACAATTCCAAACATTTGACTCATTGATGTAGTGTTTGATCAAACAACTACAATACTTCTCTTTCACAGAACCTACAACTCACTTTGTACCATGTGATTAAAGATAACTAGCAGCCTACCTGAAGGCAGTGATGTACTGCCTAGTTGACTTGAATGCTGGAAGGGTCAACAGCCAAGTCTTTATTCTATATAAGGGCATTAGTCACATACTAATAAGTGCTAAATATTCTGTTTGGTATTAAGAAGTCTGACTTTTGTTCACAAGTTGATTTACATGTTTTAAATTTGGATTGTAGTTCCACTGCAGGACTTGGAGTAATGGCACTTCAGTCTGGAGAGAGGGGCTGGCTCAGTAAAGATGCCATCCTTCAAATATGTTGTTAGACATGAAGTCCTCTCAATCATTGTTGATGGAAGCTAAAGATTCCATGGCATGGAACAAAGCCAAGGATAAACTCTGGGTCATGGCCAACTTTCTTCACTCAACATAACAGCTAACTTCCAAGGCTTTGTGAACTATTGCTGGACATATAACAGATGCACAAAGCACCATATAAGAATACAAACCCAGTTCTAAACTGGGAAATACATTCCTGCCATCCGAAAGGTGATGCCACATATTTAAGAGTTCCATCCAGCAGAACGAACAACAGAACTATTACCTTTTTGGAGAAGATGTTCTGAAGCGAGAAACAGAGTGTAGCAGCAAGAGCACTGATGAGTCCCCACATATCAAAAGAGAGTTCAGTGACTGTAGCCAGCAGTACACCACTGATTATAGGGATCAGTGATAAATACACCTGGAAGAGGAAGCAGATGACAGCAGCATGCATCTTCTAGGAACTTTCAAGTCAACAACATTCATGCACATTTTTAGAGGGACAACAAGATCCTGGGTTTCCGCTTTCACCTTGTTGCAGCTTGAGAAAATTATACTGTGCCAGATACATGGGAGGAGTCTGGCTCCAGATAGCACAGAATAAGCTCGCTCTTCATATTTGGAAGGATTTCTTTACAATTATAAGGACTAGACGCTTATATCTGTAAAATGAATGCTTACTCTCTGAAATCTTACAGTACTCGCTTGGGAAAGATTTCCACTTGCCCCATGTGAGTGAATTTTTCAATCCCTGTCATTAAATTCAGCATGGATTAGCAATGGAAAGGAAGATGAGGAATCACCAGTAATTTCCTTACCTTTGTAGTCTGTTTTTCTTTCATTATAATTCTTGACAGCAGAACCACCCATATTGGCATTGTTGCCTTTACTGAAAGCAGAAGGGAAGTTTAAATAAGGGTACTAAAGTCAAACTATTCCCAACAGAAAAGCATGAATGGGGAAAGTACACAGAAGTCTGGAAAAGGACATATCCAAACCCTAGTACTGAGGAAGAGTTAATGTCACAACTGAGATTATGAAAATAAAACAAAGATTAAGATCATCAACGAAGGTGCCGCAAGTACTCCTTAACTTTTGTCAAGTGGAAGTTTCACAAAACTGTTAGAAACTCAAAGTGTTATGCCTTTCCTTTAAAACATCATTTGTTTAGAATGTGGCTGAGCCTAACATTGATCATACATTTAGAGGGGTGGGGAGTCCATAGCTCAGGCTGACACAAAGAACCAGATTAAGAGTCTACAGAAAATAGTAAATAGGATGGGTAGCTCAAAAAGGGGAGTGGCAGGAATATAATATCAGGGGGCAGCCGTGTTAGTCTGTATCCACAAAAACAACAAGGAGTCCGGTGGCACCTTAAAGACTAACAGATGTATTTGAGCATAAGCTTTCGTGGGTAAAAACCTCTTTAAGGTGCCACCGGACTCCTTGTTTTTGAGGAATATAATAGGCCACAAGGAGCAAACGTTACTAGTACATGAGCTGGGAAAGACTCTACAGGAACCAGGGCAGGGGTAACTCAGTTTCGAGGGAAGGGAAGGGAAGCAACGAGGCTGAGCCAAGGACAGGTCAGAGAAATGGCACCCCTCCCCACCAAAGGCGCCCCGGCCCGGGCCGGGCCCGGAATAACGCAGGGGGCTCCCTGGGGCCGGCTGAACTAGGCTCTGCGGCGGCTGCACGGAAGGGCTCAGCTCTCCCCGGCGCCCCTCACCTGTGTGCGCGTAGGACACCGGCACCCGCCAGAGCGAGACGTGCGCCGACACGGAGGCGAAGTACTTGCCGAAGGCGAGCGGCAGGATGTAGCGCGGGTAGGCGCGGGGCGGCAGCTGCGCGGGCCCGGCCGGAGGGACGCGCCAGGCGCGCAGCAGCGGCGGCAGGAGGCCGCAGAGCCCCAGGATGTGGAAGAGCGAGACGGTGACTGGCCGCGGGAAGCCACCCAGCAGCAGCTTGTTCACCACGTTCCCGCCCGCGCTCAGCCCGTACCAGGCCAGGCAGAGCGCGGACACCCGGGCGCCCTCCCGCAGCGCCGGTCCGCGCGCCGCGCCCGCCGCCGCGGAGCCGGAGCCGGAGCCGCCGCCCGGAGCCGCCAGCGCGGCCGCCATCGCTACCTACGGGTCCCGACAGACCGCGGCGCAACGTCAGCGCCGCCAGCGCGTCGCTTCCTGGGGGGCCCTCCCCGCCATGCCACAGGGCTCGAGCTCGGGGCTTTGCACGTGGCGTCACTTCCGCTCGCCTGGCTCCGCCTCCGCCTCCGCCTCCGCCCGGGCAGCGAGGAGCCGGAACGGGCCCCAGCAGTCCGGGTTTGCGGAGAGCGTCGCGTCCCGGCGGGGCCGAAGCCCGGGGCTGGGGTGGGCCACAGGCCTCTACGCCCGGTGGGGTCCGTGCCCGGGCGGCGGGGCAGAGCGGCCCGGCCCCGCCAGCGTCGTGGGGCGACGCGAGGCTCGAAGAGGAGGCGCGCGGTGCCCTTGGCGGGAGGCAGCACGAACGCCGAGGTAACGGGCGAGGCCCTGGCCCCGGCCCGGGGGGAGGCCCCGCAGCGCAGGGCTCGCCCCGTCCGAGAGACGAGGAGGGAGGTAATGTCTTGGACGTCCCTCTCCGCCCGAGCGGGTCCCGTGAAAGCCGTTACCTCCCGCTCCTGCCCTCTCTGCGGGCCGGGCTCTGGGTCAGGCCGCTGGACGGAGGCGGGGGAGCTAGGGGGCGGGGCTGCCACACCCCGGGCTTGAAATGCTTTCCGTCAAATACAGGGCTTACAAGGGGGGTTACGGGCTCTCTGCAGCGCCCCCCCACACACCCACACACCCCCACCCAGCGGCGGTTGGTGCTAAGCGCAGGGGAAACCTGGCTTTGATTTCAGCTCCTGAGCGCCTGCCTCGCCTCTCGGCCGGCAGCCTCTCACACGTAGAAGCGCAAGAGCAGCCCAGGCATGCAGCAACTACCCCTGAAACTCCCTGACCGACCTTTTCCTCTCCAATAGTTCAAACACGGCTAGTGCAACTTAAACACAACGCGGTAGTTCTGGAAGGTTCCCCCGAAACCAGCTGTTACGTCACCATGAGCACACACCAGCTGTAAAATAATTAAGGGCGAGGGAGGACGGTGGTACAATGTCAGAAGAGGGAAGCGCCTTAAGAACTAACTGTTGCCAGCTACTCCATAGAATTAACCTAGGTAAAACTTCCACAGACCGAACTTACTCATGACTTGTTACAGGAATATTAAACTCAGAAGCAGTCTACATTAGCATGCGTTTGACGGATTCGTTAGTCAGGGTCAGTGCATTTATAGAGGTTGTCATGGGAGTCTGCTTGCCTGCATTTAATAATGGTGACATAGAGCTTTTTTGCATTATTTTTGTGAATGGCCTAAAAAACAAATACTAATAACCATACACGGGAGATGTACTCTCTACTATCTAATGCATCTCATTAATAAAGATCAGGAAGGCTTGGAAAAGCATTTAGCCAAGAGGCAGATCTCACCCCCACCAATAAAAATTACCAAATCACACTCTTTACTCTGAACTGCCCCATGTCTGCCACCAATCATGCCTATCCTAACACCATTGTAGTAAGGTACACATATGTATATTTTGCCCCTTGACAATGGTCACATAGAGGGGATGCAGAGATTACAGTCTTTGATGTAGTCTACCAGTGCTGTTTCTCTATACTCCCCTCTGACTCCAGGCAGCTGTTAGTTCTAAACACTTGAGAGGGAAGGTGTGTTTTTGATCTGTGTACAGGACCTAGTATATGACTAGGACTCCTAGATACTAGCACATAAAACCAATAGGGTGAGGGGTAGGGAGCACAAAAGGCACCTTTTCCCCTTAAGATAGCATAGTTACAAAATAAAGTACTTCACGTAGGTAAAAGCACATGAACTTGTTTACGTGAAGTAAAAAGGGTACAGAACGATAAAGCTGACTAGTTTTTTTTTTTCAGTTTTGTAATTTTTTTCTCAGGGAATAGATGGACAGGAGTTTTGGGACCTCCTCTGTATCTGAGGTGTTAGCTGTGTGGGACTGAAGGCCTTAGTCCAGGACTCCCAGGGCATCACTTTCTTGGTGACAGAATTTTTCCACTTGCAATCTGTGGTAAACAAATGAGGTATCCCCCTCCTTCAGGCTTCAGCTGCTCACAGAGTGAGGTGAGGGCAGCTCACTGTATACACCACTGTTTCCTTCCCTGCAAATGGAAAAAAATCAAGACCTCATTTCACATCTTGTGATTTCTTGTCAAACTCCTACATTTCCAAATGTGTTTTTTGATGTGACACACCCCCACCTCCCTCTTCCCCTCTCACTAATTTTAAAATTCAGGGGAAAATTGCTAACTGCCCATCCACCTACCCCACATTTAAATGAGCACTGAATTTAGTACTAATGAAAGACATTGCAACCCAGAGTCCTGGAAAATGAACTCCACAAACCACCACAGGAAGCAGTTTCCTCACTTACACAATTCATTCATGAATTGGAGGGGTCATCTGCAGGACAACACAGGTAACTTTCACTATTACTAATTCAGATAATCTGCCTTCCACTTATACTATCAGTAAAGATGCCAACTGGGACACTTGTTTAAAAGTGTGCTAGAATAAGACCAACTAATTTCATAGTTAGCATCGCATGGGTGTTCACTCAAAATTCATGCACACCAGATTTGGACCAGGGAGCGCGAACAGCATAAAGATAGTCAGTCCTCCATGCTAGCCACTCTTGGTCACCAATTTTAACAATAAGTGTTTCAGTAGTGCTTAAAACTTAGATAGGGATAGTTACAGATGTAATTGCTTTGGTACAATGCATAATTATTTTCATGAGGGGCTCCCCTCATAAGTGAAGGGAGAAAGTTTTTTTTAAAAAATTAGATTTGTATTGACAGTGGTAGTCATGGGCAAGATTAACACACCTACTCAGGTGAGATAACATTCCTGAAAAGTTTGAGGTGGTAGCATTAGTAAAACATTGTCTAGCAAGAGTAAGTGTTGTGTCGGGCTTTTTCCCTAAGTGCATTGAACACAAAAGGATAATACTAATAGCCTGCTGGGAACCTCCTCTCTAACACATCGCATAACTTTTACAATGAAGCAACAGATAGCTTGTTAAGGCCACTGTTTCCATACAGTCTTCCTCCTAGGGATGGGAGTTTCTACTCTGTTACCACCAATACTGATAAAACACTTCTTTACGCTTGTTAAAAATCTGCAACCATTTAAGGGAAATTATTGTTGAGTGTTTGAGCAGCATCATGTAAAGTGTTCGCAGTAAACTAAGGCTAACTAAAATATAGAATGCGAGACACATTGAATGGTTCCTGGATAGGTAAATATCAATTGTTTGTACTGCTTATTTCTTCTATGCATCCTTTGAAAAATAAAGGAATTTATATAAAACCATCTCAGCACACCTAATATACAGGCACCCATACTGGAATGGGGCCATATCAGAACCTAGATTCATACATGGGAGCCTTTCAATGCCACAGTGGAAGGAGATGTCTGTTCTACACTTGTTAGATTGTAAGTGTTAGGGCAAGGACAGTGCATTTTGGAAAGCACCTAGGGTACAAGCAACTGGCTAAGAAACAGTCCATGCAAAAATATGAAAATACACAAAGGTAAACATGTACAAGGTAAACTTCATTTGAACTGGTTTACAAAATTAACAAGACCACCTTGTAAACATCTTCAACATTTGCTGGAGCTGATAGAACATCACCGTTTACACTAATAGACCATGCTGAAATATAAATGTCTTTGAACCTATTTCTGACCCTGGATTACTTCCAACTTGGTTGACGACCTAGTTTAGAACCATGAAATCTAGTCACACAAGAGATTTAAAGCACACAGTAATCAGTGGAATGTCTGATCAGTTTGTAGGGCTGTGGACAAGAGCTGGGTCTGATACTTTAGACTCCTCCCCTAAAAAATAGATGAAATTAAGATCATCACAGTGGTTAGTCAGCCTCTGGGCACTGTGGCAAGTTGCTTGCAAATGCCAGTGACAATTTAGAGTATTATATTCCTCTACAGACCCCTGTAGTGCAGCCAGAATTTCAGAAGAAATGGAGTAAACAGGAAATAAAACAGTGGCCAAAATTATGTGGTGGATCAGAGCCCAACCATTCCCTTCTGAGAGTAACCCTAAATTCAAAGGCCCTAAAATGGGCAGGTTAATAACCAAGGTCTTTCAGGGAAAGGGGAAGCGAACAGACTCCCTGGGGTGGGGGGGGGGGGGGGTTAGTGTGTAAGTTTTCTAAATAAATAAATGTCAAGCATCTTCCCCACCCATTCCACCCTTTCCAAGACACAAGGTGATACTACCTTCCCCAGCTCCAAACAGCTTGGGTAGTCTTTATCACTGCAGAAGGGTAAAAAATGGAAGTAAACTGAAAATATACTTGGAAACATTTTTATGGTGGCTGGTTTTTCCAGCTGAGAAGCCTTTCTAATTCTGAAGTCCTGGAGAAAAGGGAACAACTAGGCACTGAGGAGAGATTTTGAAATACCCATATACAGCAGGTTTCAATATTTCACAAGCCAGGCAAATCACAGAAGCATTCAGTCTGAATGGGAAAGATTAGATTTTAAAAGCTTTTCTCATTGTACTCCATGGAACAAGCCAATGCTAACCTGGTGAATAACATCCATTATAGAAAGTAGATTTTGTTTGAAAATTAAGAGCCTGATCCTGCTCTCACTAAAATCAGTGGGACTTTTACTAGGACCTCAGTGGAAGCAGGATTGTTGATGTATCTAATGTTACTGCAGTGGCAGTAATCCAGATTTTTTTTTAAAGCACCAGCAGGCCAAAAGCCCAATACCAGATGCTGTAAAAGTAAATTATTCCAATTGCTAATATATTAACAGGAGCTGCAAGTATTTTGCCTATATTGAATATAAAAATATTACTGAATCAGACTGTGATCAGAGGTGAAAGACATTTTACAATTATTATTACTACATACAAAAGTGGACTGAAGAGAAAGCTGAACAATTAGCTCAACTTGTGAGGTATAGTAAAAGTAACTTGGAGGACTCTCTCCGAACCAAGCGCATTCTCCCTGGATTTAACCATAGTTAAAATTATCCAGTATATATTAGTAAATATTGCCAGCACACTTGGAAGACTAAGAAAAGCTAGACAGTACATCTTACATGACTAACGACCTTTAACTGGTTTAGAAAGTAGACTAACAGGATGCAGTTTTAATCACACTGCTGGCAATATGTACTTAGCTTCAACTTGGCTTTTCTGAACTGACCAAACTTTGAAAGTAACCAGTTTAAATATAAATAATTCACAAACTTTTTTGTGCAAATTTTTTTATTTCCACATTTATATCACAATGTGTCCACTTAAAGGACCAAATAGCAAAGTTGCTCCCTTCTGCATCCCAAGAACACAGAAGTCTAATTACTGTACATTCACTAAGGCTCTTTGTTTTTGCAAATTGCGTTTATGATGGATATCCATAAGGCAAACAATATCTAAAGGAATGGTAACAAGTATATTTCCAGCATATAAACAGGCTTCCTTTTTCCCCTCACAGTACAGTTACAAACTTGTAGCACCCTCATTCCTTTTGGATTCTAGAAAAGGTGAATTTTTCTAGAGGTTTGCAGGAAGGGAAAAGGAGAAAAATGATTTGGCTGGTGGTGGAAGAAAAAATTTTAAAAAAAAACCTAGTTTTTGCAGCATTTCTGAGAGACTGGATTTTAACTGAAACCAGACTAAAGTATGTGGATGCCTATGGAATGTTGAGCTGAAGCCGGATCGCCAACCTGCAGTGCAACACCTGCTGTTTAAAACCCAATCTTTGCACCACATAATTTGAAAAGAACACAATCATGTTCAAAGATCTGATGCAAATAAAAACTAGATTTTTTGCACATTGTCTCAGACATCTCACTGCCAAATAAACTCAAATCAAGTCAAATAAATAGATGCATATTTTGTTAAGGTAATTTCTACAATTTTATCTGTACCTGCCTGTAATAAGATTCCGGCATTCACAAAGTGCTGGAAATCATCTTCACTTCTTGGGGACTAACACTTTTTTATAGCTGGCTTGCTATAGAGTTTTGAACTCAAATTATCAACCTTCGAATGCCTTCCTTTGCAATTTTGTTAGTAAACTGGTAGCAGCATTTCACAAAAGGAGAATTTAAAGGAAAGAGCTGTAAACAACCAGCTCCTTCAGACCCTCTGCTCGTTGGCCCTGTTTGTCCAGGACAGGAGGCTCTCTCCATGTTAAGTGGCATAGTGTCTGCCATTTTTTCTAACTGCTGATGTGAGAGCATTTTAGCAAAACTGTACTCAGTCTAGGCAGACATAAGGCAGGATGTTCAATCTACCATCATCCCCATGTGGATCTAAAGATATGCACTGCGTCCAATTATACCAGTTACCCTGTGTATCATAACAGCCATTCACGCCTGGCCAGTGATGTTCACGTATTCTGTTGAGGTCATCGCTTGTGACCTCTCTTGTGACCCCAGGCAAGTCTGTGGGTTTGCTGTTAGGAGCTAGAACATGAGTCTTTCTAGCTTCTCTTCTAGTGCTTTCCTCCTGCTTTAAATATTCAGACATGAAGTAGTGAGCTCCTGGGGTTTGTACTCCTGATGAAGACAGCAAGCTACTTTGTCTGTTTAAATACGACTGAATTATTTCATTTCTGGATAACTCTTTCCAGTTCGTTTGTTCAAAAGGACTTTGCAGGTTGGGTTTTTGCTCCTGCTTGTCTGTTTCTGTCCTGTGCTGTTCAGCGACTACAGGGATTTCTGCCTGCAAAGAATCTTTTTGTGTTAAAGGTTTTATCTGTCCGGTCATGGGATCAAACGTGAGTTTTCTTTCTTTTAATCTCACAGGTTTCACACCCCCTTCTACGACCTGCCCATCCAAATTGACTGTATGGTCTCTGGGTCTGTACCTTTTCTTCTTCTTACTATCTGAACCTGAAGCAGCATCATCACTGTCCATTTTTGAAGTGTCCGGTGAAAAGCCAACATGTGGTGTCAGAGATTCCCCAGGATGCAAGTTAGTTTTGCAGCTAGGAGATGTGTGCTGAAGTGTCCCTGCTGTGTGCCTGTGCTGGCTTTCAGAAGATGCCTGCTCCTGCCAATGTTGAGATACCTCAGTTCCTGATTGCTGAGAAACCTCCAGTCTTTTTGCTGGCATTGGAGGTGTTGATGGTTGCATCAAGGAAGGGGGTGGTGGTGATGGCACCTGTGCAGTATCTAAGATCTGGGACCTTTGAGATGGACTAGGTATTGAACCCTTTGGTGAGTATGTGATATGCTGTCGAGCAAATGTGTCATGCCTAATATTCCCAGGATTAAATGAGGAACAGCGGGGACTCTTAGGTTGGTGCTGTCCTGTGGTTTCTTCCAATTTATCATGCTGCTGAAGCACTGCAGTCTTTAATAATGAGGAAGTGCTTGAAGGTTTTACAAGTCCTGGAGAACTGGTGTGAGGTTTTACAGCATTTACTGGGATCTTACTGTGTTTGTCATTTTCACTATGTTCTGTCCTGCTGCTTTCAGGCCCTGGATGCAGGTTTACATCTACAGGACTGGGGAAACTTTCAGGGCTCCCCGCAACCCCATTAGTTGGTGGAGGAGAAGAGTTTTGTAATACTTCATGACTACCTTTGGAAACTTTAGAAGGAGGGGGGCCCTGATGCCCATCCCTATGTTCGCCTTTCCTTTTCCGATTTCCCAGTTTTTCTGTTTTCGGGGAGTTTAGCTTTTGGATATCATTCCTGCTTTTCAATTCATTGATGGGCTTTGATCCAGTTACTACAGCGGGTGGCACTTCTGGTTTACAGTTGTGTGCACCACCGTTTGCTGATCCAGGTGGATTTGGTAATCCTCTTGGAACGGATTCATTCTGGGTTACAGGTTCTATTAGTTTTTGCCAATTCCGTAGCAATTTCTTGGCACGTTTGGCAAGTTCCTCATTGGATGTCTTCTTTCTTACATCATTGATGAGTTTCCCTAATCTTGTTTCCTATAAAAAGTGAGAAGAGTTGTTTTACAAAAATTTAATTCCGAACAGATAGCATGCAAGTCAAATTGTAAGATGCATTTTCACTTGTCAGTGCATACCGTTCTGCCAAATATCAAACCAAAAATTCACAAAGAATGTAGGAGCTAAATAAGATATTATGCCATTAGTCTTTTTGGAAGGGATTGATTCAGCTGACCCCATGCTCCACCATTTAGGAAACCTACTGTAAGTTTGATTATTTATCTCTTCTCTTTCTCCACTGGCTGAAGTGCCATGGGAGCCATCTGGGGAGGGTGGTGGGGAAGGAGTCCCTCACTCAATAGGAACCTCTTGCAGGTGACCAAGGAGCATGCTCAAGTTCTGAGGAAAGGTGTGCACAACCCCCAACCAGACAAGGTGTGTGTTCACCACCACGGGCATGTAGAAAGAGGGACAAGAAATCACAGACCTTAGAGCTGATAATCACTCTTGGCTTATTGTCACATCCTACTCCACCCTCCAGAGTCAAAGATAGAATTTTCCCCAAGTGCTGTGGGAATGATTTATGGGGCCAATTTAAATAAAATTCTTGGGGTGCCTAAACATGACTTCCCTCAGTTTGCAAGGGAAATATCTGGGCCCTTCTTTGTTTTGTGGTTATACCCAAAACATTCATTTGGAAACATTAGGCAACTGCCCCAGAAATCAGATTACAGGTAAGGAATATTGGCATATAACATTAGACCAAAGAAAGTGCAGTCTGTGAAGTGAAGCACTAACTCCTTTTGCATGTTAGAGGGGATGGGACATGATAGGTTTGAAACTGATAACAGTGGATACATTTCAACCTGAGCCAATTGGAAATGAATCATGATTATGACTGGCATTGGCAGAGCAGTGCTGTGCTGTCCTAGAAAGTAAAAGATTCCCAATGAGGAATGTAATTGAATCCCTTTTGAATACAAGTCAGTTATGTTTTTCAGAGGCATGACACTGCCAGTTTAAGTGCATTCATCAACAGCAACTGGTGACCTGAAGAAGAGCTCTGCATAGCTCAAAAGTTGGTCTCTTTCACCAACAGAAGTTTGAATTCCAAAGCTTTAAATTTAAATTAAATATTTTAAACATCTAGGTGCAAAAAAATCCTCTTTAGCTTTATGGATTTAAAAGGGTCCAAAGAGGACCAGCTTGTGCAGTTGCTGTCCCACCAGCAGAGGTACTGGAAGTCATAATCTGGTGGTTCTCTCAGTGATCCCTTTTGTATACCAAATCTCACAGAGGGCATATGGCATAAGAGTGAAAAGTGAATTGAACAATGAATTACCCAATGTTTATGAGTCAGCGTTCTTTAGCTATATAGTATTCTCACAGGGGGAACTAACCTCACAGCCAATCAACGATTGGCACTGAATTGGGCATATTTCAAACTAATTTTATGGCTATATAAAGTGATGTTATTCATGGTAGGTTATCAAAGAGAATTGGGGATTGGTCCTGCTTTGAGCAGGGGGTTGGACTAGATCTCCTGAGGTCCCTTCCAACCCTGATATTCTATGATTCTAAGTGACCAGTCATAAGATACAGAAGTGATACTGGCTGAATAAGACAAGGAATTAACCAGTGACAAGTAGGGATTGCTCTGGTCCCTTATGTGAACAGAAATTGGATTGCCCCATACACCAATGTAGTTACTCTTCTACTGGTATATGATTCCACCAAGACAACTCTTTCGGTCATGTACGGAGGTGCCAGAAGAAGGAGTGGGGACGAATTACTATATCTTTGCCTTAAATTTGTAATCTTTTGTTGTTTATCTGTTTTTGTGGAAGAGCTGGAATACATTAAAGGGGATTCAAAAGATATTGTACAGAGGCGATCTGTTTTCATACATAAGCATATGTGGATTTTACATGTAAGGTGACATACCTCAAGTGCCTCTTTGGTTATGGGATATTTCTCCAAGCTGGAGATCACTTCCAGCACTGCCACCATGTTATGGATCTGCAACAAGGAAGAGAAAGCTATTTAAATTTTTGTGCATACATTTTAGTGCTCAAATAATGCCACATTTAAAACATGTTATATTGTATAATTACAAGAAGAACTGAGCCCAAAATGGCCACCACATCTCCTGGCTTAGGGAGCTGCCTGTGTGCAATAAGAGGGAAAAGGATACTCCTCCAGCCTACCACCTGGAAGTTGAAGGAGCTGTTACAATCTTGCTCTTACATAAAACTAAGTTCAACACACACTCTCAGAGCATGTTGCCAGCTGAAGTGCTTGATTTCAAGTGAACACCCATGATAGTACATACCTATTTTCATACATAAAGATGTGACCAGTTTATGCACAAGGTACATTCACCATACGTTAAAATAAGGTGAGAATGGCAAGCATAAAGACAAAACCACCCAGTTTCCACTCCTCCGGGTAAAATCCTGAATGAGTAGACTTGTACTGTGTCCCAAGTGTCAGACCAACAAGGAAAGCAAATTCCAGAGCACAAGACAGAGAATGCACATCAGTGCCCAGAGTTCAAATCTAGGGTCTGTTAGCTAGGATGGCCACACTGGTCAACTGTAAGCATAGTACTATGGGAAAGAACCTAGGATCCAAACCACAGACAGCTTGATAGTAGGGTTGGATAATATTGTGTATATTCAACAGTGGTGGCATAGATTAAATGTTAAATTAAAATATTTAATCTTGTTCAGTCTATTAATGTACTGTACTTTTGAGAATCACTCAAATTGCTCATATGGTGGCATGTAACAAATACTCACATAACAGACTGAACCAGCCCAATATTTTATGGCATTTTTGAAAAAAGTCTGCTGTAAAGCCAGACTGGTGAAAGCTATGTTCTTGATCGACAAATACAGTACCATCATATGCCACAATAGGGGTTAAACCCTGAAATTCATATCTGTCCTTACATAACGAACTCAATAAAAATGAAATTTTACAATACTTTTTCTCCCCCACAAAGCCATAGCTTTAAGGGTTTCATGAAAACATGGGGCTGAACCGGCAGTTGAGCATTACTACCACTGAAGCATTATACAGTGTGTTTAGTGCTGTATGAGACAGGAAGAGAGAAAAATCCCTGCTCCAGTGAGCTTACAACATAAGCAGAGAGAAAAAAACAAATGCAGGAGATGCCCCAGAGGATTGTTCAGTCTGTGCTCAGATAGGTGGCTTACCATGTAAAGGAACCTGCTCCATCATCATCATAGGCATTCTGCCTACACTTTACCACACTGAGAAAACTAGAAGCTGATAAAGAGTTCCAGTTTGAAATCAGTCTCATGCAAAGAGAACAGAACAACACAGCCAATATAAATGGTTTTCATGGAGCCACAGCATGTGTCTAACCTGAACTGTGGGATTAATGATCAGGGCCAGTCTTAAACACAAAAGTCCTGATCCAGAATCAGCCACAGTTCATGCAGTCTGTTGATTCCAGTGGAGTCTAACTAGGCACAAGCTGTGCAAGCAGCCACTTTGGATCCTCCATCCCATTATACCAGTACATCTCATGGGTGGTCCCATCTACCTCTTCATCAATAGGGCTGTGGGGGAAAGGCTGCTGAGAAGTCTGCTTGATGCTAGACGCCCCCAACAGCATCCTTGACTTAACAGAAGAAAGGAACTCTGCCTTATATTCCCTCCCCCTTCCAGAAACACGGGATTCCATAAATTGTAATGCTGGCCCTGTCAATGATAAACATTTCAGAGAAAGCCAGCCAAATCTAAAGTAGCATTACTTTTCCTATAGTCTAGACAAGAAACTCCCAACCCACAGCCCATTGAGCACATGCTGATATGGAGAGCTGTCTGGTCATGTGGTGCTGCCTCTCCTTGTTTCCAACTGAGAAAGTCATAACAGCTGGGAGGAGAGGTAAAATGAAGAGCAAAAGTAGTCAATCTGATTAACTCTTTCCAAGAACACCACTCAAGACAAGTAATAAATAAATACATACTTTCCTATAACTTTTCCTGTGAGGAATTAATCTTGCTGTCATAGGAATATTATGCAGTTAATTGGGAGTTAAACTGGTACCCAAAAAATCTGAACATTAATCTGAACATTATCTACACTATGAAAGAGCTTGGGAACCAGTTTAGACAGACTTTTCTAACAGCAATGGTGAAAACATAATTTCAGAGTTATTTTTAAGTATCACTTCACTGAATGCATTAGTTATACCAGAGATCGATATCTGTGTAAAACAGTAACTTCTCCATTGTACTTCCTGAATGAATTTTCATCAAACAATACTTTGAGAAAAATCTACATAAGTGACTCATTTTCACAGAGGGGTAGATACTGAGCAAAGTCTAAAAACCTCAACAAACCATAGTAAAGAGTTTAAAACCAGAAAGAGAAACAAGAAACACTATGCCCAGTAGGTGTCCTCCAATTGTCACAGCAAGTAACAAATCTCTGCTTTATGAGCTCTAAACTCAGTCTCAAACACTTGGTATTCTCAGCACCAAAAATTCCAAAGCTATGCTACCTTACATATAGGTTAGGAAGGAGTTATTCTATAAATTTATATCACATTAACACACTTGGTGCCATGTTTTCAAATGGGCCTCAATGCAACCTTCATCTGTACATCTGCAGCTTTATGCATACACATCACATGTGCACAAACTTAGCATAAGTGAGATTGAAATGCTCAGGTGACAGTGTTCAAAAACAAATGCACTACAAAACCAATAATATTCTTGAGATACATCAATGATATTTTCATTCTCTGGACAGAAACTTCCTCAGATATCTACCACAACTTCAACAGCCTAAACTGCCCATCCATTTGACTTGCTCTAGAACACACCCACACTAGCATCAACTTCCTGGACACCACGATCAGCTTCAACAATGGAACCTGAGCCACTATGGATGAAGAAGCCCTCTACACCAACATTCCACACAAAGATGGACTACAAGCCATCAGGAACAGTATCCCCGATAATGTCACAGCAAACCTGGTGGCTGAACTTTGTGACTTTGTCCTCACCCATAACTATTTCACATTTGGGGACAATGTATACCTTCAAATCAGCGGCACTGCTATGGGTACCCGCACGGCCCCACAGCATGCCAACATTTTTATGGCTGACTTAGAACAACGCTTCCTCAGCTCTTGTCCCCTAACGTCCCTACTCTACTTGCGCTACACTGATGACCTCTTCATCATCTGGACCCATGGAAAAGAAGCCCTTGAGGAATTCCACCAGGATTTCAACAATTTCCATCCCACCATCAACCTCAGCCTGGTCCAGTCCACACAAGAGATCCACTTCCTGGACACTACGGTGCTAATAAGCGATGGTCACATAAACACCACCCAACACTGGAAACCTACTGACCGCTATGCCTACCTACATGCCTCCAGCTTTCACCCAGATCACACCACACGATCCATTGTCTACAGCCAAGCTCTACGATACAACCGCATTTGCTCCAACCCCTCAGACAGAGACAAACACCTACAAGATCTCTATCAAGCCTTCTTACAACTACAGTACCCACCTGCTGAAGTGAAGAAACAGATTGACAGAGCCAGAAGAGTACCCAGAAGTCACCTACTCCAGGACAGGCCCAACAAAGAAAATAACAGAATGCCACTAGCCATCACCTTCAGCCCCCAACTAAAACCTCTCCAACGCATCATCAAGGATCTACAACCTATCCTGAAGGATGACCCATCACTCTCACAGATCTTGGGAGACAGGCCAGTCCTTTCTTACAGACAGCCCCCCAACCTGAAGCAAATACCACCAGCAACCACACACCACACCACAGACCCACTAACCCAGGAACCTATCCTTGCAACAAAGCTCGTTGCCAACTGAGTCCACATATCTATTCAGGGGACACCATAATAGGGCCTAATCACATCAGAGGCTCGTACACCTGCACATCTACCAATGTGATACATGCCATCATGTGCCAGCAATGCCCCTCTGCCATGTACATTGGCCAAACTGGACAGTCTCTACGCAAAAGAATAAATGGACACAAATCAGACGTCAAGAACAACATTCAAAAACCAGTCCGAGAACACTTCAATCTCTTTGGTCACTCAATTACAGACCTAAAAGTTGCAGTTCTTCAACAAAAAAACTTCAAAAAACAGACTCCAAGGAGAGACTGCTGAATTGGAATTAATTTGCAAACTGGATACAATTAACTTAGGCTTGAATAAAGACTGGGAGTGGATGGGTCATTACACAAAGTAAAACTATTTCCCCATGTTTATCTCCCCCCGCCCCATTCCTCGGACCTTCTTGTCAATTGCTGGAAATGGCCCACCTTGATTATCACTACAAAAGGTTTTTTTTCTCTCCTGCTGGGAATAGCTCACCTTAAGTGATCACTCTCATTACAGTGTGTACGGTAACACCCATTGTTTCATGTTCTCTGTGTATATAAATCTCCCCACTGTATTTTCCACTGAATGCATCCGACGAAGTGAGCTGTAGCTCACAAAAGTTTAGGCTCAAATAAATTGGTTAGTCTCTAAGGTGCCACAAGTACTCCTTTTCTTTTTGCAGATACAGACTAACACGGCTGCTACTCTGAAACCGTACACAAGAAACCCACAGATCGCCACACCTATCTTAACTGATCCAGTAACCATCCCAAACACACCAAGAAATCTGCTACACATAGCCAGGCACTCAGACACCATAGAATATGCTCTGAGGAGAAAGTCTGGGATACACACCTTAAACGACTTCTCTGGTGGAGTGTCCTTGTGTGGCGAAGTAGATCACATCATGGAATGGGCTACCCAAATGCCCAAAGAGAACCTGCTTCAATACAGAAATAAAAAACCCTTTGACCGCACAACCCTAATTGTCACCTATCACCCCACATTGGAACTCATACAGGGTATCAAACAAACGAAGAGGTTACTGACATGTAACTGGCGATTCTTTGAGATGTGTGGTCCCTATTCTGTATTCCACTGAGGGTTTACACATGCGCACCATGCTCCCAGAGTCAGAGAATTTGAAAGTAGTGTCTGTTGGTTTGAACATGTGCCTTAGCTGACCTCATGCTTCTGCTCAAGGTGACAAAGGGCAGGACAGACCTACCACATCTCCAGTTCCTTCTCCACTGTGAATCAGACAGATCCCCATAGTAAAGGGGAAGGAGGGCAGGAAATGGAATACACGTGGACTTTGAGAGTTAATGGCAAGACCCGCCACCTTCAAGGATAGAAGGTAGTCCAGGAGAAGGGGGATCCCCATCGATTCCATCAAAACTCCCTTTTGTTGGACCCAGGAAATGAAGCCTTTCCACTTAGCCTGTAAAAGTGTTTAGTGGATTCTTTCCTGCTGCTGGAGAGAATATTTCTCAGCTGTGCAAGACAGGTCCATCCTGAAGTTGATGCCCATCCAAATACCATGCTCTGAGATGGAGCACCTGTATATTGGGATGTCTGATCTCACGGTTGAACTATGTCAGCAGGTTGGAGAAGGTGAGGATAAGAATTGGTGGATGGTTGACATCTGAAGGAGACTGGGAAACCAGAACTGTCTGGGTCATGACCATCACTCTGTCTCATCAGATTTTATGGAGTACCCAAGGTAGGAGCAGCAGAGGAGGAAAGGCATAGTTGATTTGGTCGGACCCGGAGGGTAGTGGCAGAGACCTCCCTGGAGTAGCGTGTAGTGCATTTGAGGTTTATATGGGAGGCAAAGAGGTGTGTGGTTGGAAACCCCCATCAGGTGAAGATGTTTTGAACTACTGAATTGTGGAGTACCCATTTCTGGTAAATCACAAGACGTCTGCTGAGTGAATCCGTGAGCACATTCTGTGTCCCTGCAAGGTAGGGTGCAGACAGGAGGATCTGGTGAGTGACTCACTAATTCCAGAGATTGACTGCTTCTGTGCATAAAGCAGTCAATCTCGTGCCTCCATTTGTTGAGGAAGAAAACAGCAGTGGTGTTCTCTCATGTCGGACAACATGATGAGAATGGTTATGGGAGAAAGGATTGACATGCTTTCATTACAGCTCAGAGTTCCAGGGTATTGATATGCATCCTGGATTCTCAAGGAGACCATGTTCCCTGTGACATGCAATCATCCACATGCTCATCTATGTGCACTCCCCAGCCTATGAGAGATGCATTGATGATCATCATCTTGTCTGAGGACAATGAAGGAAGGAAACCTCTGTGCATATATGATGTGGGTCTGTCCACCACTGAAGGGTGAACAGTACCCTGGTGAGGACTGTCAGCATGAGGTCCATGATGTGACGTTTTGGCAAGTAAACCATCTGGAGCACATCTGGAGGCAATGAAGGTAGAGTCAAGCAAAGGCAGTCACCTATGTACACTAAGCCATGTGGCCAAGGAAGGATAGGCAAGTCCTGGCTGGTACGTGAACGCTCCTTACTGCTGTCAAGATTTCGGCGTAAGGCTTCATGAGCCACAAAAGTAAGGGGTACGCTGGGTCTCCCAGGATCACTGTGGGCATTTCCACACCCCCACTGGAATCTTCTGGTCTGGAAAGGAAATACCCGCTTGCAGCTTTCTATACAGACCTGAGTTCCTGAAGATGTATGCGTCATGAAGCTTCCCTGACCACCCCGCATTGATATCCATGAAATGACCCCATTGATTCACCTGTGCCTGGAGTACCACAGAGAAAAGACGGTTGCCTTTTCCGTAAGTGGTATTCTTCGAGATGTGTTCCTCATGTCCTTGCCACATGCACTAGTGCCGGAAGTTTTTCCTCGCAGCAGTATCCATAGGGGGACCAGCTCTGGCACCCTCTGGAATGGTGCCCACATGGCACGGTATGATGGCGCCCACCTTCAGTTCTTTCTTGCCAGAAATTCCAACAGTGGGGAAGGAGGGCAGGTTGTGGAATGGACATGAGCAACACATCTCGAAAAACACCAGTTATGGAAAAGGTAACTGTATTTTGTTCTTTGAGTGCTTGTTAATGTCCATTCCATATTAGGTGGTTCCAAAGCAGTACCCTGGAGGTGGGAAGGAGTTCATGGACTTGTAGATTGCAACATAGCTCTGCCGAACGCAGCATCATCTCTGGCCTGTTGAGTGATGGCATAATGAGCTGTAAACGTATGAACAGAGGACCACATTGCGACTCTACAGATGTCCTGGATAGGGATGTGCACCAGAAGACCACCAAAGATGCCTGCGCTCTGACAATCAGCAGCAGCGGAACCCCCACCAGATCGTAACAGGTGCTTTTGCAGGGACTATTCACAGGGAGTTTCGAGAGGGAGTTCTCCAGGTGAAGGAGGAGCAAATATGGGACCCTTGGGGTAAGTGGCTGTCTGTAGTTTGTGATTGGGGGTTACTTGCTGTGTGCTGAGCTTGTGTGTCTGTCTAAAGGACTGTGTGCTGTGGCCAGCAGTTGGAAGCCATGAGCTTGTAAACAAGGTTTGAAATCTAGAAGCCTGTGTTCATTGGCTGAGCCTTAGTCAGGGGGCGGGGCTATCAAGAAGGCCAGGGCTTTATAAAGCAGTGAGCAAGTGACCAGGGACCGCTAACAGGGAGGTGGGAAGGGGGTGAGGTACACTTGCCATTCTTTAAAACCTTTAAACTAAACTATAATCAAAACTTCTTGATTTAAACAAAAACCTTATCATTAACCTAGGTAGCTGTAGGAGAAATGCAGGCAGAAGCCAAGCAGCAGAGTGGAGACTACCCTGTTTATTGTACTCAGTGTAGCATGATTATCTGCCCTGTGGGCGGGTGGCGTGTGTGCATTCAGTGCAAGGAGCTCCTGGCCCTCAGAGACTGTGTATGGGCTTTGGAGGCCAGGGTGGTGGAACTGGAGGAGCTAAGGGAGGCAGAGAGGTATGTTGATGAGGCTTTCTGGGACACTGTAGATTTGTCCCACCTCCGGTCAGACAGCCCGTGTGCTGTTGAGGAGGATGAAAGGCCCAGAGAAGGAGAGCAGTCAACAGGAACCAAGGGAAACCTTCCCATAATTGGGACCCTCCTTCCAGATGATGTTGGGGTATCCTCTCGCACTGAAGTTACCTCTCCGGGGGAGGGAACTCCAGTCATTAGGAAAAGGCAGGTGTTAATGGGAGATTCGATCATTAGAAACATAGTTGGGTTTGTGATGTCCGGGAGAACTGTATGATGACTTGCCTGCTTGGTGCAAAGGTTGCAGATCTCTCGAGGCATCTAGATAAGACTTATGTGTAGTGCTAGGGAGGAGCCAGTGGTCATGGTACATGTAGGTACCAATGACATAGGGAAGGGTAGGAGAGACATCCTGGAGGCCAAATTTAGGCTGCTAGGAAAGAGACTAAAATCCAGGACCTCTATGGTGGCATTCTCGGAAATGCTTCCAGTTCCATGCGCAGGGCCAGGTAGGCAGGCAGAGCTTCAGAGTCTGAATGCGTGGATGAGACGATGGTGTAGAAAGGAGGGGTTTAGATTTATTAGGAACTGGGGAACTTTTGGGATAGGGGGAGCCTATACAAGAAGGATGGGCTCCACCTAAACCAAAGTGGATCCAGGCTGCTGGCACTTCACATTAAAAAGGTTGCAGAGCAGTTTTTAAATTAAGAGATGGGGAAAGCCAATTGCTGCAGAGGCGCATGTGGATCAGACAGACTTCTCTTAGAGGAGAGTCTATTGATAGAGATTCTCTAGGTTTTCGTTAGGAGGTAGGTACGGAAGAGGATAAAGTATGGGCCAGATCAGACGAGAAACATTCACAGAAAGAATCTGACCCATCAGAAAAGGTCAGAAAAATAAGCAGTGACAAGTTTTTAAAGTGCTTGTACACAAATGCTAGAAGTCTAAATAATAAGACAGGTGAACTAGAGTGCCTCGTGTTAGAGGACATTGATATAATAGGCATCACAGAAACCTGGTGGAGTGAGGACAAATCAATGGGACACAATCATTCCGCGGTACAAAATATATCGGAAGGACAGGTCGTGCCGGGGGGGAGAGACCAACACTATATGTGAAAAAAAATGTAGAATCAAACTAAATAAAAATCTTAAATGAATCCACATGTTCCATAGAATCTCTATGGATAGTAATTCCATGCTCTAATAAGAATATAACAGTAGGGATCTATTTTCGACCACCTGACCAGGTCAGTGATAGTGACAATGAAATGCTAAGGGAGAGTAAAGAGGCTATCAAAAAAACCCTAAATAATAGTGGGGGATTTCAGTTATCCCCATACTGACTGGGGTACATGTCACCTCAGGATGAAATGCAGATACAAAACTTCGATAGTTTAAAGGACTCCTTGGAGCAGCTGGTACAGGAACCCACAAGGGGAGAGGCAACTCTTGATTTAGTCCTGAGTGGAGTACAGGATCTGGTCCAAGAGGTAACTATAACAGGACCGCTTAGAAACAGTGACCAACATTTAACATTCCTGTGTGGGAAGAACACCTTAACAGCCCAACACTGTGGCATTTAATTTCAGAAAGGGGAACTATGCAAAAATGAGATGGTTAATTAAACAGAAATTAAAAGGTACAGGGACTAGAGTAAAATCCCTGCAAGCTGCATGGACACTTTTCAAAGACACCGTAATAAAGGCTCAACTTAAACATATACCCCAAATTAAAAAACACAGTAAAAACTAGAAAACAGCCACCGTGGCTTAACAACCATGTAAAAGAAGCAGTGAGAGATAAAAAGGCATCTTTTAAAAAGTGGAAGTCAAATCCTAGTGAGGTAAATAGAAAGGAGCATAAACACTGCCAAATTAAATGTAAAAATGTAATAAGAAAAGCCAAAAAGGAGTCTGAAGAACAGCTAGCCAAAAACTCAAAAGGTAATAGCAAAATTTTTTTTAAGTACATCAGAAGCAGGAAGCCTACTAAACAACCACTGGGGCCCCTGGATGATCAAGATACAAAAGGAGAACTTAAAGACAATAAAGTCATTGCAGAGAAACTAAATTAATTCTTTGATTCAGTCTTCACGGCTGAGGATGTTAGGGAGATTCCCAAACCTGAGCAGTCTTTTGTAGGTGACAAATATGAGAAATTGTCACAGATTGAAGTGTCACTAGAGGAGGTTTTGGAATTAACTGAGAAACTTAACAGTAACAAGTCACCGGGACCAGATGGCATTCACCCAAGACTTCTGAAAGAACTCAAATGTGAAATTGCAGAACTATTAACTATGGTTTGTAATCTGCCCTTTAAATCAGCTACTGTACCCAATGACTGGAAAATAGCTAATGTAACGCCAATATTTAAGAAGGGCTCTAGAGGTGATCCTGGCAATTACAGACCGGTAAGTCTAACATCAGAACCAGGCAAATTAGTTGAAACAATAGTAGAGAATAAAATTGTCAGACACATAGAAGAACAAATTGTTGTACAAAAGTCTACATGGTTTCTGTAAAGGGAGATCATGTCTTACTATCAGAGTTCTTTGAGCAGGTCAAACAAACATGTAGACAAGGGGGAATCCAGTGGACATAGTGTACTTAGATTTCCAGAAAGTCTTGACAAGGTCCCTCACCAAAGGCTCTTACGTAAATCAAGATGTCATGAGATAAGAGGGAAGACCTTTTCATGGATTGAGAACTGGTTAAAAGACATGGAACAAAGGGTAGGAATAAATGGTAAATTTTCAGAATGGAGAGGGGTAACTAGTGGTGTTCCCCAAGGGGTCAGTCCTTTCAACTTATTCATAAATGATCTGGAGAAAGGAGTAAACAGTGAGGTGGCAAAGTTTGCAGACAATACTAAATTGCTCAAGATAGTTAAGACCAAAGCAGACTGAAGAACTTCAAACAGATCTCACAAAACTAAGTGATTGGGCAACAAAATGGCAAATGAAATTTAATGTGAATAAATGTAAAGTAATGCACATTGGAAAAAATAATCCCAACTATACATACAATATGATGGGGGCTAATTTAGCTACAACCAATCAGGAGAAAGATCTTAGTCATTGTGGATAGTTCTCTGAAGACATCCACGCAGTGTGCAACGGCAGTCAAAAAAGCAAATGGGATGTTAGGAATCATTAAAAAAGGGATATAGAATTAGATGGAGACTATCTTATTGACCTTATATAAATCCATAGTATGCCCATATCTTGAATACTGTGTACAGATGTGGTCCCCTCATCTCAAAAAAGATATATATACACTGGCATTAAAAAAGGTTCAGAGAAGGGCAACTAAAATGATTAGGGGTTTGGAACGGGTCCCATATGAGGAGAGATTAAAGAGGCTAGGACTTTTCAGCTTAGAAAAGAGGAGACTAAGGGGGGATATGATAGAGGTGTATATAAAATCATGAGTGGTGTGGAGAAAGTGAATAAGGAAAAGTTATTTATTTGTTCCCATAATATAAGAACTAGGGGTCACCAAATGAAATTAATGGGTAGCAGGTTTAAAACAAATTAAAGGAAGTAGTTCTTCACTCAGCGCACAGTCAACCTGTGGAACTCCTTGCTTGAGGAGGTTGTGAAGGCTAGGACTGTAACAGGGTTTAAAAGAGAACTGGATAAATTCATTAATGGCTATTAGTCAGGATGGGTAAGGAATGGTGTCCCTAGCCTCTGTTTGTCAGAGGGTGGAGCTGGATGGCAGGAGAGAGCTCACTAGATCATTACCTAGTAAGTTCACTCCCTCTGGGGCACCTGGCATGGGCCATTGTCAGTAGACAGGATACTGGGCTGGATGGACCTTTGGTCTGACCCAGTATGGCCATTCTTATGTTCATGAGGTAATCCAATTGGAAATCCTCTGTGAGGACACCAGGTGACCCTTCATCCTATCTGCTGCTAGAGTGAGTGTCGATTCCATTAGGAGCGCTCTTAGACAGATATCGAGATCCTTCTTCCTAGGTTTGAAGGACTTGCAGATATGGCATCTTGTCACATCACTTATATGCCCTAAGAGCACTCCTAATGGCGTTGGCACTCACTCCGGCAACAGATAGGATGAAGGAACCCCTGGAGTTGCCAGCTGCCATACAGCAATCGCCACTTGCTTTTCCACCACGGTGGCAGCTCTCATTTTGGTGTCTTTGCTCTGCATACCATTCCAGGAAGATGGCTTTGCACATCCAAATGTTCTGCAGCCACTGCCTGTCATCCATGCATCACGATGCGATCCCACCATTCAATGCTTGTTTTCCGAGCCCAGTACTGACATTCCATGTGCAACTGCTCTGTCAATGCCAACATCAGTCCTGAATTGTTTCTTTCCACAGCACACAGCAGGGCAGGTATCACAGATTCATTATCAGATTCACAGCTCATGAAATAACATGGCTGATCCTGTAATATGTTCATAACGCTCATCACAAAACTGGACAGCATACTTTCAGGCAGAGATGGCGGGCACACAGTTTACAGGGGCTGCTGAAAAATGGAACAAAATGTAGTTGGAAGCCCATGGAATAATGGAACAGTGAGAACTGCATCCTGGGACGGTGAGCCTGCCCCCATGTTGCACTGCAATCCATTCCCAGAACTACAAGCAGCAGAAGGTGACAAGTTGCACAGTGGGATAACTACCCACGATGCGCTGCTCAACGGTGGGTGGACCTGCTCCACCGACACAAGAAGCGTTGTGTAAACATGCTCAAGCAATGTAGTTACAGTGGATTATGATTGTTGACTTAACTCCATCATGTAGACATAGCCTCAGTGTCATTAATCACTGCTCCAGCTCTTCATCAGGTCCCAGCAGTGCCTCAGCAGATATCGTGTGCATATCTAACCCTACTTTCCAATCAGGTCCGGTTTAACTGTGCAGAATTTTGAGTCTGCAGCTTCAGGCACTTTGGCACCCAATTTCCTGCAGTGCCTGCCCTCAGCTGCAGTTTTGGTGTCTGTGTTTCACTTCAATGGGCTGCTGTTTCTTGATGCTCGGGCACCTGGATTGTTCTCAGTGCCCTGGTGCCCAAGATACAGCAGTTCAGCACCACACAATTTTTTAGGCAACCTTAAGGCTACTTGGTGCATTGGCACCTGCTCTACTATTTCAGCACCAGTTTTCTCAAGGTTCTTATAAAATAAGATTAGTGCACTAGCTATTCCAGGTCCCTGTTGACAGAATAATTCTGGGGAATTTCTAGACATCAGAATACACAAAGCATCTTTAGGCTTTGGAAAACTGGGTATCTTCCCTCCTAATAAGTTTTATCTGAAATGAGTCATGTTGAGTAATTATACTCAATGTGCCCTCCAGACCAACAATCTGAGTGACTGTTTTTTACAATTACTGGTAATCCCCAAACATTACAAGATTTAAGTGACTGTCAAACTGATGGAGAGAGAGGCCATACATCTATTAAAAAGTTAATAGAAGGAGTCTGATAATGCAGGTGTGCACATGAAGCTGGCAGAAAAGAGCATTTTGACAGGGAATATCCAGTAGCAACTCTTTTTAATTAGGAAAAAACCCAAAGAAATAAACAGAGGCCACTTCGGGGATTCCACATACACTCACCTCCAGCATTCTGACAAAATAAAAGAAACCCTATTACAAAAATCTCCTAGAACCACAAAAATATGTAAAAAAGCACTCTTGGATATGAGGCACCAATGCCACCAGCTCTATGCATGCCTTCCATATACTAAAGGCAGCAGAATGTCTCTCTTCTGAAAGCCCCCGTGGCCAGGTGCAACAGATTTTGTTTTTGTTAAGAACCATGAGAAAATTTCTTTCCATACCTTGTGGAACAACAGTTCACTAAAAACAACCACCATCTTGTGGAATCCTTAATAAAACCATATTCACCTAATTCTAAACTATAATACGGAATGTGCAGGCTCTTAATTGTCAGTGTCAGACCTAATGCCAAATTGCACATGGCAAGGAGACCTGCCAAAGATGAGCAGCCTGCTTAGAAGTACCATCTCTACAACAGGAAGTCCATCCTTTGGAGACAATAGCACATTAACACTGCATGACTTCACAATTAGAACATTGATTTCAAAGGAGTATATCAGGCTAACATATCAGAGCATAAACCTTCAAGAATATAAACATTTATACAATAAGATTTCCCCAGAAAATAAATATTGTAAGCAATAGCTAATAAGCACGTGGAGTAAGTACTAACTTTCACTTATGAGAACTCAGATTTCCTTCAAAATTTCACATGTACAATTAATTCACTCTGAAGTCTCACCATTTGCCAAATTTACTTTAAAGCGAATCGTGTTTCTAGAAGTTGTAAAAACTAAATTAAAAATGTAGAAATCAGAAATTCCAGTTTAAGACTGAGAATTAAATTCTTCTTCCTAACAGGAATTAAATTCCAAGGCTTAGTAAGATGTAAACACAGTTGTTAAACCCCTGAACACAGGGCTCCTACTAGAGACACCAAAACCCCACAGCTACCACCATATTTAAATACTTGCTTGCTTGTTAGATGAAATGGTTTTGCTAACTTCAGCCATATACATTGACATGCCATGAGAAACTGTTCTAGTTTGAAAAACAGCAGCCCAGATAACAGTCTGCTGTTCAGAATGTTGTATTATTGTTTACATACCAGATAAAACAATAAAATGAACTGGCAAGGGACTTTAACAATCTGGGTCTCTGTAGAAACTGCAAGAGTATATAGTTGCATAATTCAGCTGCCTCAATAACTTATAGGTGGTTTTATTGCCTATTTCCCTCAGCCTATGACTGCCACTTTCCCTCCCTGCCAAAACTACTCCCATTTACATAGCCAGTTCTTCTAACTCCTCTTCTGCAAAGCTAAAGAACTTCTACTGCTTGTCCTTATCCTGTGTTTTAAAGCTTGATAGCCACGTGAATCGTGCACACAAAAGTTTATTGGAGGAGGCAAACATCTGTGTTGAGCCACTTTCAACAACCCATTCAATGTCATAGTCCATGGACTATGACAGAATGCAAATCCGATCTATTTATTCCACAATATCAGTCTCTAGCAGTTAAACTCATTAATCACACTTCTGAATTTACAAAAAGGAGTACTTGTGGCACCCTAGAGACGAACCAATTTATTTGAGCGTAAGTTTTCGTGAGCTACAGCTCACTTCATCAGATGCATTCGAAAGCTTATGCTCAAATAAATTGGTTTGTCTCTAAGGTGCCACAAGTACTCCTTTTCCTTTTGCGAATACAGACTAACACAGCTGCTACTTTGAAACAGGTTAGGAGGTTAAACGATGCATACAATGAACATGCAGCGTAAACTAGAATGTTACCTATAGCGCATACCAAATAGGTAAGTTAGCAAGTTGGCAACATGATTTTGACATTGAAATCAGTTGCAAGGGCACTAATCTATTAATTCCCCTTTCCACCCACTATCACGAAGTTGTCTAAAGATAGGATATGCATAAGATACTATTCATGTCAGTAAGATGATCATGTACTACACTACTCTTAATTTATGAAGTTTTACTTCTTACAGTTTGGATTTTTGGGGGAAAGGGTGGGGCCTCAATCTTGTGGTGGAGTTCAAATCTTCATCATTATAGAAAGATGCCCTTAAAAAGCCTGAATCAGCAACTCCAACAACAACAGATGGGTTGTAAAACTAAACAGTCAACTCATTACTAGGGCCCTACCAAATTTACAGTCATAGGATTTTTAAAATCATAAATTTCATATACTTAAATCTGAAATAGTGTTATTGTAGGGGTCCTGACCCAAAAGGGTGTTGGGGGGGTGTGGTTCCGCAAGGTTATTGTAGGGGCGGGTCTTAGTATTGCCACCCTTACTTCTGTGCCTCCGCTGGTAGCCGCAGAGCAGCAGCTGCGAACACCACCGCCAACAGCAGTGCAGAAGTAAGGATGGCACGGTATGGTATTGCCACCCTTAGTTCTGTGCTGCTGCTGGCGGGGCGCTGCCTTCAGAGCTGGGCATCTGGCCAGCACACGCTGCTCTCCAGCCACCTAGCTCTGAAGGCAGCACAGAAGTAAAGCATGACCCCCCTTCCATAACCTTGCACCCCCCGCAACCCTCTTTTGGGTCAGGACCTCCTGTTTGAGAAATGCTGGTTTTCTCCATGAAATCTGTATAGTATAGTGTAAAAGTACACAAAAGACCAGATTTCACGGGGGGGGACACGGACAGACACCAGATTTCATGGTCCATGACCAGATTTTCCCGGACATGAATTTGATAGGGTCCTACTTATTACCTTTGAATTGTGAGTTAATTTAAGCACTAAGTTTGAAAGTTATCCATTTGTAGTATCTTCCATGGCTAAGTATTTAATAAGAGGTCAGCGACCTTCCATCCACAGTAGTTTGGTGCACTACATGAAATGCATTCGGGAGCTCAGAGTTTCTAGTGGTGCAGGTGTCCACGGTGCATGACCACAACAAATGACACCTTTGTTGGCTGTGTCAGCAGAGGTTGGAGGAACAAATAGGCACAAAAGCTACTGTACTTATCCCTAGAATTAAACCCTACATGTTAAAGCACATGGAGAAGTTTGTACAGATTGTGCTGCTCTATAGTGAGACATGGTAACATTCCCCAGAGTTGACATATATGGCACTGTAATGGGTTGGCACCTGCCTCTCACAAGCACTTCCTTCCTCTGGCTGATGGTGCCTGCGATCTCTCAGTTCCTCTCAGCAAGGTGGCACCTACCTCTTGCGAGCACCCACCTCCAGCTGATACATGTCTCAGCAGGTATTCAGCGACTCCGTCCTCTGGCTGAGCCACCCATACTATCTCTGTAGCCCTTCGGGCTCAAGTCTTCAAAAGTCTGACCAACAGGGACTCTCTCAGTACACTAGTTGGCCAGCTTACATGTGAAGGTTCCTGCTCTGGGATGGAGAAGCACCCCCAGGGCTTCCTCCCTGGAGGCTCTTCGCCTGCCCTTTAGTCCTCTGACTCAGTCTAGATTAGCCCCCTTCCAAGGGAAGGTGTTAACAGTTCTATGTAGAGTCCCTTCCCTGGGCCTGCCTTAAATGAGTCCTGGCAGCCACACAGAAGCTATTCCCTCACTTCCCTGGTCCCTGCCAGCAACTACCTGCCTTATGCCTTGCAGCCAACCAGCCAGGAGTACCTGTTGCTCCCCCGGTCCCTGCTAGCAGACTGCACTCACTCTGGCCCTGCAGCTCCTTTTATATGAGCCTGCTGGGCCCTCATTGGCTACTCCCTGTGCCTGTCTGATTGGCTGCTTCCTCTGCAACCACTCTAGCCCATTTGTAGGACCTCTGCACTTCTCCTGTCCTGGGATGGGTATGGCAGGACCCTGAGGTGTCCAGTAGGAGGCCTTTGGGCCTAGTCCACCCCACCACAGGCACCTTTCAAGATCAGCATTGAAAATATACTTCCCAAACAAGGATTTTTTTGGCAAGTAGGAACCCCATGAAAAGACACTAAGTTATTTGTAATAAATTAGATCAGATTCAAGCAAAAAAGACTGCATCATCACTGAAGATGCTTTGGAAATTTCATTAAAGACTATGACAGATTAAATGATTGAAGGGTTAACCTTTCCAATATTTACACAAATTTAGATGTCTTCTGAATAGATACCTCTCTAATCACCAAGCACTAGAAACAAGATTGGCCGTGGCAGTGTATTTCTATCTATTCCCAAGCAGAAAAAAGTCTATTCAGTACAGCAATTCTTGTTCTAAATTAGATCTCGTCAAAGTGATACAGTCTGTCTTGGATAATTGCTTGTATGTAATTATAAAAGGCTGTGGACTATGAAAACTGAGCAAGAAACCTTTCAGCTTGCAATTCATCATCTGATACAAATATTTTGTTCCTAGCACAGAGTTCTGAAGGAGAAAAAAGTTCAAACCCATTCTGGTATTTAAAGTTAAGGCAGTAAAGAGTCTACTAGATGGTGACAAAAGTAGCTTTTTTGAAGGGGGCTGAAAGGGATTGCGGAGATAGGAAATTATTTCAAAATTGTAAGCAGGACTCTCTGATCCTCTTGCTATGAATTGACTACTAATCAGCTGTAAAAATGATGAGAATGTAGGCAAGAGACTAAGGCTGTACTGCACATCTTACAGCGGCACAGCTGTGCTGTTACAGCAGTGCCACTGTAAGGTATGCAGCATATCCGCTCTTTGTTGGCAGGAGAGAGCTCTAGTCAAAAAATAAAACCACCCCCAATGAGGGGTGGTAACTTTGTAGGCAGGACAAAGGGCTGTCCGCACCAGCACTTTTTGTCAGTAACACTTTTGTTGGTCAGGGGTGTGGTTTTTTTTTCCCTCATGCCCCTGACCAACAAAAGTTTTACCGACGAAAGTTCCGTGTAGACATTGCCTAAGGCCTGATCTACCCTAGAAAATTAGGTTGTTATAACTACATCACCACTCGGGGGAGTGAAAAATCCACACCCCTGAGCAACGCAGTTAAACCAACCAAACCTCCTGTGTAGACAACACTAGGTCAACAGGAAAATTCACCTGTGGACCTAGCTACCACCTCTCAGGGAGAAGCCCTCCTGCTGGCATAGACAGTGTCTTCACTGAAGAGCTGAAGTTGCACAGCTGCAGCAGTGGGAGCGGGTGGGTGGGTGGGTGGGTGTGTAAACAAGCCCTAATAGTGCAGCAAACTACACTAGTTTTAGTGATAGAATCACAGGACTGGAAGTGACCGAGAGGTCATCTAGTCCAGTCCCTGCACTCAGGGTCAGTATCAGCTAGACCATCCCTGACAGGTGTTTGTTTATTCTAGTGCTTAACCACCCTGACAGGTAGAAAGTTTTTCCTAATGTCCAACCTTAACCTCCCTTGCTGCAATTTAAGCCCATTGCTTCTTGTCCTATCCTCAGAGGCTAGGAACAACAATTTTTCTCCCTCCTTCTTGTAACAATCTTTTATGTGCTTGAAAACTTATGTCCCCTGTCAGTCTTCTCTTTTTCCACACCAAACAAACTCAATTTTTTCAGTTTTCCCTCATAGGTCATGTTTTTTAGATCTTTAATAATTTTTGTTGCTCTTCTCTGGACTTTCTCCAAATTGTCAACATCGTTCCTGAAATGTGGTGCCCAGAACTGGACACAATCCTCCTAATCAGCATGGAGTAGAGCAGAAGAATTACTTCTCGGGTCTTGTTTACAACACTCCTGTGAATACATCCCAGAATCATGTTCACTTTTTTTGCAACAGTGTGTTGACTCTCATTCAGCTTGTGGTCCACTGTGACCCCCAGAACCCTTTACGCAGTACTCCTTCCTAGGCAGTCATTTCCCATTTTGTACGTAACCTATGAAGCGTGCTCACTCTGTTCGACAGCATATGTATAAATAACATCAAAATTCATCAATTAAACCTGAACACAGATGGCTACACATTCTATTAAGTTTACATTCTCAACTCAGTTCAGCTATATCTCATTACTAGTATAGTAACTCCAAGTACTCTAATTCAGAGGTGGGCAAACTACGGGCCGCATCTGCCCCATCAGACCTTTTAATATGATCCTCAAGCTCCCGCCAGGGAGCAGGGTCACGGGCTTGCCCCGTGCCGCGCAGCTCCGAGAAGCACCAGCATGTCCCCACTCCGGCTCCTACATGGAGGGGGAGCTAGGAGGTTCCACATGCTGCCCCCCACCACAAGCGCAAACCCTGTAGCTCCCACTGGCCAGGAATCGCGGCCAATGGGAGCTGCGGGGGCAGCGCCTGCAGACAGAGCAGCACGCAGAGCTGCCTAGAGCCTGCACCCCTGACCTCCTCCCACGTCCCAACCCTGCCTCAGCCCTGTTCTCCCTCCCGCCCTCCGAACCACTCGATCCCAGCCCAGAGCCCCCTCCTGCACCCCAAACCCCTCATTCCCAGCCACATGGCAGAGCCCGCACCCCCAGCCAGAGCCCTGACCATCACCACCACCACCACACACACACACACACACACGCACCCTGCCCCAGCCCGGAGCCCCCTCCTGCACTCCAAACCCCTCAGTCCCAGCCTGGGGCCCCATCCCCGGCCACACACCGACCTTGTCTCCCAGCCCAGAGCCCCCTCCTATACCCTGAACCTCTCATTTCTAACCCCAGCCTGGAACCCACACCTCCATCCCAGAACCCATACCCCAACCCCCTGCCTCAGCCCAGAGCCCCCTTCCATATTCCGAACCCCTCTGTTCCACCTCCAGCCCCCTCCTGCACATGAAGTCCCACCCCAGAGTCCACACATCCAGCTGGAGCCCTCACCCCCTCCCACACCTCAACCCTCAATTTGGTGAGCATTCATGGCCCACCATACTATTTCCATACCCAGATTTGGCCCTCAGACCAAAAAGCTTGCCCACCCGTGATCTAATTAATCCAAATCTCCTTCTGGGAGACCAAAATCCTAGGAAAGACTAGCTTGAAAGGGAGAGTGTCAAATGTATGACTATTGGACTGGATCAGAGTTTTTGGCACATGAATTGTCATCTTTACTGCCAGGACCAGGCAGAGGGATCAGTAGGTAAAACACCATCCAAGCACCAGTTAAACCACCCACAAACTCAGGCTGACTGAACAGCTGCAATTGCACACGGTAAATTTCACATGCTTCTGTTGAATATAATTGGAGTATCTCACAATAAGGAAATGTATTTAAAAGAATAAGAATGACCGCTTGAATTCTGATATATCAAGACTGTAATCCAAACATTATCTGGACATAGTGTTAATTTTTAATCTTTGAGACCTCTATATGAGGTTTATTCTTGGGTAAGTTATTAAATTCACAGGGATGAACAACTCCATTTCACCAACATAATATTTAATTTGGAACACTTTTTTTAATTAAAAGTAAAAGCCCAACTGATCTACAGAAAGACAATTGATTTTAGGTTTCTTGATTTCGATTTGCTATGGTCTCAGTGCTCTTTACAGTAAAAGGAAATTACTTGTCCTGTGTGTGTATTCTATCAGAAGTCTATAGTTAAGTCTCATTATGGGAATCACTACCATGCAATCAGTTTGACTCCCTTCTCCAGCTTCAGCAGTTGATACTCAGCTGACAAGCACTGTTTTCTCTGTTGAGAGCAAAATATCCCAAAGTGACAGCATTCCATTTCATCTGATCAGCAAAGAAATCACTGACAGTTCAGTCATTTTCCGCCACCACTACAACAAAAGCAAAGCTAGACTCTGTTAGCCAGGCTGTGTATGAGAAAGAGTTAGAAAAACCAACTAGAGAGAATAATTTTGGAATCATTTGCTTAACCCTAATGAACCCTAGGGAGTAATCAGAGATTTAAAATTATGCAAGCTTGCATTTAAGAATCTGATGGCTCCTACAGTTCTCTAAAACTCTCTCAGGAATCTAATTCAGTCTTTTTTTTTTTTTTTTTTTTTTGCAATTCACTGTATTTCTATCAAGTGTTGCCCATTTGAGCTATAACTACTGGAGTTATGTCTTTGAACAAGTATCAAAGAGTCCAACTAATGTCACCTAGATTAGGGATGTAAATATTGCTTTAAAAAGTACTTGTTTCAACTATTAAAATTATATCAGTTAATCGTTTAATCATTAACAAGTTCACAGGGGGGGGCCCCCCCCCGCGGGCGGACGACAACACCCTGCTGTCTCTCCTCTGAGGTGGAGCAGAGCATGCTGGGGATTGTTTGTATGCGCATGGCTGTGCGCCTTGCTCTGATCCCACCACTCACTCTCCTAGTTACTAGATGCTGCCTAATGCAGCTAGTTTAGCAGATTGCTGCCAGGAAAGATCCAACTGTTCTGGTAGATCCAGTGATTCACGGGCAGATCCGCTGCTGCAGCCAGCAGCCGGGGGGGGGGGGGGGGGGCGGGAGAGAGAGAAGAGGAGGAGCGGGTTTGCCGAGCTGCCCCCAGCAGGGGCCTCTCTGCCAGGCACAGGCTGCTCCAGCAGTGCCCCAAGCTGTGAGAGCATGACAAACTCCAGCACCCCCCAGGTATTATTACAGCGTTTTTAATGCGCACATTAGGTATTACATCGTGAAATGATTTTACCAATGTTTTAAACATTAAACTGTAATATATGAATAGTAAGACTAATACTTATCGGTTAACCATTTAATATTTTACATCCCTAATCTAGATGATGTAGAGTTCTTATTTCTGTCCACAATATCCAATGGTGCAAAATGTGCAAGCAGTCACACAGAGAGCTAACTTGTCCAAGTACACACTTGGCTATTCCAGACTGTCCCTTTTCTCTACTACTCAAGTTCATCCCTCACTAGAGCCACACAATGAAAATCTGGTTATTCTGACAGAGCTAGTTATCCATTAGATCTGTCTGCTTTTTGGATATTCTATTTTCAAATTAGTTCCTTAAAAAGAGCAAGACGAGGAATAGTTAAATCTTAAGAGACTGGATGATCAAGTGGGGCTACACTACTGGCTTCAATACATATGACTGGGCAGATAACCTCAAAATATGAAGCATCTCCTGCAATGCCAGCTGTCTGAGTGTGAATGCTGTTCCAGTGACCTGGCAGAGTGCAATGATCACAGGCAATCACATGTGCACAAATGTAGCAGGAAGCAGTATGACGACATGACAAGAACTACAGAAGTTTTGTAATCTCTATGAAAGAGGCATCAAAGTAGCAGGAAAGAAGTTTATGCATACTACTGCTGACACCCTAGCACAGCGTTCTTCATTGCAAGGCCCCTGAGCCAGTGGCGGCGCCCATCTACCTAAAGGGCCATGCAGCAGGGACCTGGAGAGGAGAGAGGTGGGGGGTGGGAGGGAACTGGGGAGGGGAGCAAGTTGGGGCTTGCAGGGCTGCTGTGGGCCTCTCCCCCGGCCCTGGAGCTCCCTGCTGCCAGCAGGGAAAGAGAGGGCCCCTTCCCCCAGAGCCCCGTGCTGCCTGCTGGCAGGGTGAGAGAGAAAGGACCCCTTCCCCAGAGCTAGCTGCTGCCAACAGGGAGAGGGTTGGGGTGAGTCCTCTGGCTGCAGCCAGGGGCAGCCTGCCTACACCCCAAACTCCTAATCCCCAGCCCCACCCCAGAACCCTCACCCCCCCATCCCAACCCTCTGCCCCAGTAATGAGACCACCCTGAACCCCTCACCCCACCATCTGCCCTACCCTGGGCCACCTTCCACACTCTGAATCCTCTCTGCCCCATCCCACGTGGCTCTCACATTGAAGGATTTTTGCCAAAGTGGCCCCCACTTCAAAAATAGTGAAGAGCACTGCCCTAGCATCTCAAAGAATGATCAGGCCTGTTACCCTTGCTCCTCAGAAACAACTACCCTCTTGTCTGGAGGGAGGGAAGAGATATTTGTTTATAAGTGAGACATGAAAGAGATAAGGTGGGTGAGGTAATATCTTCTATTGGACCAACTTCTGTTGGTGAGAGCATGCCCAAGCACTGAATGACTCCTCCAATACAGATTTGCAATATATGGATCCATCACAAGTCTGACTCTCCTACAGAATCAAAATGTTTGCATGTGAGTATAAATAGTTTGACATTAAAAAAAACCACTCTGGAAACCATGTGCAAGTGCCCTCAACTGGTATTTTGTGGCAATGCAATAAACTGAATGTGACTAATCGATAGTCAACTGGAAACAAAAATAATTTTAAGATAAGAAGTTCTCAGATCTTCAGCATGCCAACTAAGACAGGATACTGAGTAATGGCAATGATAAACAATAGGATTCTGTATCATAAGCCTCAGTGTGTAGCAGGGCAATTTTCAAACTGCCCCATAACATTAAAAACAGGTATCAATAAAGTGTCTACATACGAATGACAGTACTTAGGTATTGCATGGTTAAGAGATTTAACAGTAGTAAGATACTGACTCTCACTGCGAAGTCCCTGGTTTGATTTACTGGTACTAATAGCATCTAATAGCAGTTCAGTGACCTATTGTGCAATAAGTTGGTGATCTCTTAATACAGTTGGTGATGGGCTTGTCTCACTTATGTCCCTCATTCCACTAATGAGCATCAGACAAAGAAAGAGAATGGAAAGTTCCTCTGTTAAATCTAGTGCATTAGAGTAAGAGAGGGGGGTCACTGCTGGAGCATTTGTGGGAAAATGTGTCTCTCAAGGATGGTCCAGTAGTAAGAACACTAGCTTAGGACTTCCAGCAGACTTCCTGTGTGACCCTGGGCAAGTCACTTAGCCTCAGTGCCTCATTTGTAAAATGGGGATAACAGTCCTGCCTCACTGGGGTGTTTTGAGAGGATAAATACATTAAAGATTATGAGACACTCCAATACTATGGTGATGGAGCCATATACAAGTACCTAAAATAGATAAACTAGAAATTTAAAAAGGAAGTAAAACAGGTGGGCTACAGAACTTCAGAATAAAAGTGGCAAGCAGTGAGAAACAGAGCCTTGGAGGCAAGGACAAGACTTTGGATTTAACAGTACTCAGTTACACCTCATCGGTGAGGAAATGGAGATTGAACAACAAGGCCAAGAACAAACCTTAAGTCCACATTATCTTATTGCATACCCATGTTGGTGAATCTGGCCACTTTCTGTAGCAGGTTCTCTTGACACATACTGACTGAATGACAGTCATGTTCAGTAGGGGACAACTACAAAATTATAGGGTCAAGATATACACCAGAGTTCTAAAAAAAAAATGAATTCCACTGCTCTTAATGGGTATATCAAATATATTCCTTCCCAGATATCAATGTTCTTTTAACATTAATCAGAGCATTTATCCTGAAATCTGCCAAAACAACTAAATGTAAGAAAGATCTTCAGAGTTATGGGCATAATTTGGGAGGCAAAGGGAAATAGACCATTGTATACAGCCACTCCGACTTGCTCCACTCCCCTAACCTCAGGTAACCTTCACTCGGCCAAGCTTCTCCCTCAACATCTCCTGACCATGCTGCAGGTACAATCCCTCTCTCCGCTCACCGACCCTCTGCTTGAGCCAGTTGCTGCCTGCCCTGCAGCACAAGGAGCCAAGTCAGAGTGGGAGATGGAACTACAGTGGGAGAATCATAGGACTGGAAGGGACCTGGAGAGGTCTTCTAATCCAGATCCTGCACTCAAGGCAGAGCTAAGTATGTTACAGAGTTAGACCATCCCTGACAGAAGACAGCTTGCACTCTATAGCTTGTATTCTAGCTACAGATTTGCTAAAGTCTTTCTCCCTGCCCCCCACCTTTTTGAGAAGTTACTTTTATCCTCACTGAAGTATGGGTTGTTTCTTCCTCAGCATCCCACCTACTCAAGTACTTTGTTTTCTCAAAATAGTGCCTCATTATTTTAAACTGTTCCATCTGGTTTGGGTTATTTCTCCTTCCCCTACAAGCAAGCACAATTATTCCATGGATAGCCAGCTATTGTCAAGGCCATTCAGTAGCATGGCCATTAACAGGTTCTTGAGAACAAAATGAGCTCTCCCCTCAACCTCTTTGCCAAGAAAAGTATCATTTCTTGGAGGGTTGTAAACCCAACCCTTCCCCTCAGCAGTGTACAGCCACCAAAGTGGTTTATTTTATTTACCAGCAAGTTTCACTACAGCAAAGCTGTCATGCAATACAGTTACAACAGGACAGAGTGCCATAAAGGAGCTCTATATACTGATCTGCATTATGTAAAATAATAAAAAAAATACCTTTCAAAGTTGGGGCTTGGTGTGCACTAAGTTAAAAAAAATCAATTATTTCAAATCAGATTACCTGTTCAGTGTAATCTAATGCCAAACATGAAGTGACAATTCCCACTTTGGAAAGTCCCTGATGTCATAAAATATCAAGAGACTAACACCACCACGTGGCTCTTATATAGCACTTTTCATTATTTTTACAAAGGAGGTCAATATCATCCCCATTTCAAGATGGGGAAACTGAGGTACAGGGAGGTTAAGTGACTTGCCCAAATTCACTCATTAAGACCAGTGGCAGAGTTTGGAACAGATCCCAAGTCTCCTGAAAGCTGCTTTGTCTGTGGACTAAATATTATGCCAATTAAAAAAACAATTATGTCAGAATTTAAAAGACTGAATGTCTTCCACTAGCATTAAGGTGAGAATAGCCTATTTACATGAAGTATGCAGGGATAGCCATACAAAGTATTTTTTTAAATTAATTTTCTACCCACCTCAATTTCATTTGAAAGAACAAAAAACCCATTTTCTTTTCCACTATCCTCCTCACAAGAGAGAGAGAGTCAAACTGCATTTTCCCTAAGCAAGGGTATTGGGACAAGATATGAATATTACGGGGAGATCTAGCACAGTGACTACAAAGAAAGCCAAATGTGACAAAACCCTTAACATCCAATATATTTTTACATAAACATGTTCCCACCTGACTGGAATTACCCCACAGAATCTTATATTCCCACAATGCCATGCACCTCTCTGCTATGCACCTTGTACAAGATCTCTGGTCAAGCAACTGCTCAGTTATGGAGATTATTTATGGCGGTTGGAGCTGCATGTCGAGTTTGTTCACTGTAGGCAGTTAAATTAACATGATGTTGTGTGTTACCTACCGCAAATGACACAAAAATAAACAATGTTGAGAGTGAGATCAGGAGGACTTAAGATACAATAAAATAGGCCACCACTTTAGTAGTAATATTAAAATTTCTCCATTTTACACCTTGCATTCATTAATGGAATGAAATTAGCCCTACAATATAACCATGATGTTCTGCAAGTTTTAATTCTAGATGGATTTCATAATATGCTAAAAGAGTTCCACAAAGGCATTAGCCACAACATATACAGGCAAAAGATTTTACTCACAAGCACCTTCAACGCTACAAAACCTAAAACAAAATACACCAAATGGAACTGAACTTATTGCTGGAAACTATGCAAATAGATTTATACCCCTACTACAGTCCTGGAACAAACCCCTTGTAAATGGAATATAAATAAAGAGAAGAATACAAATCTGCTAGATAGGACATATGTACAACTTACCGGAAGAATAGTGATTCTAAAGGAATACGGTATTTTGTTTTGCAGTTATTTCATAAGAATATGTGAGATACATGCAAAGTGACACCATTTAATCCTGTTTGGTGAAAGTGGCAAAAAAAGTGTGCAGAATCAGAAACACTCAGAGCTGAAACTTTACATTCCTAAACTGTTTTCTGGGTTCAGATATTCAAGTGTCAGATGTGATAATCATACTTCCCAAAAGAATTCATAGCTTAACTTTTTCTTGCTAAACTTTTGTTTCAGTTCACGAAGGCCACTGCTGTGGACTAGACCTTCAATACTAACTCAGTGAGAAGAACCAGCTGGAACAAACTGGTCTTCAACCACTACCTTCTTCAAAGAACAAAATATAAACGCATCAAGTTTTGCATCCACTGGCTCTTCAGTGGAAAATTCTATCACCAGCTGTTTTGTACATGTTAAAATTGAATAATCTGAGACTAAAACCAGTCAAGCAACTCCTCCAGTTTTAAGCACGCATTACTCTCCTATCACAAACATGCCACAGAAACTGATGAAAAACTGTGGCATTAAATAGATTGTACCTCAAATGAGCAATTTTCTAATACAATAAAGGTGTAAGTACACCAGGTTCACTTTAAGTACAATTATGTTTCTTTATTCAATAAGGGTTTTAGTATTTGTATTGTATAGTGCCTATAGATGCTAATTGAGGTTCAGGGCCCTACTGCACCAGATGCTATGCAGACAGAGTAAGAAGACACTCTCTATCCCAAAGAGTTCATCATGTCATAACAGACAAAAAAAAGGTGGATGAAAAGCAAATGGGGGAGGGGGAGAAAGGAGAAGAGAAGGAGAATGACATGACAAGAAAGGGTAACAGGAAAGTGAGTTATAGCACACAAAAAATGAGGCTTCCACTTATCACCTTACTACAATATGCTTAAGCGCCCCATCATTTTCAAATCTGATATTGCTGAATAACTATGCCCTCAAGAAAATGCTTCTGAATTAATGTTAACATTGACAAATAGATAGTATATATAGATATTACATAAAAAATACATTAAAAGAATGGTAAGGTTGCAAAGTAAAGCATTCTTAAGTTTGAAAATGCCAGGATTAAGATTGCCCAGGCATCCTCAACTCAGCCCCCTCACATTAATATAGTCTTTAATCACATGATCACACACTATTTTTCTACAAAATATGCCAGTAAGTCTTTGAAGTATCCACTAAGATGCATAAGCCTTGCAAAATCATGCAACCTGTCCTCTACAGTTCACTCACTGAGGTCTCCATCATCTGACATTTAGCAAATCTTAAACAATTTAAATGCAGATTTGGGGACAGTTTTAGGAAGGTGTGGTTTGTGTAGCAGGGATTCAGCAATATCTTCCCCTCGATGACCACTACAGACCCCATTGCTGAAAATAGTTTCCAGCTCCTGAGGATGTCCTGGTAAAAGACAGGCAGCGCAGAGATGTATCGGGGAAGACCTCTTGGATGGAGCTGACAAGAGCTGCTGGTCATATCATGGCCCTTGGACATGGTGGAGGAAGGCATGTACTGGCATACTCTATGCCAGACTATGAACACTATATGAGTCTCTGCAAGGCCTGAAGGTGGAACATAAGTACCTGGCTGTGAATCTTTATTGTTTACCAAGTTTGTGTTACTGCAGTTTTTTCCACTTGTTTTTCCAATATTGGCTCTTTCTATAAATGAGCGGAATAGATTTTTATGATCTTGATAAGTGTTCAGTCCCTTATATCATGACTTTCATACAAATGATACTAAGCATTTTACTTTCCAGTTCCCCTGCTTCCTCTGTAAGAATCTGTTTTACACAAAAATCCTCTTCACTATTTTTTCTTTTTATATAGTAGTTTAAGTGTTTTATTCCAGACAGTCTGCATCAAGTTGTTTTTGTTCTAGTGACCCCTCTGGTGATACAAAAAGAAAAGGAGGACTTGTGGCACCTTAGAGACTAAGCAATTTATTTGAGCATAAGCTTTCGTGAGCTACAGCTCACTTAATCACGAAAGCTTATGCTCAAATAAATTGCTTAGTCTCTAAGGTGCCACAAGTACTCCTTTTCTTTTTGCGAATACAGACTAACACGGCTGCTGCTCTGAAATCTGGTGATACAGTGACTATAATGTTTCAGGGTACTTTGATAGCAATTTCCTTCTGTATGCCTCCCTTGTCTTGAGATTCTCAAGAGCAGCCAGGATGCTGATTTCTCACGATGGGTCCTTGTTATGGAGAGTGCTGTTAATTTATTCATTGCTGAATTTTGTTGTTAACCATCTTGCAGAATGGGTGAGAGATGGGCAGTTTAGATTAGGGAATCATTTAAAAACAAAGGGAAACAAATCTCCATGGGGCACTGCAGAGAGCATCAGTGGACATCTTGCCTCCATTGCAAAGTCAACTCAATTTGACACACACACACACACTAAACAACTGTGATGGTGCTTTTAATTTAAGTTGGTTGGCCCATCAGCGAGCAGAGGCTAAAGCTAGAACTGTCAGCTGCTAACATGAGCATTCTGATCGTGGATACAGGCTAGCTCCATTTGACTGATACTAGTTCATTATTTGTATTGCCATCGTGCCTAGAAGCCCTAGTGATAGACCAGGACTTCCCTGTCCTAGGTAAGTTACAAACATTACAAAAAGACAGGCCCTGCCCCAAAGAACTTACAACCTCCAATGCCTTTGCAGAATTCCTCCCATATGCCCAGAACAGACATGTTCTCCCACAATTCACTGGAAAAGAATTAATTGTTTTAGTGCCAGACATGAGTGAGTGCAGCACCAGTGTGGACACAGCATCTTGAGTGCTATTAGCAGTGTGGGCACTCTCACTCAAGCTAGGCTCACTCAAGAAAAACAAGCGTAGAACATTTGAGTTAATTCAGTAGTGAAGACATACCTTGAATAAGTTACCTCCCCTCCGCACTGAACACCAAGGGGGGGGGGTGGTTAAACGCAAGTGATACCATCACTTGGGGCTGGGGAAAGCAGATGTTGAAGGGGCAGTTGAACCACACCATTGCTTTGGCCTCCAACATACATCTGACTTTTTTTGACAGCACCCAGACTTCCTTCAGCAGCCTCAGCCCCAACCCTAACCTGACTGAAGGATGGCTACTAACCCCAGCCCTGTGAGATGATGTCCTGCCACAAGCGACACGGTCTCTGCACCAATGGACCACCATAAGGCCTCAGTGGGAAAATGGAGGAAGTTCTGTTTTTCCTACCAAAGAACCATAAACATGTACAAGATAGCTGATACCACTGTGCCATTTTTCCAGTCTGAGCTTCATCCAATATGGCCTCAGAAAATGTACTGTATTGGTATATTGGGGGGGGGGGAGGAGAGATAGCTCAGTGGTTTGAGCATTGGCCTGCTAAACCCAGGGTTGTGAGTTCAATCCTTGAGGGGGCCATTTAGTGATCTGGGGCAAAAATTGGGGATTGGTCCTGCTTTGAGCAGGGGGTTGGACTAGATGACCTCCTGAGGTCCCTTCCAACCCTGAGATTCTATGAGCCATAATATGTTTAAGACTATCAAGGAGGATGTTTCTGGATAGTACTAGCTCATATTAGTTACAACCTGGTACCTATGCAAGTATTACTGTACCAGCTACAGGCACCTTTTGGAAACAGTGGAAGCAAGACAACAGAGCTGCAAAAATTCAGAAAGCTATTCTGAACAGAAATGAACAACACTACTGTGGGGCTGAATCCAGCTGACCCACTACACCCTTTCACAGGCATGAAGCCAGTCAACCCACTATGCTAACATTCTCACTTGACCCACGTGACTTAACAGAAAGCACCTCCAATTAGCTTAGTCCAGCTATTAAAGATATTAAAGTATCAAATGCAATCCTCCCCACTTAAAGTGGCTTTGAAAATTAAATGGTTTCAGATGAGACCAACTACAGTGGAACACATATCAGTGCACCAAATCCTCCTCTGCAACCCAGATTTTGATGTGCTGATTCAAACTCTAAAAAGACTACCTTATTATTCCTTCTACTCTGCAGCCCCTCCATAAGCATGCAGTGAGGCAGGTAACAAGAGAGACAAGGCAGGTGACAGGTAAAATCTTGTCAGCTGCTTTTGCATTCAAAGTATAATTTAGAATTTCAAGTTATTTGAAACAGAAAACTAAAGTACAAATTGTAAGTTTAATTCTTTACCATAAGAAGTAAAATACACACTAGCTTTTATATATTCAGGCAGCATCCTTGAACTAAATAAACTTATTAGTTCCTTAAAGGAAAGGATAAAGTCAAAGCAAAGGTCAAGTCTGTTTTACCTTCATCCACACCTGAGACACTTTCCTGCACCTAAAAAAGTCACTAAGAAGGGAAGCGAGGGGGCACTGTCCTCTTTCCCTTCTATTGCTTAGAAAATTAAGGGAGAAAACAATTCTCCCATTATGCTTTTACTACATTTTTTTTAAAAAGTAAAAAGTGAATTTAGGGTGATCTGATGTCCCAATTTTATAGGGACAGTCCCGATATTTGGGGCTTTTTCTTATATAGGCACCTATTACCCCCCACCACTCTCATCCCAATTTTTCACATTTGCTATCTGGTCACCCTAAGTGAATTTCATATTGGTGAGATGCTATAAACCCTGAGCCATGGAAGCTTAGCTGCACAACTCAAAAACCAACTGGAGGGAACTCCCCAGGCCAATACAGGTAGCCTTAATCTTTTACTAATAATTCGGGTCCGTTCTGGGAGTCTAAGCAGTGATGCCAACTATCATATGATCTCCATGGCATCTTGACTTACAACCAAGTCATTTCACATAGTAAGTATTTTATGGGTGTTTACTCACCATCAATCCAGATCAGATTTGAACTAACGACAGAGATGGTAGCGGCAACAACACTTAATCCTCCAAGTCAAACTCCCTGTTTTACTAATTCATTTCTAGTGTTTAAACTCAGGGAGGGAATGTTATGAATTTACTCATTTTAGCACTAGGAATCCATCATTTCTCTGTGGTCTCATAAGAGGCCAGCAAAGGGAAATAGTTTAAAAGATAGGCCTTGTGTACACTAGCAAGTTTCTGCGCAGTAACGCAGCTTTCTGCGGTGTACACTGTAAAAGAACCATGCCGACAAGAGCCATACAGCTTTCTGCGTTGGGGCTACAGCGCCGTGGTGCCAGTGTAGACACCCTGGTCGATTACAGCGCTGCAACCAGCCTCTGGGAGGTGTCCCACAATGCCTGTTCTTGCCTCTCCCGTCATCGGTTTGAACTCTACTGCTCTGCCCTCAGGTGACCAACCGTGAGCCCCACCCCTTAAATTCCTTGGGAATTTTGGGAGTCCCCTTCATGTTTGCTCGGTGATGTGTGCTGTGGTCTCAGCACATATTTCCAGGTGACCATGCCTGCTCCATGCACCAGAAGATCTCCCGCTTGCAGAATGCCGAGCTGCTGGGCTTATCAGCATTTGAGGAGAGGAGGCTGTCCAGTCCCAGCTACGCTCCAGTCGTAGGAATGATGATACCTAGGGACAGATTTCACAATGCATGAGAGAAAGGGGTCATGACCGGGACACACTACAGCGTAGGGTCAAAGTGAAGGAGCTGCAGAACGCCTACGACAGGCACGGGAGGCAAAACACCGCTCCAGTGCTGTGCCCACGAGCTGCTGGATCTACAAAGAACTAGATGCGATACTCGGTGGCAACCCCACATCCACTGCAAAGGCCACTGTGGATACTTCGGTGGCTCGTGTGCCAGTCAAGAATGGACTGAGCCAGGAGGAGGAAATCTTGTACAAGGACGTGGAGGGGGACCCAGAGACAGAGGATGACTCAGAGGTCAAAGATCATGCAGACAGGAGCTCTTCTTTACCCTGGAGGAGGCTAGCCAGTCACAGCTGTCGGAGCTTGGCGAAACACAGGATATGACCTTGGGAGCCCAGCCTCCGTCTTTGTTATCACCATCTCAACAGCTGCGCAGAATTAGAAAGCGGCCACAAAGAACTAAAGAGACTCTCTGCAAATGTCATAATGCACTCTGCTGCTGAAAAACAAGAACTGAAGGAGTGGAAGGACAGCGAGAAGATGGACCGAAAGGAGAACGTGGTATGCCAGAATGAAGCCACGGAGCAGCTCTTAAACGTTATGGAGTGCCAAGCGGACATGCTCCAGGCACTACTAGCACTGCAAACCAAGCAGCTCCGCGCCCGCCCTCCTCTGCGGCCGCTGTCGCAAAACTCTTTCCCATGCACCCCACACATGTACCCCCCATACACCAGCCTGTGTTAATGTCCGTGAAACACCCAATGTGATCCGCAAGCATCTGGAGAAGCATAGAGAAATACCCCTTCCGATTAATGTATCTGGTGGGTAGGTGGTCTGGTGCCAGAATTGGAATATGCATGCCATCTATCACCCCTCCGCAGTTAGGGAAGCCCATTTGCGCAAAGCAATCCACAATGTCATGCATGTTGCCCAGAGTCACAGTCTTTCGAAGCAGGATGCAATTAATGGCCCTGCATACTTCCGTCAACACGAGTCCAAAGATAGACTTTCCCACTCCAAACTGGTTAGCGACCAATCAGTAGCAGTATGGAATAGCCAGCTTCCGCAGTGCAATCTCCACGTGCTTCTCCAGTGACAGGGCAGCTCTCATTTTCATGTCCTTGCACTGCAGGGCTGGGGCAAGCTCATCACGCAGTCCCATGAATGTAGCTTTCCTCATCCGAAAGTTCTGCAGCCACTGCTCGTCATCCCAGACGTGCATGACTATGTGATCCCACCACTCAATGCTTGTTTCCCGAGCCCAAAAGTGGCATTCCACTGTGGTCAGCAACTCCATGAATGCCACAAGCAATCTCGTGTCATAGCTACTACACATGGCAAGATCAATGTCGAACTCCTCTTGCCTTTGTAGTTTAAGGAATAACTCCACTGCCATTCAGGACGTGTTAGTGAGAGCGAGCAGCATATTGGTTAACAGTGCGGGATCCATTCCTGCAGTACGCAGTATACAAACTGCTGAAAAATGGCGCCAAATGCAGATGGAAGCACAGGGATTGCTGGGATGTGAAGCAATGCATCACAGGGCATTGGGACAAGACCAAGGATGCCTTGCGACTGCTCTAACTTCCCACAACTCTTAGCGGCAGAAGAGGAAGAGATGCTCTGTGGGATAGCTGCCCAGAGTGCACCGCTCCAAATACCACTGCAAGTGCCGCAAGGGTGAACATGCTATTGCGCAGGCAGCTGACAGTGCGAACGCACAACAGCGGTTTCCCTTCAGCGCTCTCTGAGCGGCGATGTAACTCTGCCAGTATAGACATACCTTTAGATTTTCTTTGATACGGTGAGTCAAACAGGATTAATAAATCTCAACATTACTGGAGTGGGATAACACCACTCCTGAAAAGTTTAAAGTAGCAGCAGCAGTCAACACTTTTTATGTTTTGGGGGGGAGGAGGGGGAGACAGGGTGTTATCTGCCTTCTCAATGTACTGAGAGCAAAAGAAAAATACTGTTATGTTAAATACAATGCAGCATGTGCCAGACCTCCTCTCCATAACACTTCACACAACTATTACAATAAAGTGGCAGGTTTCAGAGTAGCAGCCGTGTTAGTCTGTATTCACAAAAAGAAAAGGAGTACTTGTGGCACCTTAGAGACTAACCAATTTATTTGAGCATAAGCTTTCGTGAGCTACAGCTCACTTCATCGGATGCATTCAGTGGAAAATACAGGGGGGAGATTTATATACATAGAGAACATGAAACAATGGGTGTTATCATACACAGTGTAACGAGAGTGATCAGGTAAGGTGAGCTATTACCAGCAGAAGAGTGGGGCGGGGGCCCTTTTGTAGTGATAATCAAGGTGGGCCATTTCCAGCAGTTGACAAAAACATCCGAGGAACAGTGGGGGGTAGGGAAATAAACATGGGGAAATAGTTTTACTTTGTGTAATGACCCATCCACTCCCAGTCTCTATTCAAGCCTAAGTTAATTGTATCCAGTTTGCAAATTAACTCCAATTCAGCAGTCTCTCATGGGAGTCTGTTTTTGAAGATTTTTTGTTGAAGAACTGCAACTTTTAGGTCTGTAATCAAGTGACCAAAGAGACTGAAGTGTTCTCAGACTGGTTTTTGAATGTTATAATTATTGACGTCTGATTTGTGTCCATTTATTCTTTTACATAGAGACTGTCCAGTTTGGCCAATGTACATGGCAGAGGGGCATTGCTGGCACATGATGGCATATATCACATTGGTACATGTGCAGGTGAACGAGCCTCTGATAGTGTGGCTGATATGATTAGGTCCTATAAGGGTGTCCCCTGAATAGATATGTGGACACAGTTGGCAACGGGCTTTGTTGCAAGGATAGGTTCCTGGGTTAGCGGCTCTGTGGTGTGGTGTGTGGTTGCTGGTGAGTATTTGCTTCAGGTTGCTGTCTGTAAGCAAGGACCAGCCTATCTCCCAAGATATGTGAGAGCGATGCGTCGTCCTTCAGGATAGGTTGTAAGTCCTTGATGATGCGTTGGAGAGGTTTTAGTTGGGGGCTGAAGGTGATGGCTAGTGGCGTTCTGTTATTTTCTTTGTTGGGCCTGTCCTCGAGTAGGTGACTTCTGGGTACTCTTCTGGCTCTGTCAATCTGTTTCTTCACTTCAGCAGGTGGGTATTGTAGTTGTAAGAAGGCTTGATAGAGATCTTGTAGGTGTTTGTCTCTGTCTGAGGGGTTGGAGCAAATGCGGTTGTATCGTAGAGCTTGGCTGTAGACAGAAAAGGAGTACCTGTGGCACCTTAGAGACTAACCAATTTATTTGAGCATGAGCTCAAATTGGCTGTAGACAATGGATCGTGTGGTGTGATCTGAGTGAAAGCTGGAGGCATGTAGGTAGGCATAGCAGTCAGTAGGTTTCCGGTGTTGGGTGGTGTTTATGTGACCATCGCTTATTAGCACCATAGTGTCCAGGAAATGGATCTCTTGTGTGGATTGGTCCAGGCTGAGATTGATGGTGGGATGGAAATTGTTGAAATCATGGTGGAATTCCTCAAGGGCTTCTTTTCCATGGGTCCAGATGATGAAGATGTCATCAATATAGCGCAAGTAGAGTAGGGGCGTTAGGGGACGAGAGTTGAGGAAGCGTTGTTCTAAGTCAGCCATAAAAATGTTGACATACTGTGAGGCCATGCGGGTACCCATAGCAGTGCCGCTGATTTGAAGGTATCACATTTGGGGACAATGTAAATAGTTATGGGTCAGGACAAAGTCACGAAGTTCAGCCACCAGGTTTGCCGTGACATTATCGGGGATACTGTTCCTGACGGCTTGTAGTCCATCTTTGTGTGGAATGTTGGTGTAGAGGGCTTCTATATCCATAGCGGCCAGGATGGTGTTTTCAGGAAGGTCAACGATGGATTGTAGTTTCCTCAGGAAGTCAGTGGTTTCTCGAAGATAGCTGGGAGTACTGGTAGCATAGGGCCTGAGGAGGGAGTCTACATAGCCAGACAATCCTGCCGTCAGGGTGCCAATGCCTGAGATGATGGGGCATCCAGGATTTCCAGGTTTATGGATCTTGGCAGACAGTCCTCTTTGGCCACTGTTTTTATTCTCCCAGGGACAGGAATTCCTACATCATGTTATCACCTGAATTGACAAAGCTCCACACCCTACCCCCGCTAAGTCCCGTCACGCTGTTAAAATCTACAAACATTTGAGGAAAATGAATACTGAGGACTAGTGCTTGAGCAGCACCACTTACAGACACGGGATGTCTCCTGAAAGGATCTATATCAAAGTTGTTTACACGACCTATTAATTTTTATATGCATCCTTTGAAAAATAAGGGAATTTATGGAATACTCCACATACCTAGTAGCACTTAAAATATTAGTTTCAGAGAAGCAGCTTTGTTAGTCTGTAGCCGCAGAAAGAAAAGGAGGACTTGTGACACCTTAGAGACTAGCAAATTTATTTGAGCATAAGCTTTCGTGAGTTGCATCCGATGAAGTGAGCTGTAGCTCACGAAAGCTTATGCTCAAATAAATTTGTCTCTAAAATATTAGTGTATTCTCCTGGGTTTGGCGGAAAAGGTTTCAGTTTTAAAAGAGTAAACGTCTATATAAATTTAACAGATTCTGTTCCTGAGTCAATGTGATCTGGTGGTTAAAGCAAAGATTTAAGAGCTGAAAGTCTCCTACACTAATTCTAGATGAGCAACTTGTTCATGAAATTAACTGACCATGTGGGGAGAGCACTTATTTGGCCAATCACACTCAATCGACCTAGGACAAGGTTTGTTTGTTTTAAAGAAGGACCTCAAAGTCAACTCAGGCCTTGTCTACACTAGAAAGAGTTTGCTGGTTTAGCCATACCAGCAAACCCTCCTAGTGGAGATGCAGTTTATACCAGTTGCCTGAACAAAAAAATTACATCAGCCAACTGACTTTTTTGCTAGTATAACTGCATTTAAACTAGGGCTTTTGCCAGCATAGCTACATGAGTTAGGGGTGTGATTTCTATATAAGACTCCCTAGTATAGCTATGCCAGTTAAAATTAAGTATAAGCCTGGTCTTACTCAGACTTCCTTGCTGAACAACTTATTCAGTATGTGATTAATGAAACCCTCATATCAAATTAATCTAACAGGCTATAACCGGGCTCTGAAAGAAAGCACCCAAGATTTTTTTTAATTATGAGTATTGATTCCAATGGTGGAGATAGTGCTGCAGCTCACAGCTTCCTTAGTTTCCAAAGCAATTTCCCTACGTGACTCTAAGCAATTGTTTATAACATACATCAGGACTCAAATCTGTCAGACACATCATCCAGGTTGGTGGTGGGTTTTTTTGTTTTTGTTTGGTGGTGGGGGGGGGGGGGGGGAGAGAAATAGTGTTTTCAAAACTCAGAGTTTAAGGCCAAAAGGGACCATCCACTTCAGTAACTCAGACAGAGCTTATGGGTCTATTACAGAAGTCCTCAAATCATGATTTAAAGACTTGAAGTTACAGAGAAGCCACTATTTAACACTAGTTTAAACCTGCAAGTGACCTATGCCTCGTGCTGCAAAGGAAGGTGAAAAAACTCCAAGTCTCTGCCAAGCTGATCTGGGGAGAAATTCCTTCCTGAACCCAAATAAGGTGATCAGTTAGACCCTGAGCATGTGGCCAAGACCCACCACCCAGACACCTGGGAAAGAATTCATTGTAGTAACTCAGAGCCTCCCCATCACCAGCCACTGGATATATCTGAGGCTAGCAGTCGCATCAGCTACAGGCCCCTGAAGTTTTCTGCTTAATTAAAATACCTACCTGCACAGTATCCATGCAGCATTTGACGACTGTCTTACAGGCTTTGGAGTCTAGAACATCCAAGGTCTATTAACAGTTTATTGAGTTGATCTCGAGTACATTACCTTTGCTCTTGGTTGAAAAGGTTAAGATGAAAGACACCCCCTTCCTATAGGCACTTTTAAACACTGGGCTTATTTTTCCAATATTATTGGTCAGGATAAGTCTATCAAAATATGCAGAATAAGCAGCTTATTATTAATGTACATTAAATTATGTGGGTAACTAACCTGTCACAAGCTCAGCATCAATGCTGTTAACTGCTAACCTAATTCTCTCTGAAGATATCAGTCTGGTTACTTATATGTAAAGGCTGCGCGTCTGTCACAGAGGTTACGGATTTTGTGACTTTCTGTGACTTCTAGAGTGGCCAGCAGCAGCAGCTTGGGTGTGTGGGAGGGGTCTCAGGGCTGGGGCAGGGAGTTGCAGCACAGGGTGGTGTTTACCAGGGAGGGGGTCCCACCAGCATGTCCCTACAGATCCTAGGTGGAGGGGCCATGGACTCTACACACTACTCGCAGCCCCCACTGTCTGCGGTTCCCAGCCAATGGGAGCTGCAGAGCCAGTGCCTGTGGCAGGAGCACCGCGTGGAGACCCCCGACCACCCCTCCCACTAGGAGCTGCAGGAACATGCGGTCAGAACTGGGTAGGGAGCCTGCCAGCCCCACCAACCTTCCCCTCCCCCAGCAGGGGTCCCAGGCCACACCACGACCCAGCTTCCCCTCCCAGCACCAGTGGGGGTCCCCGGGCCACTCCCCAGAGCACCCAGAGCCCCTCAGCCTAAGTTTTATTTAGGGGCATATAGTAAAGTCATGAACAGGTCACAGGCCATGAATTTTTGTTTACTGCCTGTAACCTGTCCATGGCTTTTACTAAAAATACCTGTGAATAAAACATAGCCTTACTTATATGGCCCCCATCACCATAATATCTGAACACATCACCACAACTGCACTCCAAGCAGCAGTAGTGCTGAAAATACATGCTCTTTTTATGTTCATTTTCATGGGTCTTGGCAAGACTGGTGAGGGAGGGTAAAAAAAATTCACAGAATATTTATTTCTTAATTGCATATTGTTATATGTTATAGAAAGCACTAATTCAACAGGTCTGTCATAAACTGTGCTAAGTTTACTGTTTAAAAAGACAAATGAATTCTTTTAAATGGGAAACTAATTAGATGACACATGCTCAAATACAAGTTAAATAATTCTGAATTCCAAAACATTAGACAGAGCTCTAGAACAAAGAAGGTTCAGCAGAGCTAGAAACAAGTAACATTAGTGCCAGAAGAAAGCCATTGGTACATAAATATTTTGACTTACCTTTTCCCCACTAAATGGTTATTTTTGCACCTATTAAAACCTTGAAAGTTGCACTTACATTCTATTACTGAGGCCAGGAAAGATTTGAAGTGACTAATGCAGGGACGACCTGAATTTAACACATTTTCTAAAAAACAGAAGCTGTATTATAGATTGGTATCTCCTTCCTACAAGGTCAAGGTTTTGATCTGTTTAATACTTCGAAGTCCTACGTACATTGATTGACTGATGTATCTGATCTGATGGCAAAAGTAAGAATTAGCCTCCTGACTCAGTTTCCTTATAAACAAGCAACTCTACACATTCTAGACACTGTACTCATCCAAAAATTCAGTATGAAACAAACTGAATAGCAAATGCAGGACAAGAAATCTATCCATCTTCCATCTGCTTGAAGACCTTTACGTGGAAAATGAGGCCAGAACTGTACAGTTTAACCTCATGAGCAATATACTGCCTCAGTCAGCAAATCCAAGATTTTGACATATGGTTTGGCAGGCTGTCCAGCAAGCAGTCAGGAACCATATTTCACTTCATATGGTTTTTTCACTTGTTTTCTGAACTGCCAGGCAATAAGATTATAGCCTGGCACCATCGCTCCCTCCTGCCCCCTGAAAACTGCTCTCTCTGAAATACCCTTCAGAGTTCTTAATTAGTAACTGAGATGGAGGTAAAAAAAAATTTACTATTTAGGGGCACTTCCTCTCCCAATAATCTACAGCACTCACAGCATGCTATGCCTAGATGTTTTCTATTTAAACTCTAACAAATGCCTATAGATTAATTTACTCTGTAAAATCAATTACATGAAGTTTTACAATTCTGATTAACTTCCACATTTTGGGATCAGTAACTGTCAATATCCAGCACTGCTGAGGGTCAGTGTATAGTACATTTTAATGACATTACCAAAGGTTATAAAGGGTGCATAGGAACAGAAGATTAAAGATAAATTGCTTTAAAATAGTATGTGCTACTCCTGTGGCCTGTTAAACTGAAAGATCCCGATCTCATGAGTTTGCACAGGGCACAGTATGACAGACCTCATTTAAAACAATGCTGTAATAACTGCATTGAGGGACAACTAGGGTCAAGTACTGCATTCTTGGACAGCTTTATCTTTAAAATGCTTCAATAAGTAACATTATTTATTTTATTACAGGATCTTTTAGTCCAAGATCAGATGTTTAGGAAAATAAACATGAAGTGATTGAGCTGATTTTTTTTGGTTTTCAGATTATGTGTATAATTTGTTGTAGCATCCTCAGTCTGCATTCACTTCATTATCCCACTTTATTACTGAGACACATACATCTGCTCCTAATAAAAAGAGAACTTCTCTAAGACACAGGTATGTGTGAACTGATATATCAAATTCCATCTGCCCTACGGCAAGTGGAAAAGAGACCTGCCCACCCTGAGGATGGCATGATGTATTGGTGTATAGCAAAAAGAAAAGGAGGGCACCCTAGAGACTAACCAATTTATTTGAGCATAAGCTTTCATGAGCTACAGCTCACTGCATCGGATGCATTGGTTTTTTTTTTCCTACTGAATGCATCCGATGCAGTGAGGTGTAGCTCACGAAAGCTCATGCTCAAATAAATTGGTTAGTCTCTAAGGTGCCACTAGTACGCCTTTTCTTTTTGCGAAAACAGACTAACACGGCTGCTACTCTGAAACCTGGTGTATAGCATTAGACTTTGCGCACACTTAGGCTCCATCATAGCCAACCTCAGATGTTATATGAACTGAACTCTACTTTGCAACTTGCAGACTTTGATGTAAAAAGAACAGGAGTACCTGTGGCACCTTAGAGACTAACCAATTTATTAGAGCATAAGCTTTCATGGACTTTGATGTGCTGCTGATCCAAACTAACCCTACAGCCCCTATGTACCACTAATTTGAAACAGAAAATTTTAAGTTTAATTATTTAAAGCACAAGGTAAAATGTACACCAGGTTCTCTGTGCTTATGCTGCATCTTCAAACTAGCTAATAAGCTTATCCTGTAGAAAAGAATAAAGCCAAAGCAAAGGCCAAGAATGTTTTACCCCCAACTGTAAAGTATTCGGGAACTCACAGCCTGCTTCTGCCCTAGCCCCAGAGATGGCCCCAAAAGTTTCAAGGGCCTCACAGTCCTGTAATTCCAGATCAGGATCTTATCTGAGACACTAACCTGCATCAAATGAAGTCCCTAAGCGTGGGAGCTTGTGGGTCAGGGAATAGAAGGAGAAATTACAAGAAGCCCCTTCCAGGGTGTGCTAAGATGCAGTGGAGAGCAGAGGGGTTTGCTGGGAGTGCCCCCCGCGGGTGTAGATATAGGGGTAGAAAGAGAGGCTGGAACACGAAATAGGGAAAGGGTGGGAGCCCTCCAGAGAGGGCAGACAGGTCAGGGGTGCCAAAACCACTGGAGGATACCCCTCCCCAAGGGTCTTTTATGGAGTGAAGAAGGGAGAACCGTTGGGATGCCCCCTCGGGAGTGAATCGCGCACGCAGAGCAGCCTCGGCACGGACACTGGTTGCTCTGCCGCCGCCTCCTTCCGCGCGGAGGCCGGAAAGCTCCCTGTCCCGCCGCTTTCCCAAAGGAGCCAGAATAGGAAAACCCAGTACAGACAGCCCAGAGCCCCTGCAGGCCGCGCCAGAGCCGCGGGCTGGAGTACGGAGCGCAGGCCGGCTCCGCACCACATGGCCGGTTACCATCTGCCCCCGGTCCCCGGCCCCACAGCCCTGCCCGCGGGAGCACACGCACCGGCAAGCCCGGCCCTGTGGCAAGGGGATCAGGCCTCGGGAAACCCCCAGTCCTGGGGGCGCGGGAATCCTGGGCCCTCACACAGGGAGACGAAACGCCGCGGACTCCGGAACATCCCAAGAAGGGAGCCAGGAAAACCAGGCTCCCCTTGCGCCACCCGCGGCCGGAGCTTCCGGTCAAGGGCTGCTCCGCGAGGAGGGGACCCCGGGGAACCGGCATGCAGGCTGCCGGCGGGATAGGCGCCTCCCGGGAGGCCAGAAACCAGGAGCTCGCAACACACCCACAAGGGTCACCGGTTCGCGGACGGCACGATCTATGGGGCAGCGCCCCCCGGGGAGGGGGAGGTCGGCGGAGCAGGGGGCAGCGCGCCCCCACCCCCACCCGCCCGGGGAGGGGGAAGGGGAGGTCGGCGGAGCCGGGGGCAGCGCGCCCCCACCCCCACCCGCCCGGGGAGGGGGGGGGAGGGGGAAGGGGAGGTCGGCGGAGCCGGGGGCAGCGCGCCCCCACCCCCACCCGCCCGGGGAGGGGGGGAAGGGGAGGTCGGCGGAGCAGGGGGCAGCGCGCCCCCACCCCCACCGGCCCGGGGAGGGGGAGGGGGAGGTCGGCGGGGAAGGGGAAGGGGAAGGGGAGGTCTGTACTCACGTTACTCTGCGGGTCGATGGCCTGCAGCAGCCGGTCCCTGATCTGCTGCGGGGAGGGGGCCGGAGCCGCTGTCATTGCCTGGGCGAAGCGGGGCGGCTGCGGCCGGGGCGGGCAGGCGGCGGGGCCGGGCCGGGCCGGGGCAGCGGCTCCTCACTCGCCGGCAGCAGCCTCCTCAGGGCGCCGCAGCCGCATGTTCGCTCCCCGCGCGGCGGGGGGAGCGGCGCTCGGAGCCAGACGCGACCGCGAGGGGGGGTCGAGGCGGCAGGACTAGGCCGGACCCGTCTGCTCAGCTCGGGGCCGAACTCAACTGTGGGCAGGACTCGGAGAGCCAGCCCCGCGCAAGGCACCATGGGACCCACCCGACGCCATTACGCACGGCGCGACTGTGACGTACAAACGCACGCACAGGCACGTTGAGCAAGTGCGCATGCTCGGTAGAAGCGAAGGCCTCCTCTTCGCAATACGCATGCGCCCAAGGCGGGCCGGCAGCGTACAGCGCCAAGGCGAAGGCAGCGCCCTGACCCCGCACGTTACCGAGCCGGGGGAGCGGGAAACACGGAGCCGGCGGGGGAGGCGGCTCCAGCGTCCGCTGGGCTGCCCCGGAGCGACAGCGACGGAGCCCGCTAGGCCTTCCCCTTAGCCCCAGCAGCTGCTGCCGGCCCCAGATTGCTCGGCGGGGGCCCAGCCCAGGACTCGGGGGCAGCCCCAGAGCTGGGGCAGCGGCGGGCATAAGGGGGGGCTGCGGCTCAAGGGATAATGGCCAAGGGGTGCGGCTACAGTAAAGCCCCGCTGAAGCCAGCAAGGGTGATGGGACAGGCCAAGATTAAACAGAGTATTCACAGAAAGCCCGTGGTTTGATCTCCAGCTCTCGCTTAGAGATGGGCACTTGTCCTGGCAGTAACGGGGGGGGGGGGGGGGGGGAATAGCCTCTGCAAAACCAGACAGCTAAGATTTTTCTTTAATGCAAGGTACCCTTAGTAAAGAGAGTGACAACAGTGAGTCTTTCTAGCTGAAAAGCAGATGATATAATTAACACTATTTGAAGAAAACGGCCATTACTAAAAACAAACATTTCCATAATCTTCCTGCTGGCAGCAGCCTCAAGAAAGTAATGGTGTTAGTCATAACACACACCATAGTGTCTCCCTTGCATGCCAATGCAATCTGAAGCAGTGCAAAAAACCCTTAAACAGATTGGACCTCATTACTCTTTGTAGGATAAAACATACACCCAGAATAATTTGAATCAGGTTACTTTCAAGGGCTTTAATGGCCACAGATACATTCCTAAAGGTCCCTATTCTATTTGTGTCAATTTTATGAGCCACTGTCTACATTAAATCTCCCCATCACATAACATTTTTAAACATCTCACCAAACTAAGATGCAATCTATTGGTAGGGCTAAGTATATAAAACTAAAAGCTAGGCATCCCCAACAAGTCAAGCTATAGTTATGCTGCCAAAGAACCAAAGTTCTGGATATGGGAGGAGAAAACCTATTTTCTTCTCCCAGCAGCAGCTGCACTTGTTTAAAACCTCAGGAGAGTCCGTTTATGTTCTGGTGGCGTCTACTGGAAAAGGGAAATCAATAGATGCTAAATAATTCTAGAATATTCACGAAAGAATTATATTTGGCATATAATCACTACCACACCTTGCCCCTATTAATTTGCTTTTTGGCTGCCTTTTGTGTAGTCACATTTGACCTCTCACATCTGAGAGATAGGCATATACCATTGGGCAAATGATGATTTTTATACCCCTTGCATAATCAGGATTTCCACTAATTTTCACTGTAGTGGTTAAAATGATCATTGAAGCAACTGCTAGAGCCTGCATAGTTTAAGCCTTGTGGAAAGGACTGAGTTTACAAAATACAAAGAAAGACACATAAGGCCTTATATCAGAGGCCTGAGCTAAAGTCGTAAAGTTTTCCTAATATAAAGCAAAGTCAGGCTGTGAACTAGACCCTACTCACAGAATCTGGCAACAGGGCTGATATTGCAGAAACACAATTCCTAAGTAGTGTTAGGTACGATAATATACACGCAAACACATTCCAGAAGGGTGGTACTTGAACACCCCACTACCAACCTATCCTCCAAAGATAACAGGAACATGCTGACCCATCTTAAAGATTAGGTCAGGATGATAGCATGAGGGATACAGATGTTTTGATCAAACCAACAGGTACAAGGCAATGGGTGGCGGCCAGATACATCGGGGCAATACATAACTTGTTTGTAACGATGTATAAAAAGGTATCTCAGAGGGAGTGTCTTTGGCCAGCGTAAGGGGGAATGGAAAGTCCCGCCATTTATTGAGCTGCATCCATTATCACAGACATACATCTTAGTAGCCTCAGAATCTGCCAAGTGCTATTACCATGCTTCATTGACAATAAACTTGGCCGGGCGCCTTCGTACCTTAACGGATCCTGTGGTCATCGGACAGTTTGACTGAAGTCTGCTGTGCCAACTATCTGGTTGGGACAGCACACAGAGAACACACACATGGAGCCAGATATCTAACAACAGTCATACTTGCACTATCTGCTCAGCTCTGTATAAGGCACAAATAAGAAAACAGGCCCTGCCCTGAGAAATTCACAATCTAAAATTTCATTCCACACAAAAAGTAAAGCTGTGCCATAAATCCCACACTCTGAAAATCAGTGGTCACTAAGTGGTATGCCACACTAATCAAGGATCTAAACTCTTGGGTGCATCGTAAGAATAAGTAGTTCAAAGCAAACAATTTTAATCAGTTTCAGTGCAACAGTGTATAACTGCAATGATAACATGTATAAACATTTAACTATTACACTTATAACATCTGCTAAAGTGACTACTATCAATGCTTCATTGCATTATATCATCCATTTAATCAGAATATGGTTTATTATACATATAGTTACTATACAAGAGCTCTGTGTAACTTGGAAGCTTGTACCTTCCACCAACAGAAGTTGGTCTCATGAAAAACATTACCTCACCTACCTTGTTGCTATAATATAGTTTGCTATATTTGCAGTGTTAGTATAGCTTGAACATTTTCTACCTCCTAAATTAAAACACATTGAAAAGTGTTACTTAGAGAAGAGAATGCTACTTGTTCTACATGGAATTGACCAGAACTTCACATCTACAAAACATTGCTCTGAATAACTGATACAAATCAAAAGAATGGTGGACACAAAATAGAGCTGAGTGCTACTCTGACGATTAAGGGGACCTCTAGTGGCTTATTTATAAACTGTAGGACCATCCTCTTCAATACACTGGCTAAGTATTCACTGAGGAAGGTAGATAAAAATTAGGGTGGAAATACTTTGAGAGTCATGGATTCTAAAAACAGTAGATTTTAATGGGATTCCATCCCCTGCATACCGTGGAAAGGACAGCATCTCTCCCCTTTTCAACAGATGTGCATGGGACAACTGAACTTTCAAATATAACCCCATCCTAAAGATTATTCTTTGCAAACTGAAATATCTCAAGATCCTTGCCAATCATGGCTAGGGATGAGCAGGAGGGAGATTTTAATGTGTCTCTTAGTAAAGGGAAAGGTCAGCTGCCCTTAGACAGGCATTAGACCCATTCTCAAGAATGCAACGTTCATTACTGCCAACTTTCTAACCTATGATGTTATAATATTTAACTGTCCACAGGTGTCCACTCCTTTGTAGTGGCATGTTTTTATTACTTGGTTTTGTAGGAGAAAGCAGTGTTGGAAGTAGCCACATCTTCATCCCATGGTTTGGTTTCAGACAGGACTATGACAGACACAGAATTACTCCCAAAATACCTGAATTACTCAACCCGATGACGAAGTGTGATCTTGTCTTCTCTCACCATCCCTTAAACCCTTCCTGTAGTTGTCATCTGCTCTTATCCTTATATTTATTTAAGCCCCAATTTGCTTAAAAACGTTGTGCTCATAACTCAATGGGACTAATATGCATGGAGTTAAACCCATGCATAAATGTTTGCAGGTTCAGAGCCTGAAACTGAAAATTCTTCAGGGATTCTATTTTTATGTGCAGTGCTTTATCAAACATTTACAGTGCCGTATAAAAACTTTACTTTTCCCATATTTTCTGAGAAAAGATTAAATACAAACATAAGAGAGTTTTTTAAAAAAAAAAGGCAGTCAGGCATGGTGTTATATACAACAATTGGAAAAGAGTTACAAATTAAAATATGGTCTCGTTCATTTAGAGTTAGCCTGGGGCTGCAAGCTTTCCTTTGTGGTACAGACCTCTCAGCAGAAATCCTTCCCAGTTTATCAATCTTGGTAGATTGCTGCAATTCATTCTGGTTGGGGCTACCCCCAAAAAAGGTACAAAAACTTCAGGTAGAGCGGAATAAAGCTGCTCCTCTTCACTGAGCACCTTCTGGAGCACATAATACAGTACCTATGTACTACCTATTGTACAGTGCAAGGTATTAGTTACAGTCTATAGCCTAGGACCCACTTATCAGAGTCTTCTCTCTCCTTCTCTGAAGTTACAACCCCCTGGATTCCTCTCCATTCTAGGAGTTAATTTTCATGGCTGGTATCAGGCTCTTCAAAGTGGAGAGCCTATGCCTATGGGGCCTGATCATTCCAGAGATGAAGTTTAGGAAGCTTCTGGGCACAGTGTAAAATTTGCTCTCTTAGGCAAGCTTCCTGATTTGACTGGTCAATTGGAACTATGACTAGGAAGGTTCCACTGCTGGGCTTTTTATTATAAACAGCTATTTATTTATCCCTTAATTATTTTAGTTGTAGAGGACACCAAAGCTACTTACCAAGGGAGGCCAATTTCAATTAATAAATAAAAATAAAAAATGCTGGAGAAAAAAAAAAAAGAAGTCACAATTACAGGACAAACCAATTAACTCTTAGACCTTCTCGGCAGTTCTACAATGAAACTGACTCTTACTAAAAGAAAAGGAGGACTTGTGGCACCTTAGAGACTAAAATTTATTTGACCATAAAACTTTCGTAAGCTTCCAATGAAGTTAGCTGTAGCTCACAAAAGCTTACTCTGAGAGTGGGGTGGGAGGAGGTATTGTTTCATGGTCTCTGTGTATATAATGTCTTCTGCAGTTTCCACAGTATGCATCCGATGAAGTGAGCTGTAGCTCACGAAAGCTAATGCTCAAATAAATTGGTTAGTCTCTCAGGTGTCACAAGTCCTCCTTTTCTTTTTGCGAATACAGACTAACATGGCTGTTACTCTGAAACCTGTACTCTGAAACCTGGCCCTTGCTAGTTGACTCTACTAGGAACTAACAGAGTACCAAGCAGCTTTAACACTCTAAAAATAAAACTACTCTCTTCAAATCCATTTATATATTATCCACCAGAGCTCAACAGGGATGTATAATCTGAGCCATTTTTATTGAAACCTCCAGTACTGGTTTGGAAGATAAACAATTTACACATACGCAATCACCAACATTGATTTAAGAAGTCTGATTACACTAAATTTGGTAACTATCTTAGATGTGTGCTATGAATCTAGAACATGCATATTACATATCAACTGATAAACACAGATCATTTAATTGATATTTAAATTACAGAAGCTATAAAAACCTTAATTACATTTAGCACTTTTGCATGAAAGAAATGTGACTATTGTAACTGCTATTAAGAAGATAGTGCACTAACAGCAAGTACAAAAATATGCTAACGTACAATCACTCCCTTAGGCCTAAATTAAATGTTTACTTAAATGCTGTTTTACCACATAACTTGGAAAGCCTGAAGAGAAAGAAAAAAAGACTGAAGAATTAATTATTCTTAAAATTTTCTTTTCAGCCTGTTCTGATGTGTATATTCTCATAATACTTGGAAGTTAGTTTAAGATCTCAAGACCTGTTACTTCTTTTGATGATGAATGTGTATTTTTTTAACCTACAAGTTCTTTGGAGCTTGTTCCTGAGATTCTGGACCCTCTTTACTGGAATTTAATTGTACAAGTAGCAGTGTCTGTATGCTCAGTTATTTCAACTTCAAGGACATTTATAACCAGCTTGAGAAAGGCATAATTCTGGTGGCCTCTACTCTGCTAACTCCATATCCACAAAATCTACCTGTCTCAGTAGGTAGATTCTCTAGGGCAGTTTGCAGGCAAATACTATCTTTGATATAGTGAACAACATTCTTCTCCGCCTCCCATAAGTTATTTCTTTATTGCGCAGCCCATGACATCCAGATATTTCGAGTGCTACGCAGCTCTCTATAGTTAGATACAAAACTGACAATCATTAAAATTACAGGAATATAACATTGTTTTGCTTAACTTTATAAAAATGCCTTACAAATGGCAAAATTGGTCTCAGACAATAGAGCAGTGGCTCCTCAAATAGCCTATACTATGCCATAACAGACTAAGAGCAAGGAGTGACTGAAAGCAGAGATTCTTGTGACCATCAGATGTTGTTGTAGTTCTACAGTTCACCAAGCATCATGTTGCTGGGCCAGCATCATCATTTAGAAGTTATTTATATATGCTAGAAAAGTTGAACAATTTTGCTTTGAGCATCAAGGTTGGTAGGCCTAAAAGGTGACACTCCCATAGAGGCAAGCTAGAGGAGGGTATACACATGGGTCAACGTGTTTGCTGTTAGTCCAATATTTATTGTGGTCTGTTGAAAAAAAGATATGCAGTAAGTCCCAAGAGTCAGCCCACACTTTTGGTAAATATGGTCCAGGAGGGTCAGTTTGTGTGTCTACCAACCATGAAAGTGCTCCCCACCATTTAACAAGAAGCTACTTTCATTTACATAATAATCACACCATCTATTACAATCCGCCCAAGAATATGAATGTGTTCTATCTCTTTAACATTTAGACCCTTGTATAAAAGAACAGACCAAAATTCTTTGTTCATATTTTGAAAACATTGCAGTCTTTTAGTTTATGGAAAGGTCATGTTTCCAGCCAAAAGCCTCCTCCAAGTTACCAGATAAAGAAAGCTCTCCAAACAGGTTTCTGGATGACTTTCAAGATCCAAATAACCTAGCAGATATAACAGAAAACACAAAAGTAGTTGAGAATTGGGTATAATTGTATACTAGTCATCCAATTAAATGTCACTACTGCCAGAAGAGACATTAATACATATCTGCATCAGTTCTGCTTTCCCACTCATTGGACCATATAGCTACACAGGTGAAACGCTAGCAGATATTTTGCCAGCCTGTCCATTGAGACTGAGCATGAGGCTCAAATCCAGGGTTTTGAGAGGCAGCATGAAGGCATCTGCAAGGCCGTGAAGCTGGCCTAGCCCAAGGGGTTGGTTTTTCTGTGTGAGAGTTTGGTTTTTTCACATCCAAGACACCACTAACGTCATTTGCCCTGGTCTTCCAACATAACTGACATGTTTAAGCAACACATGGTAAGAAGCACTAGATTCAAGGTTGAATCTCTTATTGATGAACAGAGAAACTAAATTCATCATGCATTACGAGTTTCATTATCATTAAGTAACAAGGTAAGTGAACATCTCCTTGCAGATCAAAATTGAAACAAATGAGGCTCAAGAGCAGCCCAAAACAAAGGAAGACAGCAGGATCAGAAGAAGAGGAGTTAGAAACAAAACCAAGATGTCTAACTTAAGAAAAAAATTATAGCAATGAGATCCATCTGGTTCTACTTACACAATCATGCAAAACATCATGAAGATGTTCCACAAGGCAATGAAGATTCGAAAGTACCTGAGACTCAACAAGAACTCCCTGATATTGTCACCTAGAAAATCAAAGGAAAAACCCTTTATCATATACAGCAAATACAGACACACACATTTACACTTCACATTTTCAATATTAACTGAAACATGTCATAGACTGTTAATTCAAAATAAAAACTGAATGTTACAAAGGACAAAACAAACGAGAAATGGAGATTTGGGAGGGGATGGCCACCACCTAGTTTAGTCTGTCACGAACACCCACAAAGGTCTAGAAAACAAGGAAAAGAAAGCAGAAGGTAGGTCACGTCCCATTCCAAAAAAGGAAAAGGACAGCTGTCATGGCCACATGTTATAGTATGTGGTCTTCCCACCTCAATCATTCATCATAATGAGGATAAATACATAGGGGCAACTTAAAGGCACAAACAGTAATGAGGAAATCAACACATAAAGGCACTGAGTTCTTCTGCAGCATAGACGCTAGTATCCAAAAATGCAGGAGGGAATGTACACTGTAAACCTTAGGACTCCTGCTCCAAGTCACAGTTCTGAGAGGAAGAGCAGTGCCTGCAAAGCCCCTAGGGAAATGTTGTTCAGCAAGTTGTAAGCAGAGATTGGTGAGCCAGTCACTAGCTATAGATGGATCAGTGAACTCATATTTGGGTGTCTCAGAAATGGGTTCATGTTAAGCACTTTTGTCTTAGAGGTTTCCCATGTAGATTTGATTAATCAGAGGGAAGCCACCTGTATGAACAAAGTGCTTCATTCACAACCATCTTTGCAGTGCCCACACTGAGGGAAACTACACACACGAAGGGCTTGGCTACACTTGCGAGTTACAGAGCAATAAAGGAGCCCCAAGCGCACTAGCTCACTACCCGTCCACACTGGCAAGGCACGTACAACGCTCTGACTCGGTGGCTACAGTGCTGCTGGTACTTCACCTCACGAGTGGAATAATGTTTGCTGCACCCCCGCAGCGCCAGTGTGGATGAGGTGTTGCATTACTGCACTCTGATCAGCCTCTGGAAACGCCCCATAATCCCCTTAATTCAAGTAGCCACTCTTGTCATTGTTTTTGAATCACCGTAGGAATGCGGACATGCCCTTTGAAAGCTCGGTTTCTGACAGCCAGCTGCTTATCTGCTCCGAGACAAAGCAACCATTAGTGCGCAAGGCTGTGTGTGAGAGAGAGAGCAGCGGGTGGGGATGGAGGTCTGCTGCTGTCTGAACTTACAAGACAGAATGCTGACATGCTCTCAGCCCCCCAAGAACCCACTCTCTCTCCACCCACATACTCACAACACACCTCATGTCACACTCCACTCCACCCCCCATTTGAAAAGCTCGTTGCAGTCACTTGCATGCTGGGACAGCTGCCTATAATGCACCGCTCCCAATGCCGCTGCATGTGCCACAAATGTGGCCATGCCAGAGCGCTTGAAGCGGTCAGTGTGGACAGATTGCAGCGCTTTCCCTACTGCGCTCTCCGAAGGCTGGTTTAACCCGAAGCGCTCTACATCTGCAAGTGTAGCCATGCCCTAAGAGTCCCAGACGAAGTGTTCACTCATTGAGCCTATTACCCGTAGTTGGCTCCCTAGACTCTTCACCGAAGCCCTGAGCGTCTTTCTTCTTCCTGCAGGGACACAGGAGTTATTTCCACATTGCTGGGAGCAGACACGCATTGCCAGTACCAGCCCTAGGCGGGAGTCCATAGGGTTTGGGACCAGACAATTAACCTAACAAGAGTTTGACCGTGGTGCGACCCACCAGAGCCCTGGGGGACAGCAGCCTGCCAGGAGTGACTGGGAGGGTGGAGACCCTGGCTGGTGCTGAAGGTGCCACAAGGCAGGGGGGACACGACTCCCCTCTGCAGCACCGGCCCGGCGAGCGGGGCAGCCGCGGGCACCCGGGCCGGGGGAGGGCAGCACCGGCCCGGCGAGCGGGGCAGCCGCGGGCACCCGGGCCGGGGGAGGGCAGCACCGGCCCGGCGAGCGGGGCAGCCGCGGGCACCCGGGCCGGGGGAGGGCAGCACCGGCCCGGCGAGCGGGGCAGCCGCGGGCACCCGGGCCGGGGGAGGGCAGCACCGGCCCGGCGAGCGGGGCAGCCGCGGGCACCCGGGCCGGGGGAGGGCAGCACCGGCCCGGCGAGCGGGGCAGCCGCGGGCACCCGGGCCGGGGGAGGGCAGCACCGGCCCGGCGAGCGGGGCAGCCGCGGGCACCCGGGCCGGGGGCCGAGAGGACCCAGCGGCGGCCCGTTCAGCGGCTGGTTACGGGAGGGCCCGATCCGCCCCCGCCCCACTCACAGCCTGAAGTTTAACACGGCGCCGGCGTTCAGCAGCAGCGTCCTAAGGGGGGAGAGAGAGAGAGAGAGCGCGGGTTAGAGCGGCCGGGGAGCCAGGCGCTCGCCGGGGACTCCCGCCCGCCCCCAGCCCCAGGCCCGGTATCCCGCCCCGGTACCCGCAGAGCAGCAGGTCCCCGATCATCGCGGCGGCTTCCGGACCGGGCCCGGAACCGGAAAGGGCGGCTCCAGCTCAGTCCTTGCGCCGAGACCTCCTGGCTTTGCCGCTAGGGGGCGGTACAGGGGGCGGGGCCCGTCTGCTCGGGGTGGGGACTCTCGGTAGGGTACCCCTGGGAGAGAGTCGGGGTGGAACCCAGGAGTCCTGGTCCCCTCGGCCTTCCCCCAGGCTGGGCATGGAGCCCAGACTCCTCCTTCCCCCCTCCCACCCCTGGGGACAGAACCCAGGAGTCCTGGTCCCCTCGGCCTTCCCCCAGGCTGGGCATGGAGCCCAGAGTCCTCCTTCCCCCCTCCCATCCCTGGGGATAGAACCCAGGAGTCCTGGGCCCCTTGGACTTCCCCCAGGCTGGGCATGGAGCCCAGAGTCCTCCTTCCCCCCTCCCACCCGTGGGGATAGAACCCAGGAGTCCTGGTCCCCTCGGCCTTCCCCCGGGCTGGGCATGGAGCCCAGAGTCCTCCTTCCCCCCTCCCATCCCTGGGGATAGAACCCAGGAGTCCTGGTCCCCTTGGCCTTCCCCCGGGCTGGGCATGGAGCCCCATCCCTGGGGATAGAACCCAGGAGTCCTGGGCCCCACGGCCTTCCCCCGGGCTGGGCATGGAGCCCAGAGTCCTCCTTCCCCCCTCCCATCCCTGGGGATAGAACCCAGGAGTCCTGGTCCCCACGGCCTTCCCCCGGGCTGGGCATAGCATCCTACACCCTTTCCCCTCCCATCCCCGAGGGTGGAACCCAGGAGTCCTGGTCTCCCGCCCAACCCAGGCCCAGTTGCAGAAGGACAGAAGAACCGGGGAAGAATTAGAGGAATGAAGATGCACATGTTGAATGTGAGGAATTAAATCTTACCCCATATTGGCTAACCTGGGTTAATTACAGAGGGAAACATGGACTAATGGTTAAAGCTCAGGAGTGGGAATTAGGACTCACGTTCTATTGCCAGCTCTGCTACCAACATGCCTTGACAGGTTTCAGAGGAGCAGCCGTGTTAGTCTGTGTCCACAAAAGGAAAAGGAGGACTTGTGGCACCTTAGAGACTAACCAATTTATTTGAGCATAGGCTTTCGTAAGCTACAGCTCACTTCATCGCTTATGCTCAAAAAATTTTGTTAGTCTCTAAGGTGCCACAAGTCCTCCTTAACATGCCTTGAGTATCTCACTTCCCCTCCCTGTATTTCAGTTTCCTCTAATTGATTATCAAGGGTTAATATGAGGGCTGTCAAGCTCTTAAAAAAATGAATCACACTGTTAAACAATAATAAAATACCATTTATATAAATTTTTGGATGTTTTCCACATTTTCAAATATATTGATTTCAATTACAACACAGAATATAAAGTGAGCAGTGTTCACTTTATATTTATTTTTTATTATAAACATTTGTACTGTAAAGCCAAAAGAAACAGTATTTTTCAATTCACTTAATACAAATACTGTAGTGCAATCTTTTTATCATGGAAGTTGAACTTACAAGTGTAGAATTTGCACAGAAAATTACTGCATTCAAAAATAAAACAATGTAAAACTTTAGAGCCTACAACAATGTAAAACTCAGTTCTACTTCTTCTTCAGCCAATCGCTCAAATAAACAAGTCTGTTTACATTTGCAGGAGATAATGCTGTCTGCTTCTTGTCCACAATGTCACCTGAAAATGAGAAGAGGCGTTCGCACTACTGCAGCCGGCATCGCAAGATATTTACATGCCAGATGCCCTAAAGATTCGTATGTCCCTTCATGCTTCATCCACCATTCCAGAGGCCATGCGTCCATGCTGATGACAGGTTCTGCTCGATAACAGTCCAAAGCAGTGCAGACTGATGCATGTTTATTTTCATCATCTGAGCAGGGCTGGATTAACTTTTTGTGGGCCCCCATGGGGGCAATGGAGCATGGTGCGGGGGGGTTGGGCCGGCTAGGGTCATGCCATGGCAGGGGTGGCCCGCTCTGCCCAGCCCAGTGTGAGGGCACTATTTACGCTGCCAGTGTGCTCCTTCTCCTCAGGGCTGGGTCAATGCTGTACCACACATCCCCCCTACCCAACATCAGAACACCCTCCCGATTCCCTATAGTCAGAGCCCTCCTGGATTTGCTATGCCCAGTGTCTCCCAGACCCTGCCACAAATGCATAGCACCCTGCACACCACCACCCCGTCCAGCGCCCCCCTACCCACAGCCCCACCACAATTGCCTAGCATCCCACACAGAACCCCATTCCCTAGTGCCCCAACACATAGAGATCTTCACAGCCCAGCACTCCCACCCAGGCCCTCCACAGACCCACGCCCAGCTGCACTCACTGGTCCTGCTAGGAGGCGACTGTGTTTTCTGGGCTGCGCCACCAGTGCAGTCGGGGTGGTCCAGGGATGGGGAATCCCTCCGGCCCCTTGGAAGTGGCATGATCAGCCAGGCTAAGGCCTGCCCCAGGCGGGCTCCCTCAGGATCCACTTGCCTGGAGGGGCCCAGCCAAGACCCCAACACTGTCTCTGCCACTGACTGAGACTGGCCAGGCTTCTGCACCAGTCCCAGACAGCTCAGCTCCAGAGAGACAGGTGGGGCCCCACAGGTGGTGGGAAGCAAAGACTGCCTTTAGCTGGAGGTGCCCTGGGATCCCACCAGGAGATAGAGAGAAGCCAGTGGGTGGGGCCAGGAGGTGGAGAGGAGCCCTCTGCCAGCTGGCAGGCAGGCAGAGAAGAGCAAGTGGTGGGCGGGGGAGCCAGTGGGCTGGCGGGGTCTCAGGTCACAGTGCAAGCAGAGCAGGACGGGGCCCGTTCTGAGCATGGGCCTGGCTCCATGGCCCACTGGCAGTCAGATGCCACCAGTAGAAGGCTGATTTTCTTTTTCAGTGGTTCTGTAGTATCTGCATTGGAGTGTTGTTCTTTTAAGACTGCTGAAAGCATGCTCCACACCTCATATCTCTCAGATTTTTTGGAAGGCACTTCAGATTCTTAAACCCTGGGTCGAGGGCTGTACTATCTTTAAAAATCTCACATTGGTACCTTTTTTGCATTTTGTCAAATCTGCAGCAACAGTGTTCTTAAAATGAACAAAATGTGCTGGGTCATCATCTGAGACTAAAAGAAAAGGAGTACTTGTGGCACCTTAGAGACTAACCAATTTATTTGAGCATGAGCTTTCGTGAGCTACAGCTCACTTCATCGGATGCATACCGTGGAAACTGCAGCAGACTTTATATACACACAGAGATCATGAAACAATACCTCCTCCCACCCCACTGTCCTGCTGGTAATAGCTTATGTAAAGTGATCATCAAGTTGGGCCATTTCCAGCACAAATCCAGGTTTTCTCACCCTCCGCCCCCCCACACACAAACTCACTCTCCTGCTGGTAATAGCCCATCCGAAGTGACAACTCTCTACACAATGTGCATGATAATCAAGGTGGGCCATTTCCTGCACAAATCCAGGTTCTCTCACCCCCTCACCCCACTCCAAAAACCACACACACAAACTCACTATCCTACTGGTAATAGCTCATCCAAAGTGACCACTCTCCCTACAATGTGCATGATAATCAAGGTGGGCCATTTCCAGCACAAATCCAGGTTTTCTCACCCCCCCCCACCCCCATACACATACAAACTCACTCTCCTGCTGGTAATAGCTCATCCAAAGTGACCACTCTCCCTACAATGTGCATGGTAATCAAGGTGGGCCGTGTCCAGCACAAATCCAGGCTTTCTCACCCCCCCCACTTTTTTTTTTTTTTTTTTTTTAATAACATGAAATAAATTGCAGAATGCAAGTGAAACAGAGCAGGAGACAGACAATTCTCCCCCAAGGAGTTCAGTCAAATTTAATTTAAGCATTTTTTTTTTTTAACGAGCATCATCAGCATGGAAGCATGTCCTCTGGAATGGTGGCCGAAGCATGAAGGGACATATGAATGTTTAGCATATCTGGCATGGCAAGGCTGGCTAGAAAGTCCTATGGGAATGCCTCTTCTCACTTTCTGGTGACATTGTAAATAAAAATTGGGCAGCATTATCTCCCATAAATGTAAACAAACTTGTTTGTCTTAGCGATTGGCTGAACAAGAAGTAGGACTGAGTGGACTTGTAGGCTCTAAAGTTTTACATTGGTTTATTTTTGAATGCAGTTATTTTTGTACATAATTCTACATTTGTAAGTTCAACATTCATGATAAAGAGATTGCACTACAGTACTTGTATGAGGTGAACTGAAAAATACTATTTCTTTTGTTTATCATTTTTACAGTGCAAATATTTGTAATAAAAAATAATAACATAAAGTGAGGACTGTACACTTTGTATTCTGTGTTGTAATTGAAATCAATATATTTGAAAATGTAGAAAAACATCCAAAAATATTTAATAAATTTCAATTGGTATTCTATTGTTTAACAGCGGCAAAGAGTCCTGTGGCACTTTATAGACTAACAGACGTATTGGAGCATAAGCTTTTGTGTGTGAATACCCACGAATATTGTTTAACGTGCAATTAAAATTGCGATTAATTGCGATTAATTTTTTAATCACAATTAATTTTTTTGAGTTAATCGCATGAGTTGACTGTGGTTAATGGACAGCCCTAGTTAATATTTATTTGCCAGGGGTGTTGAGAGTCTT